>NC_081235.1:6705000-7305000 GCF_902713425.1 Acipenser ruthenus
CCTAGCCTCTGGCCCTCTGCTTTCATATTAGCAACTCATTTGTATCTAGCCCAATAACTTACATTCTTTCTTCACTCATTTTTCTTGATTGTATCATTTTGTTTAAATTTGTAAAGGTAAATTTGGTTAAAGGCGCTGTAAAAATGTAAATAAATAAATAAATACATATATATACTACTTAAGTTTTAATTTCCTGATTTTCTGTATGGTGGCTTCGAAGTCCAGCATGGTATCAATGATCTCACCCATAATCCAAACAGAAATCCATCTTTAGATTAACCTTCTGAAGAAACAGAGGAGCACTGGACCAAATGTTTTATAAACTTGGCCCGACACCTTTTGACGGTCCTTTCCCAAGTCTGATCCCTCAAAAGCACTCCTAAAGTTTATATTGACCCTTTAACAGATGAAAAGGGCCTGGCTTTGAGTGTTTTTTTGTGTGCAAACCAGCTGGTCAGTCACAGCTGTTGTAAAACACTTTCTAACAGCTTCTCACAAGTAAACTCCAGACCCCGAAATGACTCCTCGCACAAACACACACATTTGAGCTCCCATTAAGTATAGTTCATACCATTAGCTGCCCTTGCGATAGCATTGCCTCTTAGTACCAAACCATTGCTTTGCCACTGCCACTGTCAGCATTGCCATTGAAGATGATAAAGGATGCGCATTGAATCAAAAGGCATTTTAAAATACTAAGCATTTCTCATTCCACGCCCCCTCCCCTTTTCCCCTGTGTTTATTTTCCTCGGTCCCTATGCTTGATGGAGCCCTACTGTGTAGAAGGCAACATCGATGGATGTCTACAGAATTCTGTCTCACGCATTCTTTATACAGCTGTGTTTCACATACCTGACACGCTAAGAATGCATCAGACAGCGCTCCATGCAAGACTAGAGCCTTGCTACGAATACAAACGATAACTCTCACTTATCTGCACTGTCATACTGTACACAGACGTACACGCACACACGGCATGAGCAGACACACATTTTGATCTCCACCGGCAGACAGACTATTGTATTAAAGATGTTTGTATTGGGAGCTCTATTCACGGAACAAGCTAAATCTTTATTCGTGTATTCCAGTGCCAAGCCTTTACCAAAAATAAGACCTATCTAAATCATAACCGGCTGTTGCTGGATGTGGATGCAAATATAATTATAAAATACTGGCAGCTAGCCCGGATGCATACAACAATGACAAATACGATATTTACATTAAAAGAATATACAATACAAGTGTGGCTGATTCTCATGGGAAGTCTGTCTTCTTGTTAGCACTTTGGGTGGGTACTCCTTCTGTCACCCAAAGTGTCTGCATATGGTCCATTGTCATAAACTGCAAAGTTAAGGCATGCTCACCAATATTGGGGAGGGTGCATTTCTAAGCCGGACGCCCCCCCTCTCCATCCCCCTCCCCCTCCCCCATACACATGTACAGTACTAGAGATGGGACGGGGGTGCCTCATTTGATTTCTAAAACAAGCAGACGGCTTTGCTACAGTTTAGGCAAGCGCTACATCTTCTTGTTAGGCTCCGATCTGACTGTATGTATTAAATTCCTGTCGTTTCTAGGAATCCCCCGGGACGCAATGTTTGATGTAGTTTTTTAAAATGAAAGGCACAGCACATCTGAAAGCCATCAGCGAAGGCGGGCTGTTAGTCAGTGGGACATTCTTCCAGCTTTCTTGGAATCCGATTACATTAGCTCGTTGTTTTTTTTTTTTTGTAATTTTTTTTCTAACAGTTACAAGGACTCTGGAATTTCTGAATCCTATTCCAGGAAACCATTCAGTACAATTGCATGTTCCAGTGTTCCAGAGCCTTCCCCCAACACCTCCGATTTAGAGTGCAGCTTGCTTTGCAGCGCTAGCTTTCCTTAGCGTTTGCTTAATGTTGATTTCCGTTCATCCATAAAACACTCAATCACTGAATAAATAGAAGCACGAAAGCATTTCCCCTCCATGCATCTTAGTTCTGCATTGGTTTACCATATGATAAAAGCATGGCACTGTCACATGTAATAAAACTACATATGGTATGGTTATACACATTAAAGATAGGGGTAGGGGTCTGAAACAACAGAGGCATCTCAACTAATATATTGTTGTTTAGAGTCACTTTGTTTCACATCCTTGTTACTTCTAAAAACTCTTTTCAAAGTTTAAAGCACTCATGTGGCCTATATAGAACTGTCAAGCATGTCTTCTCTCTGAGTTCAGCTGGTACACCAGATTGTCACTGTAAATGATAAAGAAATACAACATGGAACAAATGTGGGGGCGGAGTGTTGCAGGGGGACAACTTAATGGTTACACTCGGGTGTACTGGCAGTACTTAAAGATAAAAATAATAATCTATAGAGGCTGCAGGGGTGCCTTAAACAGAAAAGGATATACAAAGAATGCATTAGCTAAGATAACTGTGTTCTTTCAGACTCTTTAAATGCACAGTATTCTCTTGTTTTTCTGCTAGCGTTCTGTAAAGATTTAAATAACCATTCATATTCTTCTGACTACACAAAGGACGTCTGTTTTTAGTTGGTATTGTGCAGCAGTAATTGGACAATCGTTGTCGTATTTCTAAATGTTTCCATGTTTTCTCTGCTCAATGCACTCCAGTCCCAGTCCCAGAGCAATAGATAAGAGGGTCTATGTTGTACCCTAAATAAAAGTAAAACTGTGGATTTAAGATGTCTCTTACTGATTGAGAAGCACAGAGGAGTCATTAGCACATTTCCTTTGGCCATTCCTTCCACTGAAGTGATGTCACATGAACTTTGATACACTTTCCATTTTGCTTTAAGAACAAGCGCACTGACAACTACCAAAGCTTCAAGTTTATTTGCATGTAGGTTAATGTGCAAGCCACTGGACTTTCTATTGGAACACTGTTAGTGAGAGTTTTTTTGGTGAGGATTTTGCTAAATATTCAGTTTTGAAATGGTGTTTGCCTTACAATGCCACCTATTTCAATGTGGTCTTGAAAGTTTGTATTTAGTTGTCACAGCTTACTTTTAGCCAGCTGGCAAATTCAATACATTACAGGAGACACTGTTATTAAAGATAGGGAACTGGCCTTTGGAAAAGCAGAGTGCTTAATCTGTGGTTATAATAATCCCTGCACCGAGTGCCTTGAACTGTAATGAAAGCCTTCAGGGCGTCTGGGATAAGGGTAGGAAGAAGGGAGCTCAGCTTTCATGACTAAGGGAGTTTTCTAAGAGTGATTATCTGAAAACTTCCTTCTGTCCCGACTCCACAAAGGGAATTATAAACTTTCACTGTGATTTATAGTTACTGTATGCTCATCTTTGAACTGCTTTGAACAGAGTCGTGCTGCTGTTGAGAGATATATCCTTTTTCTGTATTTCCTTTGCTCTAACAAGAGGACCAAACTGTTTCCCTAGTGCATCAGCTCTAATCACAATGTCACCCCACTTCCCAGTCCCTCAGCTTTCACGACTAAGCCACCCTGGACCTCAGTCCCTCTGCTCTAACCAGGACGTCACGCTGTCTGAGCAGAAGCAAAGTGTGTCAGTGATGGTTACTATCTTACACAGCTGATTATGGGTTTCATGCTCTCCCCAAAGCGATTCCTGATTGAATTATATTTTGCACTTTGTCGCCTTGCAAATCCCATTTCAGGGAGTGCTTTCATCATGTCTAAACACGCTTTCCTGTGGCTACCAACGCTGTTAGAATGCTCTCGCTGAGCCATCTTTATTAGAGAAAGCTCCCCAAGATACTGTACTTTCAGATAATTAGATGAGGAGTGGATGTACTCAGGGAAATTCCTTGAAGGAATGAAGTTCAATTTGCAAGGAAAGCGTTTTGGGAACCCAGTTTAGCCTGTGGGGCTCATAACAACTGGAGAAGCATATGTCAGTCACCAAATGGTGGATCAGTTATTTTACAACAGATGGGAAAACTTCACTGGATGTGTATTCCTGTTTTATAATACACACTTACTGCTGGGTTCCCATTTTAAGTACCTTGTATAATTTCCTAATAACTTTAAACCAGGAGTGTATAATGTTACTATTGGAGAATGCTAAGTATTGTTAAAGACCCCCCCTCTCTCTCCCCCTCCCTCCCTCTCCCTCTCTCTCCCTCTCTCTCCCTCTCTCTCTCTCTCTCTCTCTCTCTCTCTCTCCCTCCCTCTCCCTCTCTCTCTCTCTCTCTCTCTCTCCCTCTCTCTCTCCCTCTCTCTCTCTCTCTCTCCCTCTCTCTCTCTCTCCCTCTCTCTCTCTCTCTCTCTCTCTCTCTCTCTCTCTCTCTCTCTCTCCCTCTCTCTCTTTCCCTCACCTGTCATATCAAAAGATCTCATTGCTTCCAGAAAATCGCTACGATGCTGGGATTTTATAACGCCACATGTTTTCAGTCAGCAGAGAACAACCATTTCTCTGTTCTGATTTTGAAAAAAAAAACTATATATTTATAACAAATAATAACAGATGACTTTAGTTGTCTTTTATTGAGTGAATAATAAAAAATAATAATAAAAAAAAAAAACTCAGTGTGTCAGATGTGTAAAACTGCACAACCTTGTAGTCTCCTTGCCTTGTCTTTTATTGCCCACTGATAATAGAATCCAAGACAGCTCCAGCAGCAGGCATCACCAGCAGGATACCCGAGCTATGACTGCTGTACTGGGTATTATTGCCATTATAAACTGGAGCATCACTCCGAGTGAATAAGGTACTTGATTGGCTGTGATTGAAAGTTGATTGGAGTTCTGGAACTGATGGCCCGAATGGCCTTCTCTCATTCCTACATTTTCGTATGTTCTTAATCAGAAGACTTAAAAACTGGACAAAGGCTTTTTCCACAGCCACTGTTCTTGAAATCTTGCTTACTCTTTCCAGTAACCAAGAGATTTCAATCTGGAGATGAGGGGGCCATTGTTCTCTGGTGATAAGGGCTTGGCGCATCATCCGTTTAACTGCAGGGGACACTAGAAAGGTCCTGATAGTGAGAGACTTCACTGTAATCGAGTAGTTTGTAAATGCGCATCCTTACCTGTTACTTCACCTTTTTATGAAATCTTCACAGGCCAGTACAAAGAGCAGAGAGAGAGAGAGAGAGAGAGAGAGAGAGAGAGAGAGAGAGAGAGAGAGAGAGAGAGAGAGAGAGAGAGAGAGAGAGAATTCATCCCCCTCGCGGGTCCCAGCGGGACACAGCAGTGTGTTAACAGCAGTGCGTTGGTATGCTGGAGGTCTGCAGAAAATGTGTTTCTGTTTAAAGGTGGGGGTAAAGATGAACAATTGTAGCAACGTTTGCATTCATTTCTGTTGGGCCAAGTGAAGCAAATCAAAATGGCATCAGCCTGTGAAAAGTATCTTTTTATGGAAGGGTGTACTGGTTTGAAGACGACGGTTGCAGGACACATACAGAGCTTTTAGTCGCTCCAGAGCTGGCATTGCAAATAAATAAAACATATCAAGAATGCTGCATCTTTAAAAAATAAAACGTGTCGTGTTCACCAGTGTTTTGCATTTCATTTAGAAAGATGTGTGCTGTAAATGTTGCAGTGAGCAAGTTCAAATCCGTCGAATCCGAGGGGAAAGTTGTAAGAACCGGATGCCACGAGGGCACACGTTCACCAAAGATTTTCACTTGTGTGCTATTTGTACCATGTGCTAAAAACAACCCCAGAAGATTGATTCAGAGACTCTGAAGTTCATGAGTTCATGACGCTTGTTTCTTCCCAGCTTTGGGACGATCCTGGTGTGTTTTTCTTTCACAGAATATCGTGCAAATTGCACCCAGGAGTGAACAGCTGCTGTGATACACAGGGACTGACCAAAGTCTTCGCACCATTTTAAATGAAAGAAACAAAAAAAAAAAAAACTAGCAACAAACAATGCGGGCACACTTTTGAGTGCTATTAGTTTTGTAAATTAAATGCCTTTTTTTCATAAAAAAGTGTAATATCACATACACAGAGCTAATTAAAATTTGCATACAAATTATTGATAAAAGCCCGGTTTCAACGCAGATTTTAAAAACAGACTCTCTGACTCTCTTTTGAGCCACCAGAGACCCTTTTATTAATATTTCTGTGCTGGTTTCCAGTAAATGACCAGCAAGCCGGAGAGAACTAACTTAAACTTGCAAGACCCTTATAGAAGCATTTTCGCACAGTATTTTTGCAGCTTTATCATGCTTTTACCCTGGTTTGCCATGTCTTTTTTTTAATATGCTTTACCATACTTCTTTGTGCTTTACAATACTTACCATGCTTTCGCTGTGCTTTATTACAGCTTGCTATGCTTTTACTGTGGGGATAGTTTATAAGGGGAGTGAGGTACCTTCTTTGAGTTTGAATCCCTCAGTACAGTAAAAGAATGGCACATTCTCCTCGCAGTCAGAAACACACAACAGAGACTATAAACACGGCAGGACCAATTACTGTATGAAGGTTGATTAGGCGAGTGCTCATATGAGTAACGGTTTTAATTTAGTTGCACAGGCCCCTATTCATAAAACCTTTAACTCCTGCTTTGTTTAAGAGCTGCTTTTTAAAAGCCTGCTTTTCTCGACTCTCTGGAGTTTATTATGATGCTTCAACATTCCTTATTTCTTAAGTTACAAAAAGCTGTTTTAAGTCTGCATTCTAGGAGAAGTTTTTTTTTTTGTTTTGTTTTATATGCTTTATTCAAGGCTGGTTATGTTTTAAAACACATTTCAATTCATTAAGTCAAGTTTGCTGTTCACAAAATCTTTTTTTTTTTTTATTTAGTAGTCGCCAAATAACCTGTTTTTCTCCCAATTTGAAATGTCCAATTGTATTTAGGCTCAGCTCACCACTACCCACCCCTGGGCTGACTCGGGAGCGGCGAAGACAACGCAGCTCTGGGCAGCTTGTGCGCAATGAGCCAAGGATACCCCGGCCGACCAAAGCCCTCCACCCCCCCTGGGCAGCGCTCTGACAATTGTGCCCCGCCCCCTGGGAGCTCCCATCCACGGTCGACAGTGGAATAGCCTGGACTTGAACCGGCGACGTCCAGGCTATAGGACGCATCCTGCACTCCACGCAGAGCACCTTTACCGGATGCGCCACTCGGGAGCCCCTTCATAACCCTTTTTAACTCTTTGAGAGATGGTTAGTTCACTCTCAGTTCTCAGACATCGGCTTTCACCTAAGAGAATGCTCTTAAAAAACAATTCTTAAAGTTTTGTGAATGCAATAGGGCCCAATGATACAGAACTAGAAGAATAAACTAAAGTGTATGCACAGGCACTTCGAATTCCTTCAGTAAATGTATCAGACATTTTCAAAGACGAAAACTAAATCGTTTCCTTATTAGGATTTCAGATCCCAAAGCAGATCTAAAGCATTGTGAAGAAGAGTGCATCAGAAACATCTCATATAAGCTGATCTCATTCTCTTCCTGCAGGATTTGTAGAGGTTTCTGAGTTTTAAGGGTGTATTTGTGGGACTGATGTAACCTGCTGCTTGTGTTTCCCCTGTGATCTCTATGAAAATGAGGTTTTGGTGTTGATGAGTAATCATCCTGGTTCACTTTATTAAGTTAAATACAATAATTCAAAATGAATCAGCCTGGGCTGTGTGGTGCAGCAGCTAATCCACAGGACTCTCATGTACTTGATATGTCTCTGGAGGCCTGGGGTCAGGTCACAAGTGAAATTAGTTTTGTGCTCTTAACTTCCCTTATAAAAGTTTCCCGTAGTAATAGCACAGCAAAGTGTGATAAAGCACAGTAAAAGCATGGTAAAGCAGAGGGAAGCACTGCATTAAAAACATGACAAACCATGCTAGAGTAAGGTAAATACTTAATATAACCATAGGAAAAGCATGAGGAAACTGCAAAAATACCGCGATAATATTTTATAAGGGTTAGCCCCCAGTGGACATTAGTCTATCACAAGACCACTAGACAATTCAGCATAATTGGCAGACTCAGCTTGAGAGAGGCCCAGGATTGGTTTGGTTTGGCTGAAAACTTCTTTGTTCCATCATGTCTGAATTCTTTCTTTTTTTTAATATATATATGCAGTACATTGCTTTTGTCTTTTCAACATACAGATGTCAGCAAATCATAATGAATTCCATCCAGCTATTGTTTAGGGTTTAGGGATTTTTTTTTTTTTTTTTTTTTACATTTTTGGATTGCAGTCTGAATTTAATGCAAACCAAACACGACTTGTCATTCTGGTCTTTTCAGCAGGGTTTGACTTGCATGCAAAGCCCACATTGCTTTGAGTCATGAAGACATGACTCTCTGTCTGTCTGGCTGACCTTTAACATTCTGGAAGGATGTGCCTCCCGGTAGCACAGGGTGGCTCCACCAGCTTCGGTACTGGGGATAAAAGCTGATAGTTCCCAGAACACCACCTTATCTACCTTCTAATAGTGCCACTGGAAGCTTATTGTCTACAGAGCAGGCAGGACCTTGGTTTAGGTCTCATCCCAATGACACCACAGCGCCCCCTACACCATGCTGGAGCATTAGCCAAGCTCTGGCCCAGTGGGGAGAGCGCCCCCTACTGAACCACAAACAAAACTACTCTACAGCCATGGCCAAAAGTTTTGCATCACCCTACAGAATTAACTCATATCGCTTCATAAAGTCCAATAAAACCTGCTGAATAATGTTACGTTAACATATTGAATTACATACCGCTTTGTAGTTTCCCATATACTTAACGAAAAACTGACAAAATATTGTGACAGTTCAAAATCTACCGTGAAATACAGTACCACTACCATGGCTTCCGGGAGACTTTTGGGATATCATTTTGTAGTTTCTTTGATTACACGACGTTAAATAAAAGATCTAAATGATGTTTATATAGTTTTTCTTTTTCTATGTCTCAATCCTAAAGCTGATGCTAAACTTTTGGCCATAGCTGTAAACTGCAGCAACTAGTATTCTGAGGAAGTCACTCTTGCAAGTATTGATCAAGCCCAGCTTTGCTTATCTTTTGAGATGTTATAAGAATCCAGGTTTGCATGCTCTTTTGCTGTCCTGATAAAAAGCAGAGACTATCAGTTGCAAAAAGGTAATAGAATGGGGGTGTATAAGGATGTCTGGCTCATCGTTAAGCGATCCAGACCCCCTTGTGAATCTACAACCAGAACCGGTCCAAGTGGACTGGGATGATCGCTACGGTAACGCTCTATAGTTCTCACGACTCTATGTACAGCCGGTTTAACAGAGTAAAGTCATCACAGCTTTCCAAGGGCGAACATGAACGGCTGTCAATGTTCATACCTTTGCAATGTCATCATTTCCCTCTGACAGACCACTGATTGCAGTGACAGCAATCTCTGAGCACAGTGATCCCTACTGAACTGGGTCCTGATGCAATATGCTAGCAGAGCAAACGCCAGCGGCTTGCAGTGTAACTAATGCACTTCTTCACATGCCCCCCAATTCAGAAATATATGCAGTGCAACAACCTTTGTAAGAACATATGGAAAAAGGAGTCCATCGACCACACAATTTGAAAAAAAAAAAAAAAAAACACTTACTGTATATAAACTAGTAATAATGTCTATTGTCTCACTCTATCCCTGTTCCCAAAATTAACCTCTCGTCCTACCCCACCCCCCTACAGAATTAAAACTTTTTTTAGTTTGAGGAATGCGGTGGGTTTGCCCTGAAGTCCGTCTCCTGTGCTCTCGTGCAGAGAGAAGGTCCTCCCTCCTCCCAATTTGGGTAAATCGTTACGTTTTTTTTCCCCTTTCTCACACTGGGACAGCTTAATTCCCCTCTCTACACCCCGCATCCCCATTCCAAAAAGCGACGCCGGACACAACTGCTTGCTGGAAAAGGCGCCCCGAGGATCTGAAGGTACCGCATTCATTCTCTTCGATTCTTTCTATGCAAATGAATGACAGAACAACAACAACAACATAAGTTATCCTAAACTTTTAATTGCAAAGGGATTTTTTTGTGCTTGCAAAACTTAAAAGTTTTTTCCCCTATAGCTGTCTGATCAGCTTGACTGAAACAAACAAGGAAAATACGTTTTTATATTATTATTATTATTATTATTGTTATTATTATTATTATTATTATTATTATTATTATTATTATTATTATTATTATTATTATTATTATTATTATTATTATTATTAGTGTATACAGGCTAATGTTTTAAACTTACTGTACACCGATTTGTTCAATGAAGATCGAACGTATACGTGGGTGTAACCTTTTTCTGTACAATTTCTGTTTCAGTGTGATCTTTTGTTACTTACAACTTATTTTAATTAATTCATATTGTGTAATCATGAAATGATAAGTTATGTACGGTACTGTGCTTTCCAGTCCGGTAGACCTACTTGGACAATACATCCCAGATGTAAGTTCCTGCTTAAAAAAAAAAAAAAAAGAAAATCGCCGTGTCTCTTTTCAAACAACTTGTTACAGTTTTTGTGTTTTTTTTCATGTATGGCGGAAAAATGAATACATTTTTTTTTTTCAAATCAAGTGGACGATTTTTCTCGTCGTTTTATTCATTTAAATGTACTTTATGTTTTAAATAAACCACGGCTTGTGGTTCGGAGATGCTGCACAAAAAAAGTCTTTTAAAGTTACAACGCGTATTCGCTTTGTTCCAGAGATATATAATCTAACTCTGGTCTCATTTATTTAATGTTAAAACCATAGTGACACATGCACAATAAATCTGGAAGGCGGATTTAGTTTTGAAAACGGGATAAAGTTGCTGTCTGAAACTACACCTCGGTGACACAATTTTTGATACCTGAGCCGAGTACAAAACCGTTCCGTCAACCCGCCCACAGTCCTTTGTTCAGTCGGCTAATTTGTTCTGTCCCACTCACCCAATCTCCTGTAGCCTCTACTGAAGACTCTTGTCAACGAAATCGTACCCTTCCAAAATTAATTTGCTTTATAATAATAATAATAATAATAATAATAATAATAATAATAATAATAATAATAATAATAATAATAAAACACACACAGACATAAAGTATGCTGTATTTTATCGTTTTTGCAACACGGTGCTTTATAACTTGCACATCACGTGGAACCTTTGTGTTATTAAGTCAAAAAAACTTTTTTTTTTCCCGTTAACATGTTTGACAGAATTTTGAAGGCGCTTGTCTCTTTTTTTTTTAATTGTCAAACTAAATCAGTACTTTTACACATTGAGAGACTGGCGCAATAATATTATACTGCAAATAATTCATTATTGATTGTTACAAACCGTAGCCACTGTAGACAGGGTGTAACGGGGGAAGATAATAGACACTGAACTCGCAGTGCTATATGGGTGTGTGTGTGTGTGTGTGTGACATTTTTTATTTTAATTTTAAAGAGTCAATTACACCAAAAAAAGGCCAGTAGGAAAATCATATTTCTACTACCAGTATCAGTCCACGATTGATTGATTGATTGATTACTTCATTATTTAATTAGAGGGAGTATTCCTATAATTGATGTTTCTAGTTTAGTTTGTCAATAGGTAAGGTGCCCCACTTTTCAATGGGGCTAAAGAAGCCTATATTTTGGGAAACATGTACCTGAATTTAACGGTTATCCAGGCACGTCATGTTTTACTAGGGGATATGCATGTTCTTTTTCCTGGAACATTTTCCCCAAGGGGGATATTAAATACTTTTGGAAGCTCCTCATACTAACTGTAGTCCTACCCCCCCCCCCCCCCCCCGCCCCCCTAATTTATGTTTCAGGCACCAAACTGGATTTCATCAGGACTGGAGCTTATTAACACAGGGACTCACTGTTTGTAGGAGACCAGGGCAGAGGAGAGCAGAGCGGAGCGGTGTGACTGTCCCTCGAGAGTGAACCCCTTCTCCCAGTGTGTTTCAGGAGACCCCCGGCAAGCACAGGAGCGGCTATGGGGGCGTGGTGGCTCAGCAACCTACTGCTGGGATGGACGGCCGTGTTTTGGGCCTCCAGCCCGTCGGTGTACGGCCAAGACCCTTTCCAGGCCAGCAGGTTCTCATCAGGGCCAGACGAGAGAGAAATCGCTAACAGGGTGCGGCGGAGGGGGCAGGAGTCTCTCAGGGGGTAAGCGGACTGTTAGATATTTTTTAATTTACACTGGGAGCTCTGTTTTTACACCAAGCAGGGAGAGCAGAAGCACTGGCAATGTCAGCTACCCTCACAACTGCAAGCGGGCCTGCATTAAAGGCACAACACATGTCTTAATGTCTCTCGTATCCACAGCTCTCTGGTTTTGAAACGTGGAGGTAGGGCCACCAAATTGGAGCGAGCTCTGTAAACCCAGTTAGGATCTCCAACCAGTTCTTTAAAAAAAGAAAAAATCTTACATCCGCATTACTTTTATTGCACCGAGAACCTTTTGGTTATTGACTTGCTATTTTCCTTTGGTGTAGGTCAAGTGGTCTGTGTCTAGAACAGCAAATATCAAGCTGCAGTTTATTAATAAAAACAGACAAAAAAAAAACAATAAAAAAAACATTCATGAGTTGAAGCTTAATTTGAATAGGGCCGAGTATTGCTAGTGTTTGTAATGGATTTGAAAATTTTGGGGCTCTGAAAGTGATTGACTGATAAACCAATCAAAACATTGAGCCTGTTGGCTGTTACCTAGAGCTGCTTTGACCCTCGGGTGGTTCCAGATTGTGTTTGAGTAAGTGAGGAAACATGAAGCTGGGGGAGGGAAGGTCATATTCCTTGGCTGTAGGAAGGATTGAATGCTGGGTAATGAGTCAATACACAACAGATGGGAAAAGAAACAACATTGTATACAGATGTGGCCAACAGTTTGCATCACCTAGAATTTTAGGATTGAGACATCATTAAAAAAACAAAGCTATGTTCAAGTTTTCATTTCAAAGTAGATGGAAAACTACAAAGCGGTGTGTAATTCAATATGTTAACGTAACATTATTCAGCAGGTTTCATTCGACATTATGAAGCAAAATGAGTTCATTCTCTAGGGTGGTGGAAAGCTTTTGGTCATAGCTGTAGATGATTCATGATTTATAACCACATAATCCTGAGCACAGCGTATCTCCGGTTGTAATATATCACAGCAGGCTCATGCAGGGGCTTTCATGTTTTTTATCACGATCATTTTGCCTTTATTTATTTATTTTTTACTAAAAGGAGAAGAAATGTTAATGATGTTAATTTTTTTGTATTGTATATTAATGTGTTACTGGCTATCAAATGGCAGACGGCCCCTAACGCACACGTCACTCTCCCAGCTAGTAGCATTCATTATTAGTTGCCCACCTTTCCTTGCGTCCATGTCATTCTCAACCCCCCAGCCAGTTTTGCTGAGCTATGCTTTCAGAGCAAGCCCGTGGCCCTTTAAGGCCAGTGTGAAGGAGTGATGTAATGTTGCAATGGTTTCAGGCTGAGGTAACTGCGAGGGAGGGGTAGGTATGGGGGTGGGGGCAGGAGTTCACACCAGCAGGAAAACCTCAGCCCTCCTGGGACTGGGTGGAGGAGAGAGGGGGCGGGGGGGGGGGGGGGGGGTGAGGGGTTTGTAGGCAAAAAAAGTTTGAGAAAACAAGATGTCTTGTTGGGCCTGGTGGCCTACATGCACTTTAGGGGAAATTGTAAAATGTTAAATAACAATGGTTTAGAGGATATTGTAATTTATAGAGAGGGAACCATTATCTCTCTCTCTCTCTCTCTAGGAAAAAGTAAATTACATCAAGAGCTGTTGAAGTTGGCAGTGTCAATAATCGAAGGGATTTGGTTAAGCTCACAACCCTGTAATAATCAAGCCCTCCAAACCATGAGCTCATTGGATTATGATAATTCATTTATAATGCTTACCATGCCAGCTAGCATGGTTCAGAATGTGTACTGTTCTTTTAAGGCTTTATGCTTGAATGAGCTCCAGGCTCTCGGGTTGAGGGAGCCAGCACTCTTCACTGGGGAGATGTTTTGGATGTTGCCTGCCCTGCTTGGCGATATTAATGAAGGTAGAAGATTTTGTTCAGCGTTTTCTGCCGCCAGTTCTGTTTTCTTACCACTAATCGGCAGGGATGGGAATCAGACTCCCATTGCATAGATAGCAGTTTGAGCCATTCCAGTCAAGCTTGTTACCCAGACACTGGCTGATAAAGCCCACCATAAAACCTGTAATGTGTCAAACTGATACACAGTAGGAGTTTGGTAGAGGTGTAGTCTAGTATGGGACAGGCAGCTGCATTGAGAACACATGAGCAGTAAACAGGAAATCTATCCTGTTGTAATAGCTGTTAATAACTTTCGATTGTAATTTTACTATGTACCTGGTGACTCGACCTGACAGTCTGAACTGACTGTTTTACATTATATACTAAACGTCAGAGCTTGTAAAGCATTAAAAAGCTGACGGAAATGGTATTGGAGGAAACAGCTTAAGCGTTTAACGTGAATAATTTGTGTAACGTACCATGCTGGATTGCTTCGTACAAACTCCATTAAGGGCGCAGCGTCTGATAATGTAAAAAGCTGGAAAGATAAATCCCACAGATATTGAGAAGTCACTGAGACCTCCTTGTGTTGAAGGAGAAAGGCCGTGGCCCCAGCTTTCGTCTAGACGGAAAGGATCGAATATGAACCGTGTAGACCAGAAAGGTGACACAAAGAGGCCTCATGGTCTTTAAGCCTTTAAGAGTCTCACATGACTGAGGCACCATGACCCAGGGGGGCTGAATGTGCCACATGGAATTAAGCATCAGACTCACCATTAACTGTGTGAGTGAGCTGTCAATGAGGTGACCTTCAACCTTTAGCCGTGGTTGGTAACGGGTCATCGTTGCCATGGCTCTTAGGGCAGCAGTTCCAAAGTCTTTGATGTCCAGCCTCTGGCCTTGTAGCCCCTGTGTTTATGGTCCCTTAGAATTGAGATCCAGCACTGATGAAAGCCTGTTTCAAGGCATGTTTGTCTACTTGCCTTAAAATAAAGCATTACGTGGATAAACAGTTGCATTTGTTTAGTCTGTGAAATGTATTTTGTCAACAATTCGATCAACACATGTTGAACCGTCTTGGCTTGCCATTCATTAACAGTTGCGTTTTCGAAATGATATAGGCTGTGTGAATAAGGAGGTGAGACTCATTGGTTATCCCTGATAATAATAAAATCAGGTGTTTTCAGTTACTTGCAGTTTGGTAGAGGGGGGTGAATGTGGTTTTGTTTTACTGTGGTTTCACTGACAAGTCTTTTGCAAGCGCTCTCCCATCCTTGACAGTCTGTGGTCAGGGCATATTTATATATTGAATGTTGCTTGACATGTTTGTGTTTGTCAGCTCTCTGTGTAGCTTTCCCGCACTCCAATAATGAACGACATCCACTTCCATGCACATTGACGTTTGATCCAGAATGTCACATGACCCCCCCCTCCCCCCACTCATCCACAAAACACTAAAAGCTCATTGCGGAGTGGGGGAGGGGGCTTGATTAGGGAGGGGTTTGATAATTTAACACCAGTAAGCTCTCTGGTGCTAAACTTTCCAAACAGTTTAGCAACAATTTTCCAATCGATTTGAACCCCTGCCTGGCTACCTCAGCTGTGTACTGTGCAGCATGTTCTCTCCCAGTCCTCTGGGTTTTTGATGAGGTGGCTGTGTTTGGATATGATGTTTTCTTTTTTCTTTTTTTAAATATGTGACAAAGGATTCTATTAAAGTTAACGAGCTGGAGAGCCAGCGACTCAGTGGTTACATCAAAGGGCCTGCGGAATGTTAAGAGACAGGAGGAGGAGGGGCTAATCCCTTTTAAATTGAGTGCCGTTCCAATACTGAGATAAATCCGCGAGCGAGCAGGGATTGCAGACTGCTGGCAAGAGAGCTCAACATGATCACTTTCTTGGTTGAAGACGTAGTCAAATACATTGTGACCCAAAATATCGGTGTGTCTGCTGTGTATAACCCCCATTTGTTGCTTCCAACAGTTTTAATTCTGCAGTTAAGGGACTGCACTAAAGGTGGGTCAAAGGTCCTTCGAGGTGTATTTGATTACTTTTGAGCCAAACGAGATTCTTAATGAAAAGGTAAAGAAACCTGTTAATTGCTCAAAGTGGTTAGGGCCGTCTCTACATGACGTGATCATTTCATTCCACTAAACCCCCTCCATGAAATAAACAGTGATCAATTCTGAAAAATATAACACTGCATTGCTGCCTGTAGCTGTATTTTTTAAAGTTGAGTTTTTATAGTTTAAAAAAACAAAACTACTACCTTAAATGCGCTCTAACCTTATACTACTACTACTACTACTACTACTACTACTACTACTACTAATATCAGCAATATAGTGTACCTATTTTCATCTGTCAAATGTTGGAGGGTATGTGAATGCAGACAAGAACCATGAGCATCGTGGGTATGGAGTGTTGAGGACCTCTTAAGTCTGGAGTGGGTCCCTCTGGGTTAGTTCCTTGTTCCCTCTGGCCTGGTTTTCCTATTAGACTGCAGTTACTGGTCTCAGTCAGATTCTAAGTATCTTAAGTCTTGCCAGGGTGAATGGGGATCAGGATGTTAGCAGTGTGCTGGAAGTCTGAAGTGGAAAAACAAATAAGTGTTTCATCAGTGTCCAACGATGAAGGCACGCACCCAAACCTTTGTGTGCTTGGCTTGAGCCAAGGGAACACAAAGACACATTTTCAGGAAGTGGCTTGAAACCATTCTTTGACTGAAATTGTGTCTTTCATCCCAGCAAAGCTATATAAATGGCACATGGTGTTTTGACACGATAAAACAAGCAAGCAGCTTTGGTGACACGATTTGGTGTTTTTTATATAGAGCGCTGGAGTTAGGAGGCATAGTTTAGAGGTTGTGTTTTTCCTTATAGCCTAGTGCTAGTGGAATGGGTTCCACAGGATAAACTGTACAAATACATTTTAAAATGGGATCACTTAAATGAACACTGGGGGGTCTTTGGCAGTGGTGCAGTAGAGATGGAACCCGCAGGAACAGACTGGACTTTTTTCTATAGGCAGTACTGGTGTAGTCGAGCCGGAACCAGGAATGGTTGACCGGAGGGTCATGGGTTCAGTCCCAGGTGGGGGACACTGCTGCTCTACCCTTGAGCAAGGTACTTTACCTAGATTGCTCCAGTAAAAACTGTGTAAATGGGTAATTGTATGTAAAAATAATGTGATATCTTGTAACAATTGTAAGTCGCCCTGGATAAGGGCGTCTGCTAAGAAATAAATAATAAAAAAAAAATAATTGACCATGTTTGTTAAGGACTTCATAATCGCTGCCTGTGGAAGCCAGGCTGCTCAGTAAGCACAGTGCTGGGTGCTTCGGTCTTCGCTCTCAGGACTCAGTGAAACTCTAATGCCCTGACTGTTTCTCTGTTGCAGACCCAATGTGTGCGGTTCCCGTTTCCACTCGTACTGCTGTCCCGGGTGGAAAACGCTTCCTGCAGGGAACCAGTGTATCGTCCGTAAGTGCCCTCCAGACTCTGTGAGCCGTTTTATATTGTAGCTTAGTATCTTCAAAATCAACCAAACACGTGTCAGGCATACATACCAGTGCTTACGATTGCAATAAGATAGTGACAAGGGCATTATTTGACAGCATTTGATTTTATTTAATCACACTCAACACTTGATGCACAGCCTCCTTCTCCACCCCTAGTACGATGTTCTGCAGTGCATATATCTATATATCTATATCTATATATACAGGAGTGTGCAAATCTATTAGAACACCCTATTGCTTCTGCTGTGTTTGTTTGTAGTGCGTGTGAATTCAAGCCACTGGAAGTGAAAATCCTAGAAGATTATCAAAATAGGCAAATTAGTATTTGATTAGTAATTGATGACTTTAATAGGCCACACATGCAATTAATTTAAAATAGTAAGAGAAAAGGAACACAGAGCCACACGTGGTAAAAGACTTTTAAGAAGTTGTTTAAGATGTCTATTTAAAGCACAAAGTGGTCTAACATTTTCACACATGATGGCCTGTTGTTGCTACTGATAACTGGCCGGGGTTTTCATGCAGGTATATAAAGGATATACATGAGGTGTTGTAATAAATGTGCACACGACTGTATCTCAGTGTCTGTCTGTCTGTCTGTCTGTCTCTGTCACAGCGATCTGCAGGAGCACCTGTGGGGAAGGCTTCTGCTCTCGGCCCAACATGTGCACCTGCTCTAATGGCCAGCTCTCTCCAGGCTGCGGATCTCAAGGAGGTAAGGCTGTAGACTGTAGAGTTTTACACAACTGCAGCCAAGGGAGTGGGGCTTCTCAACGTTTCTTTCCTTCTCACAGGCCACAGTGTTCTTTGAAACAGTTAAGAGAAGGACTGAAAGGGTTAAATCAGCGCTAGAGAGCCATGGTTGAACTGGAGCTTATGATTAGAGATGCACGGAGAGGGAAACTCAAAGGGAGCGTCCAGCAAAGCTTGCGTGTTAAGTTTCTTGCTCCTCTTCGCCTAATCGCTGTTCAGTGCTCTGGGTTTGTGTTGCAGTGATGTCTGGAGTGCAGAAGCACAGTGTGCACATCCGTTTCTAAGCTGAAGCCAAATGATCAGTTATGTTCTAGGCATGTTGTGTTAAGGATTGGTTTTTAGCAGTAAACAAATGCAACGCTCCGTGCTGTTACCAAAAAAGCGCTAAATGCGAATTAGGGGGATGTACTGCCACTGCAAAAATAGGGATTTGATTATTTATCAACTTGTTAAAAGATGGATAGAGAAAAACAGGAAACAACACGATCGAAGGGAGCGTCTCTGAATCTCAAATAAAAAAAGGAAATACGCTAAACTCCCTGTGGCTCAGACAGTGCTGTCCAAACACTTTGTGTGTGCTGGTAAGAGTTAGATTACCTGCTCCATTGCTGTGCGACCTTTGAGGTTAAGTGTTGAGAGGGTTACATGAACTCAATGGAACTCTACTTCTCCTGGTGCCCAAATTTGGGTAAAATTCACACTCACACACACACACGCATACACTCACACACACACACACACTCACAGACAGACAGACACACACACACTCACCCACACACACACACACTCACACACAGACAGACAGACAGACACACACCCACACACACACACACTCACACACAGACAGACAGACAGACACACACTCACCCACACACACACACACTCACACACAGACAGACAGACAGACACACACTCACCCACACACACACACACTCACACACAGACAGACAGACACACACACACTCACCCACACACACACACACACACTCACACACCCACACACACACACACACACATTCCCAGCTCTGGTCCGCTTGACCTGGAGGTGTAAAGAGGAACTTCTTGTAATGCTCCGAAGCTCCAGGGGAAGCTCGGGCTGGATTTACGTGCTGGGAAACACTGCCTCTCCTCCTCATCCCAGAACAGCGCGGATCTCTCCCTGGAAAAGAGACCTCCCTCTGGCAACCAGCTCCGAATCCCCATGAAGTCATTTTCCATTGCACAGCGCTGTCCAAACCCTCGGCTAATTGAAAGATCCTGCTCTCCCCGGGGCTCCCGCTCAGCACTGCGAGTTGTAATGGTTGTTTGGTGGGGAAGGGGGGGGGGGGGGCGGGTGGGCGGGGGCGGACTACTTAGTATGTTACCAATAAACAACAGAGATACCCTGGGACCAGAGCCCAGTCAAGATAGCTTTAATAAGTGTGAGAATAGAATGGACCTGTTCTTCATAACAGTACAGGTAGAAATGCCTCATTTGGACTATGATCCCTACGATACGGTTTGGATTTTGGTACAATTAGCAGCTTTGGCCTCATTAAATATGTGGTTGAGGTAGTGTCGCCTAATATTCAGTCACATTGTATTGCCCTTAACTCCCCCAGCACTTAATAACGTATACACATTTAAAACTAGTTCCAAATGCTCCCTTATTCATTACCCTGCTGTATGCAATAAAGACAAATTGATTTGCCCTTCTAGGAAATGCCACAGCTTGCTTACAATACTCAAGGTGTCTATTAATATTCTACTGTTAGCCGTGTGGGCTATTATTAGGCACTTTTATAGGCATTTAGCCCACATCCAGCGGAGGTACATGTTTATAACCCAGTAACAAAGCTGTATACCAAACAAAAAGGCAGCGTTGCTGGCTGGCTCGCTGCAGGCATCCTGTGGAGTTGAATAAAAGCTGCACAGATCAGCCCGCTTTCTCGTTTAATTGCTCTTCGCATTCTTTCTCGGTTACTTAAAAACAGCGATGAACAAACAAATAAACAGCAGCCGTGTATGTTCAATAAGTAAAGCAGGCCAGGGCCAGCTGGCTGAGAGAGTCAGAGAGAGAGAGAGAGAGAGAGAGAGAGAGAAGAGAGAGAGAGAGAGAGAGAGAGAGAGAGAGAGAGAGAGAGAGAGAGATTTGGCAACACACACACACACACAAAAAAGAATGCTTTGAATCTCTGCACTGTGGATTTCCCTGGGCACTTTTTCTAACTCCCTGTTCTGGGCCGGGCTGGTGAACAGTAATGCTTTGTGAGACTCCGTTGCACGGGGGAGGACTGAAAACAGTGACGCAACTGCAGCCCCCGTAGCTGAACTTAAACAGTTCAGTCTGTCGGATTGGAAACAGGCAGTCAGTGGTGTGCAAATGTGATACCTCATATATGAAGACTGGGGAGTTATTAATACTCACACACTGGGCTCTTTATACAGCAGACTCTTGCCAATCCACCCAGGCTGCTGACTGCTTTACAAAGCGTTATTACTCATTAATTGATGGAATGGAAGTATCAAAAACAGACGAGGCGTCTTTTTTAGTTCCAGTTCCGATCAGTACTCTGAACAAATTCCAACAGGGTGGATCAGAATAGTGCAGTATTGATCTAATCAGTGGCGGTTTAGTTAATTCAAAGTGTACCAATATCTCTTAACTGTGCATATGAGTCTCATTAGTGTATTTTTTATCTGCAACAATATGGAAAATATCCGATAGGGACCCCTTCAATTTAACAGCAGCAGACGTCCGATCATATATATAATGAATCATGTTGTACTTGCTGTACAATACCCTACACAATGAATTCCGATTGCGCACTTTGTGTTAGCAGCTGTACGCTATAGTATTCTTTTTTTCATATTATCAGTGTACTTCATACCAATTCCCCACGAGACCAGTTTGAATTGTTTAGATCTTACTAACCCTCTGATCACTTAAAGCTGCTGTCTACTCCACAGGAACAGACTCCTCTCCCCTTCCAAAGTGTCTTGCCTGGTTGACCCCAGTGCAGCGCTATAAAACGAGCCCCAGCCACACAGGGGACGCTGCAGGTTACAGTACTGTATGTGTTTCTAAATCACAGTCAGCCTTGTGAATGCTTTCCTGCTGACATCAGTGAACCAGCATCAGCCAAAGAGCAGGATTTCCCTCCAGCAACTTCCTGTGTCTTTCTGGCCGGACACAGGCTTGTGAGATCAGTGTCCTGGGTTTCAGGATCCCCACACTCCCATTTTGGTCTAAACCCAACCCACACCGTGACACTGCAACCAACATGGGAACAAAAATGTGCCTACTTCACAAGCGCTGGTACTTTTAATTAGATTCAAATGGCATTTTCATCATTTTTTAGTACAGGAGCAGCTGTCTGCCATTGTCCAAAAACACAGCATTTGAGCAATTCCATTCAGAAGCTTAATAAAAAGGTAACAGGACAGTAAAACTACACCAATGTGACGTGAAGCCATCCTTTATAATATGGGTGTTTTACACTGATAAGTACATCTTTAACTATTTCTTGGTAACACTTGACATGAATTGTCTCTACACAGTAGTTACATAGTAAATACACGTGTATATATACACAGAATGAAAATGCTGTTATGCATAGTTACAATGTACTTAACATGTACATGATATATGTAAGTACACATTTGTATCAGAAAAGAGTTAGGGTTAAAGGTTAGGTTTAGAGTTAGGGTTAGGATTATATCATGCAAAAAATTAAATACATTGTAACTATGCATAATAACATTGTTATTATAGGTAAGTACACATGCATTTGCTAAGTAACTACTCTGTATATACACAGTAATTAGAGACACTTAATGTAAAGTGTTACCTTTTTCCTTTGGACAATAATCACATTGTAATTGCAAAAGCAGTATGGGGTTACATTTAACTCGATGAACTATAGCAAGATTCATATTTCGTAATCTTTGGACTGGGTGACTAATTCCAGCTCGGAGGCCCAGCGCTTGTCCATGGAGAGGCTGTGGTACGTGCAGCTGAGCAGATTCATGCTTTGGGTTTATGATACAGTGATGAGATGTACTCTGGAACATCAGGTCACTAAAGCCTCACAGAACACCGCACACACACTGCTGACGGTTTGCCGTCTCCTGCTCTCTACATTTCCTTCTTCTGCGTCATTAATTAGCTGGGAGATGCAGCCAAACGCTTTCCATGCTCCTTATTCATGGAAGCTCTGAGCAAACAACTTCATATCCCCAATAGACTTACTGCCATGCTGAGCACGCCTGGATGGCAAACTGAAAATCAACAGCATGGTTGTAAGGGGGTTAGGGAAGCAAAACCAACAGGCACTGTTTCTTCTCATCGTGCTTCAGCAGACCTTGCTGGCTAGGCGCCTATTGAGCTCAGGCAGACACCTGTAGGGTTGGCTTATTTTGCCCTCCAGAGACAGGAAGCTCGCTGACATCCGCTGTCGAGATCCTGGGTTCGTCGTGGGATCGGAGGACGCCCGCTGAACCTGCGGGTCTCCGTGTGAGGCACTCGGGCGCGATGTCAACTCAGCACAAAGGGTCCTGCTTCCTGGAACAATTGGCTCTCTTGCCAGCTCCCATGTTCTCAGAAACCACGACTGTTTTCTTGTCATTATGCTCTGCGTTTTGAGTTTATACATACTGTTTTTCTTGCAATGTAATGCAATTCAAATCCCACTTTTGTAAGATTGTGTAAAACGTTGGCATGCTGCCCCCGGTAACAGTGAATGTGTTTCCTGGGGTGTTTATTACGTGATTTACGGGGTATTGCTGGAGGTGTTTCATTTAGTAGTGTCGTTGTTCAGCAATGGCTGCTTTAAACGTTTGAGCAGATCCTCCTTATGACCTTTAATTGACATTAAAACCCGCAGACCCACGACAGTCATTGTACAACCTGCAAAATAAAACTTAGATGTAAGATTTGGGTGATGTAAAAAAAAAAAAAAAACAGAAATGTGTCATTATCAACATATGATTGTATGCACACTCCAGTCATTGATGGATTCTTAATTCAAGTTGCAAATCATTTTAAATGAACCAATGTTGTGGTTTTCTTTTTTTTCTTTTATTGATTCCAAATTTTATTTTAATAATTGAGGCCAGATTATCATTGTACAAAATGTTCTCGAGGAAGAGGGATACCCCCCATCCCCATCCGAAAATTGTCTGGATCTGCATTCCTGTGGATGAAACTTAGAACCCATGTAGTATATGTGGTGAATTGGTTTCCTTCGCTGGTTTAACTATTTAAAGTATCTCCCCCAGACGCACACACACACACACACACACACACACACACACACACGCAACTACTTCCAAGTGTAGTCAGGTTGCAGTGAACCCCAGCGCACAGACCAGACACATTTACAAGCTGTGTGTTTGCAGGGGGTATTTTATGGCTTCAAGAATGAAAGGGTTGCATTCCTTTGGTCCACCACCTTCTCTGCGCTTCCAAGAGCTTGACATTCCTAGACTACAGTCTGAAGCAGGACCTCCCACTGCAAGCAACAGCTTGCATATTTGACAGTACTTACAGTGTCTACCCATCCGCTTATCACCGAATACACTGGACATGATAAAGACATCACCCTTACGGAGCAGTTTGAGAAATGACTGTATACCAGTGTAACACACTGCAAAAGCATTTACAGCCTTGCCAGCAATGGCAAAAAAATATTTCACAATGGTCTGGTTTAGCGCAGACACTGGATATGGTACCATGGTGCTGTGGGAATGGAAATTCATGGAATTGTTGCGTAAAAGATCATGTTGCTTGTATCAAATGTATGTAAAGTAATTAGAATGCAAACCAAGGCTTTAATCAGTTTTCTAGGTTCTTCTTGATAAAAATAGGAAACTGTTTTTTCCTGGTGTGTAATCACTGCCGGTATGTTGGGTCACATGGCCTGATTGCTGTGAGACGATTGGATGAGCTACGGCACAGGAGGTGATAATGTTGCCACAGCATTTTAAATCGCTCCTTTAACCTCAGTTATTTCGAAACCCCCTGAGCTGGGATGCCTTTGCTGCAGTTTATCTCTGACCCCAGTGTCTCTGTTTCCACAGTGCAGTCCTGTAATGTGAGGTGTATGAACGGAGGCAGCTGCAATGATGACTCCTGTGTCTGTCAGAAGGGATACAGCGGCACCCACTGTGGACAGCGTGAGTCAATTCTTTTCATTGGTCCTAGCTTTCAATATCATTTTATACACGGTATGTAGCATCACCTACTGACAACTGTGCTATGATTAGGGCTGTATTTTTTTCATGGTAAAAAATCCGTGATAACTGAAAATAATACAACCTTAGTAATAGGAACTTAATTGGAGATGTGAGCCAATAGTGTTGCCGAGATGTTAAAGATGGATGTTAAATGATATTGAAGGCTAATTTGAACACTGTACACCCATCCAGTTAATTGTATTGGTGATAATATCAATTTGAGGTCTGCATTGTTTAAGGTCTAGGCCTGTTTTAACAAGTTTCACAGGTTGTAAATTAGCATGCCGTACTGTAACATGCGGTTTTGGGTTTGTGAATGGCAGCTGAACCTCTCTCTTGCTGTGTTCCCTTGGCAGCGGTCTGTGAAAATGGCTGTCAGAACGGAGGCCGCTGTATTGGACCCAACCGCTGTGCCTGTGTCTACGGCTTCACTGGCCCCCAGTGCGAGAGAGGTAGGACCGCAGCTCTTTAACACGACATGCTTTGAAGTGCAGCCGCTACTCTGTGGCGTTGAAAATGTGTTTGTGGATAAACAGTGTAGGTCTGCTGTAATGTATGTTCAGTAAAACGTTCGGTTTCATCGGTGTGCATTGTGTTATTTATTGCCATTTATGGACATTTGCACTTTACATGTCTGACCTAAAACCATCATCGTCTTTATGGGTGCGCTTTACAGACACGGTTTCTCGGTGTTTGTTTGCTTGTGGCTGGCTTTGCTTTTTGTGTTGTTCAAACCCAGCTGTTGACTGTGCCTTCGCTCTGCGGAAAGGACTCCTTTAACTTCTCCCCTAATAATCGTTTCATTTTGGTTTTTTTTCATGTGATCTGATTTATGTCTGCTCACGGAAGTCTCTGCTTCAGTCCTTGCACAGCAATTACAGTATTGCAGAAACTTTCTAGATTTGTGCAAAGAGAAGACATTAAAAGCTGTTATTAAACACGTGAATAACGTACAAGCAAACTTCGCTTCTAGAGAGGGTTTTTTATAAAGTAAACTAGCAAACAGGAGAAGAATGTCTTGAGATTACTTTGTGTTTTTAAAAGCACCCCCGGGCCCTTTTAGCAAAGAGGAGACTGAACCCCCCTCTAGCCTTTCCATTCACCTCCCGGCTTGTTTTCTAGAAAAACACAAACGCTTCGGGAGAAACTAACAGACATCTGGCAATAAATAAAGGCCTTGTAATGACAGAGAGCATTTCTTTGTGTAGCCGTGGACATTTCCTGATAGGAGGAGACAAAATAACCTCCCCAGCTGTGTACACAAGGCCTGGGCTAGGCCAGCACAAACAGTCTAGTCACCACGCAGAGCCGCACCAAACCTGGGGAGCTGCCGCCCACCCCCCTCTACTACCCTATTATTTGGTTCAGTCAGTGGGGGGTTCAGTGTTCAAATCAAGACTGTACCATTTGAGTGTTTCCTACGGGGTGGTTTGCGGCATCATCCATTTTGAAGCCGACAACAACGGGCTGGTGTTTTACCTGTGTATAGACGGAAGGTTGTGTGTCCGATTCCTGGTTGAAATTGCATGGGGAATATAAGAGTTTTAAAAAATATATATATGTATATATATATATATATATATATATATATATATATATATATATATATATATATATATATATATATATATAGAATAATAGATGTGCTTCAGTGAGTTACAGGAAAATAATTCCATCAAGGGTTTCTGTGACGTCATAAACTACGAGACCGAAGGTCACAGAAGGTCACAGAAACCCGAGATGGAATTGTTTTCCTGTAACTCACTGAAGAGGCCCATCTATTATTTTTTATAATACATGGATACCCTTGTGATGCTAATATTAAAGAAGACGAGGTTCAGCAGTACAGTTGTTTTTTTTTTAAACGTAGTGTTTCAGTGCTGTACAGATGTTCTCCGCTAGTGCTTCAGTTTTATTTGGATGATTGCCTTTACCTTGTTTTAATTTCCCGCTCCTCTCCAGTTTCTCTGATATACGAATGTACCATTTTTAATTACATATAGAAATATATATATTTTTAAAATATTAAGTATTGTTTAAATCTCCAATGCTGTTACCCCAGAAAACTACACTATAAATACATTATCAAATGTCTTTGATAACCCAGCTCACACTACTGTAAATGCCTGGATATTTGATCCTACTTTATCAAGTCACTGAACTTTAGATGACCTAAAGCAATCCACTCATCCTTGCAAAGGAGACGTTTTATCTGAATGGATTCATCACCACTCACAAATGAAACTATCAAACAGAGGCAGGACTACAGTAAATTAGCTGAACAGTTAAAGTCTCTTTTGTTAGCAAGCCCTTGAGTAAACATTGAAATGCTCCAGAGTGTGTTTGACCCTGCAAGCAATGGGAGGTACAGTAACCCACACTCCATTCTCCTGGAGCCAATGTGGGTGGCCAGGGCTGTTGCTTTTGTATTTGAGACGATGTCCTTCACTTTATCAAGGACACAGAAGTGCTGCATTGCATTGCAGCTGGGCTCCCTTGTAAAGACAGAAGGAGCCCTATGCATGCATTTTTGTCACTTGCAATCATTGAACAAAATGGACAGATATATATTTAGTTAGCATTTAACTAAAACCATGCTGTGTATATCCTCTGCAGTCTCTTATAAAGTTGCAATTAAGTTTTCTGAATTCCGCCATAAAGACTGGAACGAAACAACTAAAAGAATAATCCTCTGGAGAAAAATGGGCCGCTGTTCCTTTAAGAAAGTCCACCTTGGCGTGAGAATTCTCCAGCCCCTGGCTTTTACCTAAAGCGCCTAACTAGGAACATTTGGCAGTAATTAGAGTTTCTAGTGGGTCTGCAGCCTTCCTGCATCACACTCCACACACACACACACCCATATTAAAATTCTTCGGATTGTAATTTGGCACTGTAGCAAAACTAATACTAATTTGCAATCTGATGCATGTTGAGAAATATATACAATCAAAAAACCAAACCAGATGTGTGCAAAAATGTACATCAAGCTACAAAAAAAGAGTTTGCTGTACTGGATCAAACTGGATTAAAGTGCACACACACACACACACACACACACACACACACACACACACACACACACACACACACACACTCACAGCGAAACGAGAACAAAGACACACTCTAATAAGCCATGCACCCTGCTAACAAACTCCTCGCTCTGTAATTAGGCTGGTGTAAAAGGAACAGGCTGAAGGTTGGGAGACGGAGGGGGGGCAGGCCAGTCTAGGCTGCATATTTAAGGACTGTCTGGAACAGGTTGAGAGGCATTTGATTCAGTTCAGGGTGGACTGAAAACCTGGGTATTAGGTTTGGCTGTTCTTCTAATCAGAGCCCTCTTCCTTCTCGCTATTATGGGTGAGTGGTGCTCTGTGCTGGTGGACTTCAGAACACCTTATAAGCCCGTGTTGAAAATGCCCGCTCTGTCTCTCTTAAGTGCTTCCTGTAAAATGTTATCAGTGTCACAGAATCTCCGGTTTCTGGGCTTGCTTCCTGAGTTTTAGCAGAACTTGGCGTACAGTAGAGGCCTTTTACAACCCTGTCTGTATGAAGTGGGGTGCTGTCAGGCTGCTAGAGTGACACAGTGGCTGGTAGGTATGAGGGGGAGATAAATCTTTGTATCTACATAAACCGTCCTACTTGAAAGATTAGGTAGAGTTTTACGTAAGGACTCAAATTAAGCACAGACGCCCGAGGAACTGTATTTTAAAACGGAACAAGATTGCGTGACAGCTTTAATTAAAACGAATGCTTTTGAGATCCCAGAAGCTTTTTATATAAACAGAATCCTCTCTTCATCAATGAATTATCAATTTGCTGTTAGTGTTTTTTTTTTAATTTAATTGAAGACAAGTGGTGTAATCTCCCTGAAAAAGTAGTCAATTCCAGGAAGGGAAAAGAGGGAAAAAAATAAGTTGATGAAGTCTTCAATGACATGTGAAATGACAAGTGGAAGGTTTTTATTGGTCTTCCACCACGGTAGAGGCAGTTGCCATCCCTGGGGTGTGCTTGAGAAAAGGGGAAGCTGAGATTTATGCAAGCCTCGCTTCTGCCAAGTCTTTTACCTCAGTGCACAGGAGGGTCGTATGTTCCACCAGATTCATCTCCCTTTACGTTTATTAAGAAAGCAGACCTGCTGAAGACTCCCAAGCAGCAGTTAAACACCGGAATGCGATTGGTGCGTGAGGCAAGCTTTGAGCAGGCTCTACTGGTTCTGACAGGGATCTCAGGAAAGAGAGGTGGGCTGCCCCCTGCTGGGTATCCCAGGAACTACGGGGGCACGGTGACAAGAAATAGCTGGGAAATCCAAAATGTTCTTGCTGGTTTAATGAAAATAATTTCTAGTTGCAGGGACTTCAATGTGGTGTTCAACTGCGCTTTCAGAGACTGGCTTCCTTTAATCCCGGAAACATTAAAATCCCAACAGGAAAACCTGAATTCCTAATGTTTCCTTCTTTACTGGGAGCCTTGACCTCTCTGTCCAGCAAGTCTGTTTTTCCCTTTTTAATTGGGGATTGGACGGGAGGGGGTCGCGCTCAGATGGAGCCTGGAAAAAAGAGGTTGGTGGGGAGTGGGGCGCTGGTATTTTTTTTGGGAGACATTCAGGGATCGGGAACACATCTTTGACCCCGAACCAGATTTTATAGCTTGTAATGGGGCCCTGTAGAAAGAAGAGGGAAAGAGAGAGGGGCATGGTATATGGAGGCAGGAACAGTACTCCTGTGTAGCTGCATTCATATTGCATTCTTTTTATCTTCATTTCAGGATTCGTTTTAGAATGGAAATGCATTCTTTTTTAAGGATTCAACAAGCAACACATGGTTGTATTCAAAGCACTGTAGATTCGTTCCGTTCTGCTTGAAAGTTTGAATGCGTTTTAAATGTCAAAAAAAATTTGAATTTGGGGATAAAGCGAGGGGTGGAAATGATGGCTGTCTGGATGAAACTAAACTAAACCTTGAAGTGAAACCGTAATGGTTTGATGTGAAAAGCACTGCAATCAAACCAACCAGTGGAAATGGCTTCAGAGTGTTCCCAGCGCTCTGTGAAATGTATCGCAGGCAGACGTTTGGCCAGCTGTGTCCACAGAGTCCTGTTCTACCCAGGCATGGCGTCTGTGTCTCATACAGGCTTCATGCTTTTAGACTATGGATCCATGATTCATGCTAAACGCTAGCAATCAAGCAAAAGGTAATACCAGTATTCAAAATAAAAAAAAAAGCTCCTTAAATTTGCGTTACTGGGTGCACAATAATTTAGCAATTACCCATGTACCCATATACATTTTCCCCGTATCAAAAATGCAATAATATCAACCAAAATGACTGTAGTTCTGCTGATTGCAAAGTTTTTTGTCAGTACTGTTTACTGTGTGCGATGTCAATCTGTGCACAATTCCTTTAAAAGTAAGCGGCACTGAACACAACGCATTATTGCCCAGGTATCTGGTATCTCTCTCGCTAATGATCATGGGCTCCTAATTACTGTAGGCACGGAATGATGCTTTGTTAATGCAGGAATGCTCTCCCTAGTCTTTGGAAGAGGTTGCACAGTGAATGCTTTAAAATCAAGGTGATGCGTTGGAATGCAAGCTGCGAAAGGAAACCAGGTTGGAGTAAATCCACAGGCAAATTCAGACTGCATCCTCTAGACTTTCACAAACACAGACGCACGCACATAATTAAAAAATAAAAGCGCTTTCGAGAGGAGTTGTGTAAGCAGAGCTGGATATGAGATGACTGCAGCAGAGTCGTTTGAGTAAATGCACGTTTAATTACCATCGCTCTAAAGGTCTCAAGCTCAGGTGTGGCTAATTGCGTTTCTAGTAAACGACTGAGCAGACGGGTGTCTAATTTCCAGGCCTAGCAGAAGGCACATCGATAGAAATGGAATAAATTGCTGAAACACTGCAGCATTCCGCCAGGACCTGGATGGAACTAATCGATATTCTTGTCAAACTTCAGGGAGGTTACATTTTCAAACAAGAAGTTTGAGTTCCTTGGAGTGGGATGGGGCTGGGGTTGGGGTTGGGGTTGGGGTTGGGGGTGGGGTAGATTGAGTCACATCTGGAGTGGAGGCAGTGAGAGGCCACGCTCCCTGATCAATCCCAGATGTGTGTCGTCACCCCCCCCCCCCCCCCCCCCCCCTTCTCACCCCCCCCCCTCCCTTCTGACCCCCCCCTTTGATAGGTCTCAAACTCTCAAACATTCCTCTCCTCAAATTGTCCAAGAAAAGATTTGCGCTGTGAGGTCACAGGTGTCAGTAGGGGAGGGGCTGGAAAGAGGGGGGGGGTCTGGCTTTCACTGATTGTGTATACAGTTGGGTAATAGTTGCTATAGCACTAACTATTAAATATTTTTATATTATAATTATAGGGACTGCAGCAGTCATTTTATTTTAAACAATGGGCTTTCTGTTTGCTGCTTTTACCGAAACCCAAGTCTCTTTGGCTAGTTATTTAACTTTCCTTGTCAAAAAAAAAAAAGTTATAATGGAGACAAACTTTGGAGCAAACAGAACAAAAAGCAGACATGATGCGTGCGTCCGTAACGCTACAACACTCTAGGCCACAACGTACAACGACACTTTCATGTAGTATTTACCCTGCATTCTTGACAGCTCTCTCTCTCTCTCTCTCTCCCTCTCTCTCTCTCTCTCTCTATCTCTCTCCTCTCTCTCTCTCTCTCTCTCTCTCTCTCCCTCTCTCTCTCTCTCTCTCTCTCTCTCTCTCTCTCCTCCAGATTACCGGACTGGCCCCTGCTTCACTCAGGTCAATAACCAGATGTGCCAGGGGCAGCTGAGCGGCATTGTGTGCACCAAGACCCTGTGCTGTGCCACCATCGGACGGGCATGGGGCCACCCCTGTGAGATGTGCCCGGCCCAGCCTCACCCCTGCCGTCGCGGCTTCATCCCCAACATCCGCACCGGAGCATGCCAGGGTAAGAGAGCGGGTGGGCTTAGTCCACACAGGCATTGCTGGTACCTCCTTTGTAAAAGTTTACCACTGTATTTTTGCAACTCTACCATGCTTTTCCCTATGCATAGTTCATCCTGATTTGCCATGTTGTTATTCTTTACAGTGCCTTCCTATGCTTTACCATGTTTTTCCTGTGCTTTATTACATCATGCTATGCTTTTACTGCAGAAGACTTTTATAAGGGCTGGCAAGGCTATTGTCGAATGGACAACAGTAATTGCCTTTCACTTCAGTAACATGTTTTAGTTATAAGACTTTTCAGCTTTAACAAGCAATGACTAAGCCTTGTCTAGTCTCGCTTAGCCAGGGCCATCAATTCCAAGTTTACCCGCCTTAAACACAAAACAACCTTGATTACATGCACCATTACGCCATTGAAAATGACATTTGAGTAAGAAACACTTTTAACTTTGCTGGATCATGCTGCCTGTGTTTCTGTGGGGGCAGGAGCGGTTCTGCATCCCCAGTTAGGTAATTACGATACTGGACGGGGTGCAATGTTGCTATTAGCCTGTTTTCGTTCAGAATCAAATTAAACAATTCATCCAAAACGCATGGGGTAATCTCCGGGAACGGAGCCACCGGATTGGTTGGAAGTGATGTAATGGCGCACCAATTAAAAAACTGAACAAGCAGGAGACAAGAGCCCGTGGAGGATTGGCCTCAGACTCATGCAGTCAGCTCCAAACTGCCTTGTCGTTTGGTCGGCGTCTAGCAATTCTGCTCGGGCTTCTCTCCACATGCTTGTTGGCCCAAGGGGCTCTTTCTGCCATGCCCGCTGTAACAGGGTCCCCCGTCTCTTGTTTCAGATGTGGACGAGTGCCAGGCCATCCCAGGACTGTGCCAGGGAGGGAACTGCATCAACACTGTGGGCTCCTATGAGTGCAAGTGTCCCGCGGGGCACAAGCAGAGTGAGACTAACCAGAAGTGCGAGGGTGAGTCAAGCCGTGATGCCAGCTGTGGGCAGGATACCACACGCCCTTAACATGGGGCAACATCCATGACTTCTAACATCCAGCTGTACATTCTGAGGGTAAAAGACACTTATTCGAGGAGACTGACCAATCTTCACGAAGGCTACGAAGGCTAGGCAAAAAGACAGGGAGTGAGGAGCAAATTCCCATGGCCCATGAAAGGAAAGTGACCAAATATATAAAAATATATTTAAACAAAACATGTCTGTCTGTCTGTCCGTCCATATGCCTCACTTACATATTTAGACCACAGGGTTTGTTTTTCAGGGCTTGAATAGTCTTTTTGGGAAAGTGCATTTCATTAGGTTTACATGGTTTTTCAGGGAGGGTTTAGTATGAAGACAATAGTTTCTTTGAGGTATAATTAAATGAGTTTGTATTGCAGAAGTCCCTCAATATGTGTGTGTGTGTGTGCATGTGTGTGTGTGTGTGTGTGTGCGTGTGTGTGTGGAGGGGAATAGTTACACAAGGTCTCCTTAATTATTGTATTTGACAGAATTGTAGCTTCTAATTAGCTGCCTGACGAGATGGTTCTCATGGTGCCCCTCTCTCCTGCTGTGTGTGCGCGTGTGTGTCTGCGTGTGCGCGTGTGCGTGTGCGTGCTCTGGAAACAGCTTCATGGAGCTAGCCCGTACCTATAGGGAATAAACTATAAAAACAAAAATTCAAGTAACCACAAGGTTTTGGCAAGTGCCTTCTTCAGTGTGCTAATTGGCAGTGCAGTGTAGTGCAGCAGTACACTGAAGAAGGCACTAGCCAAATTGTTTTCTAGTTGATTTACTTTCTTACAGTTGTGGATGATTTTCCTATAAGGGGCCCTTGGGAGCAGAGCGTCGGCCTCTAGCTGGGATGCTTTCGTTCTCTATAGGGTCTCCTTTGCTCGCTGTAGGAGGTGCACTTGTACAAGAGGGGGTTGCCCGTCTATCCATGTGGTCCAAATCACACGCTGCTTGATATCAGTCTGTATGGGGATCAGTCCCTATAGGGGATCAGTCCGTATAGGGGCCTGGGTTAAACCTTTATAGGTTAGGAATGTCTAGGGTCACGGTTTAGTCAGCAGAAACGCATTCAGGACCAGTCCTTTAATTAAGAAAGAAGGCAGTCATAGACTCCTGAACAGCTGGTCATTCTTGTAAAAGGCCGGATTGTTGTAACCGCGCTGTGGAAAGGTGCGCTTTGGTCTTTGAAGCTGTCCAGGAGCGAGGGAGGTGTAATTACAGGACAAAGGGAGACTGTGATGCAGCGGCCCCAGACTACCAGCTGGAAGGCTGTTTAGTGTTACTGTTCGTTCTGGCCTGGACTGACACCATTCAGCTGAGAGGAGAGAGGGGAGTGGCAGAGAGAGGGGGGAGAGGAGAGGGAAAAAGGAAAGAGAGGGGAAAAAGAGGAGAGAGAAATGAGAGAGATGGGGAAGAGAAAGAAAGGAGGGAGAGAGAGAGGAAAAGAGGCAGATAGGCGAGGTTCGGAAAGACAGGGGAAGTTTTTTATGGTTTTGACACTAAAAAAAGACAAAAAAGAATGGGTACATTTACAGTCAAATGCTAGTGAGCAAGAACGGTTTGCTTATTATAAATCAGACTACCCCCCCCCCCCCCGCCACACAGACATATAGTACACACATGCAGAAGCACACACACACAGAAACTCACAAGTTAAGTGGCCATATATCCACATGCCAGATGTTTCCTTTTCTATACAGCTGTCTGTCCGCAGTGGGTAAAGTCTGGTCCCATTCACTGAGAATGCTGACTCTGGGTTTGTCTAGCTGCGTGGTGACCTCTCTCACCTCCCCTGAGCGGCAGCAGTGCCTGGGAGAATGGGTCACTGCATGCAATGAGGTCTCTACCACAGAACTGCCCTTTAAAGTCTTACTGCAGAATACACATTGCAGAGTACATTACGGCAGAGGCACCCGTCACTGTGAGGTCTGGAGCGCTGCAGATTGAGGGAGAGTTGGGGGGCTCTGTTACAGTATAGAGGGGTACAGATTGAGGGAGAGCTGGGGGGCTCTGTTGCAGTATAGAGGGGTACAGATTGAGGGAGAGTCGGCTCTGTTGCAGTATGAGAGAGAGTTGGGTTTGTGGTTGATGGTGCTCTCCTGTCTGTTTCAGATATCGATGAGTGCAGTACTATCTCAGGAGTGTGTGACGGGGGAGAGTGCACTAACACGGCCGGCAGCTATGTGTGCACATGCCCACGGGGCTACATCACCAGCTCTGATGGGACGCGCTGTATGGGTAAGTGGGACAGACGCCCTGCAACCTTGAGGCAGTGTACCTGGAAATGCCTTTATACTGTGGCTATGTTGAGACTAGGCACGGCACCCATTAATTCAACTTGGCTTGATGTGGTGTAATGATGCGCTGTGACAGTGTCTGTGTGTGTGTGTGTGTATGTGTGGGCAGATATTACTATCAATGTCCCCACAAAGATAGTAACTCCTGAAAAAACGACATTGTGGGGATGTCCCCACTTTGTGAAACACCTTTTTAAGATCTAACCATGCCTTAAAAAAAGGAGTTAGAAATAGTAAATAAAAATATAGTGAGAGTCAATGAGAAGTCCCCACAAATATAGGAATGCAAACATATGTGTGTGTGTGTGTGTGTGTGAGCAGTGTTTGCATTGAATTACCGCAGAGGAAAGCGAGGGACACATTGATAAAAGCCAAGCGAGCTTGCACAGCTGACACCTGGACTGGGCTAACACAATGGCCCTCTTTGTTGCCTCCGGCACACGCAGGGTTAAGCCCGAGAGAGTCAGTCTGTGCAGTTACTGGGCAGGTTTGGTGCTGTAGCAGAGAGCCGGCATGCCGTCTGTATAACTCCAGTGTTACAGGCCCCACTAGCAGACTGAGACGGAACCTGGTCCCAATGCATCATGCAGCAGCTATTTCCCAGAGCTAACATTCCACGCAGAGTGCACTGCCAAGTCCAGGACACACAATATTGTTTCTGGCCCCACTCTCTCTCCTTTCGCCTCTCTCGCTCTCTCTCTCTTTCTCTCTCTCTCTTCTCCTTTCTCCTCTCTTGCTCTCTCTCTCCCTCTAGCAGGTCCTGTCAAACTCTCTCATGCCTTTGCCCTCCCCAACTCACTTCCTTCTCCAAAGCTCTGGTGTCGCTCTGAATTGGGGGGCAGTTTATTGTTTGTTATTAATGCTCCTTTAAAACTCAAAAGCAAATAAGGTGTTTTAAAATGAGTGCCAATACCCCTTAAATGAAAATCCGACAAAAAACCTCTTTAAAAATACTGAAGGGAAATCAGGGAGAAGGAAAGAATCTAAGACTGGGACTGAAGCACACCGTCCCACAGTGCAATCGCAGTTCCTGAACCTAAAATGTGTCAGGAATCTATTCCAAACATCTCTATTTTTCAAAGCAAAAACATGCAAAATATTATCAATTATATTTGAGATACAGGTTTTTTTTTTCTTGAGGGATATTATGGCTTGAAAGTTTAAGATTCCCCAAACGCTTTGTACACCTCTTCCTGGGGTTCAGACCCGCATTCCCAGCCTGGAATCTCGGAATGTGTCTGGAAGTGTTTGGAGCACTGGCTCGGGAACGTGTGACTTTCAGTCCGGAACGCAGCCTGGGGGAGCCGTTCAGCAACACTGCCGCGGCGCGCTGTAAAAAACCCCACTCAATAAAAATGTTTTCAAATTGAAAGCATGTATTTGTGTGGAAGATCTGGTTCCAATTTCAGCCTTCCTTCTCTCTCTCTCTCTCTCTCTCTCTCTCTCTCTCTCTCTCTCTCTCTCTCTCTCTCTCTCTGTCTCTTGTGCTGTAGACACAGGAGTCTAGAGCAGTTAAAACGCACTGTGTCTGAGCCAGACAGATAGCTTTCCATGTTACATGTAATTAGCTTTCAATGAATCCACATGAAACTGATTCATTCCAGACTGCTGGCTCGTTAGAGTGAAGATAATCAGTGTACATGCAGTCCGATGTGTTTTAATGAATCTCCTCCCAGCGGCTGATCACTTAATAATACTGACATCCGCATAAGACACACCTCTTGACTGAGAGCCCGCTGTTGAATGCTAAGTCATTTGTCTTTGAACCGTACAGTTTGCGGTTCGCATCCAGCCCTTGAGACCCTGTTTGGGCGCCACGGTAATGAATTGGCATGTCAGCCCACTGAATTGGAAATACAAGGGCTGGACGTGAACCACGAACCGCAAGGTTCAAAGACAAACGACTTACCATTCAACTAAACAGCAAGCTCTCTAGCCGAGAGGTAAGTACGGGTCTTATGCTGATGTCAGTATTATTAACTCATCAGCCGCTGGGAGGAGATTCATTATATTGTGCAGTTTTAAAGGATTTGTTCGATATTTCTTCCAAGCCTTTCCCATTTACACACACTTGTGCACAAGCTCTCGCACATATTTATGTTGTATGTTGTACATAATAAAAAAGGACCAGCCCTCTAAGTGACAGCTTTTTTTGCTCGGTTACAAAAAAATCTGAATAAAGCTTGACTGTTTAAATGCATTCAATCCTAAAGTTCAGGGAATAAAACGGAAACTAGCATCCGTATTTTGGAACCCCAGCTGCTGAACGATGTGTCTGCTTGACTTACAGTAGCATTCAAGTTTGAGAGCGCTGTTTTGTTGATGTGGCTTTCTTATTGAGCCTGTGCCCTCGCCCTTCTCTCTCTGCAGATCAACGCGTAGGAACTTGTTTCTCTTCTCTGGCCAATGGCCGTTGTGCGGGGGAGCAGAGTGGACAGTACACCAAGATGCAATGCTGTTGTGAAACAGGCCGCTGCTGGGCAGCTGTCCAGATCCCTGAGATGTGTCCAGTGAGAGGCTCCGGTGAGTAGAGCTCTGATACTGACCACAGCGAGGGCCCCTAGGCATTGCGACTGCAGAGCACAGTGTGCAGTCTTTTAACACAGGAGGAGAACTGCATATGTGTATTTCAATGCAGAAAAATACACTCAACAGCAGATATCTCTATTGACAAAAGCTAGTGGTCTAGGTTAGTAGAATTAAGAAACCTTGTCTGGACAGTTAAGCCCACTCTTTGACGTAATACACAATGCTCACCTGTTGATTTGGTGATGTGTTGCAGAATAAAGTACAATTTTTTTCACAATGAGAAATGTGTTAAAAATGAGGTCATTTCCTGCACTGGGCTTGTTTAAGCTATCACCAGGAAGAGAGTGGGGAGCTGAATCCTGTAGCAGCTTGCTTATCAAACAGGGAGCGATTACAAGAGCCTGCGTGACACTATTAAAATGCTTAGCGGTCATTTTCCTGACAAAAAGACGAGGGTAATTTTCGCTAATGCTTTAGACTCCCCCGAGATGAAATCAGAGTCGATGGCCTCTAATAGTCCCCTGATTTCTTTCCCCCCTGTCAGGAAAGGAGGCCTGTTTTGGGGGAGAGCTAACGGCAGCCTCCCTTTCTTTAGTGACATTTTCCAGGCCGCTGCCTGCTGAGAGCTGGGCTTGAGAACTCGTCTCTCTCTCACACACACACACACAAAGGGCTTGCTTACATGGTATCTAAAACCACAACTGAAGGCATTAAACTGAGGGAACATGAAGGCTTGGAACTTGGTTTTAGGAGACTATGTTTCAGGACACTGCTTGGCACACCAGGGGAGACTTGGAGTTTGATACAGCAACCTCAAACTAGGTCTCCCGTTCTCCTGGAAAGTGGCTTTGTGTTCCTTCAGCTTTAGACATTCTTTACCGCTTCATAAAGAACTGTAACTTAGAGCAATTGCAACCCAATAGGTAAGTTTCCATCTCAAACCCGTCTCCCTCTCTCTTCCAGATGAGTTTCACCGGTTGTGTATTGCGGGGGTTCCCCATGGTGGGGGGAGCAATGGGGGGTTCCCACAAATTCCTAACTTCAACTACAACAACGGGCCGGGCAGAGGCGGGAACGGGGGCTACATCGACCAGAGGGGCAACGGAGGCAACGGGGGAAACGGAGGCATCGGGGGTAACAGGGGCAACGGTCTTCCCAGCTCCAGCATCGGTAAGCAGAATCACGATTTATTATTTAGCCATCTCTACCCTTATAAAAGTTTACCATAGTACGGGGCTGGCCAACCCTGGCCCTGGAGAGCCACAATCCTGCAGGTTTTCTGGGTGTCTTTAAATCCTCAATGGCTAAACACCTGGAAAGAAAATGTTAGTGTTGACCGATGGAAAAAAAAACTGGTGCAATTAGGTATCTCGGGTGGAACGAAAACCAGAAGACCCTGCGGCTCATGGACCAGGGTTGGCCACCCCTGCCATAGTAAAAGCACAGCAAAGAGTAATAAAGCTTTTTTATTAATCAAGATAAAGGTTTGTGAATACGCCCCTATAGCTATGTAGTTTTTTGTCTTGTTGTGTATGTTTGTCTTTCACAAATAACAAATGCATTTCTGATTATGGAACTGAAGTTGTGTGAACTGACCTCCTGTTGGTTTGCGTGTGTCGTGTCTGCAGGCACAGCCACCCTGAACCAGACCATTGATATCTGCAAGCACTTCACGAACCTGTGTCTGAACGGACGCTGCATTCCCACCCCATCCAGCTACCGCTGCGAGTGCAACATGGGCTTCAGACAGGACGTGCGTGGAGAGTGTGTGGGTAGGTAGAGGACTCTCCGCACTGCACACCTATGAGCATCGCAACTCCTCTGAGCAAGACGTTTCCCACTTCATACTCCAGCCCGTACACACAGCAGCTGCACTACTAAATCATTGGATTATTATTATTATTATTAATTTATTTGGCAGACGCCTTTATCCAAGGCGACTTACAGGTGTTACAGGGCAATACAAGGTTACCGTCCAAAACAATATTTAAATACATAGTCAGAGGGGTAGATTTCTGTTAATTATGGCTCCCAGCCAGCCAGCCAGCACACCACAAGGAGTTAATTGGGGAAGCTGGTTTGGATCTTCTCCCTGCCCCAATGCCAAGGCGAAGTCTCTGGAGGAAGGGGCTGTTTATCCTGGCTGGGATAGAGCCAAGATAAACTCCCAGCTCTGAGCTCCCCTCGCCAGGCAGGCAGGCAGGCAAGCAGGCCCCCCGGCTCCCATCGAGGGCTCAGAGTGGGAGATTGTTTCAGCTGGAGCTGGTTGTTTACTCAGGGGTCAGAGCAGCCCTCCTGCCAGCCTATCACAGCCTGCCGTTTCACCGATTTTGTTTTTTCTTGTTTGTTCGCTGCTCAGATGTGGACGAGTGCACCAGCAACCCCTGCGTGAACGGAGACTGTGTGAACAACCCCGGGTCGTACCACTGCAAGTGCCACGAGGGATACCAGAGCACCCCCACCAAGCAGGCCTGCATTGGTATGTCCCGTCTCTCAGCAACAGGGGTTTCTAAAACCGTCATGCAAAAATGCGAAATATTTATTTTATGGTAAAATGCATTTTTAGATATTAAAAAAAAAAAAAAAAAGTTAACAGAATCGTGCTATAATCACGATTTCATGTCACAAATCACATGACTAGAAATGACCAATAATAAATACCATCCTTTATCATCCTCGCTGTTACACTGCCACTGCATCTCCTTAATATATCGTCAGTAGCACTATTTCCTAAGAAAAAACGCACCAAATGAAGTCTCAGAAGCTAAATACATATGCAGCTGGTTTTATTCAAAGGTTGCAACCTGCAAGGTTTTGAAGAGACGCTCCCGGTGTAGCCTGACTCTCGCTGTTCCTCCTCACAGATATCGACGAGTGCATCATGAACGGAGTGATGTGCAGGAACGGCCGCTGTGTCAACACGGACGGCAGCTTCCAGTGCATCTGCAACGCTGGCTTTGAGCTCACACCCGACGGCAAGAACTGCGTGGGTGAGTGCGCCCGCAGTACCGCGCCTCTCCTAGAGGGGGCGATGGAGGGCACGCTGTCCCTTGACTCCTTTACAGACATGCAGACCTGCAGTCTGCACCATGGAAAACAATAGGGCATGATAAAATCGATCAGAATACACCTTGACTTTTTAAATTGCATACATTGTCGCAGCAGTACAACAGCAGTGTCCCCCACCTGGGATTGAACCCACGACCCTCCGGTCAAGAGTTCAGAGCCCTAACCACTATACCACACTGCTGCCCCACTGGTCACTGGTGCCTTACCAGTTGATCAATGACGGTTTACTGCTGTACCTTTTAATACAGAATCAGACTTGCAGCGGTCAGCTGCTCGCTCGCTCGCTGACCCCCTCCCCTCTCTGTTTCAGATCATGACGAGTGCGCTACCACCAACATGTGTCTCAACGGGATGTGCATCAACGAGGACGGCAGCTTCAAGTGTATCTGCAAACCCGGCTTCGTCCTGGCTCCCAATGGCCGCTACTGCACGGGTATGACTGGGAGGGGGAGCGGGGCTGGACCAGGGCGGTGGGGGAGAACGACAGGGGTGGACTTGGGAACGAGCGTGCGATATTGGAGGAGCTCTGCTGCCATAACTCTACTTACCACCAGATGGTGCTAAAGGGCTACACAGTCAAGATGCAGGAGGACACTTGGTGACGTGTGAGGAAAGTTACACTTGTAGACAGATGATGATGAATTGAGGTTTGCCTATTCATTGAATGTAGAGTTGTTCAATTCTAATTATCAGTGATTTCTAATCTAAAAACACACACACAAAAAAAAAAAAATATCACTGACCGATTAAAGAGTAGCACAGCTTCAGTATTTGTTCTACTTCTAAGCATTTCGAGTACAGATTGTCCTTGCAATGTGATAAAAAGCGCCTTGCGTGGGACTGGCCTGATTTCATGGGCTGCCTTTCTGCTTTCTCTCTCCCTCCCTGCTCCTCCTCAGATATCGATGAGTGCCAGACCCCGGGGATCTGCATGAACGGCCGCTGTATCAACTCGGAGGGCTCGTTCCGCTGCGAGTGTCTGCCCGGGCTGGCCATCGACGTGGACGGCCGTGTCTGCGTGGACACCCACATGCGCAGCACCTGCTACGGGGGCATCAAGAAGGGCACCTGCAACCGGCCGTTCCCTGGCGCCGTCACCAAGTCCGAATGCTGCTGCGCCAGCCAAGAGCACGGCTTCGGGGAGCCCTGCCAACCCTGCCCTGCCAGGAACTCCGGTAACCAGCGCCACCCTTTCAATACACTGCATTGCAAAGCTTCTCCTGGAGTATCATTGTGGAGAATAGTCTTGTGTCTTATTCTTTTTGGAACTGTAACTGTACTGTAAGTATTGGAGTAAAACAGCTTGGAGAATCTGGATCTTAGAGTGCAGGTCAAATGTGATGCTCATCAAAGTGTACTAAATGTTTTATAATTATAAGGCAATGCAGCTCGTCAGGACCGTCATGTGTATTGTGCCGTGTTTAAGATGACCTGCGTTTCACTGCAGTGTTGTGTTGCTCCCCTGCCTGTGACACTGTCTGTCTCTAACCCTGACTGTCCTGTTCTGTCTCTCCAGCCGAATTCCAGGCACTCTGCAGCAGTGGCATTGGAATCACAGCTGACGGGAGAGGTGGGTTTATGCTTTGCCAAGAAAAGGGCTTTCCACATGAATATGTGCGGAATGCATCGCAAACGGGATTGGAATCAAGTAGAAAAGAGTAGATCGGTTACATTTGAAACACGAATCATAAAGTATTTTCTTAAATTATGGCGCATACTTATTTTATCATTGCTTTTTATTAATGCATTTTAATGAGATGGTTTATTCGTTGAAAGCCGCTATATAAGTCTAAGTTGGATTGCAATGTATATGGAGTAAAGCACCAATGGTTAAATGCCACTGAAACCAGCATTGTGCGTGCTGTTAATCTAATCTGAGTGTGCTGTCAGACCGGCCTCTTGAACTCAGTGTGTGTGTGTCCCTCAGATATTAACGAGTGCGCCTTGGACCCAGATATCTGTCAGAACGGGATGTGTGAGAACCTGAGAGGAAGTTACCGCTGCATCTGCAACACGGGCTACGAGTCAGACCCAAGCGGCAAGAACTGCATCGGTGAGTCACAGCGCCCCCCGCGGGCACCCCTTTGTAACAGCAGCTCAGACCAGCCTCAAGCACGTGTTTGCATATTGTGCTGAATTCCTCTGTCCCGTGAATGCAGGGTAGGACTTCGGCACTTTGCAGGGTATTGATCTGCTTGAAAGGTTTTCCGATATATTCACTCCAGGCGGTCTACTTATTTCCTACAACAGAAGCAATGGGGTGTTCTGATACATGTGCACACTACTGTATATATATAGAGAGAGATATAGAATAGATATATTGTTTTGTATTGTATATTGTCGGTTTAATCCACCCCTGTTCCTCTAGACATCGACGAGTGTGCTGTGAACAGGCTGCTGTGTGATAACGGCCTGTGCCGTAACACCCCTGGCAGCTACACCTGCACCTGCCCCAAGGGCTACGTGTTCAGACCTGACTCCGAGACCTGCGAGGGTGAGTCTGCACTAGCTACAGCCAGCCCTGTCTCAGTCTGCTGTGTGCCAAGAGTCTTTAAATCATTTTGTATGGCTGGATTCTTTTAAAATGACTGTCCATTTCTTTTGTGTCAACATGTGGTTTTGTCCTCTTACACTCTCCCCCCACCCCCTCACTCTTACCTGCGTTTCAGACGTCAACGAGTGTGAGTCGAGTCCTTGTGTGAACGGGGTGTGTCGCAACACGGCCGGGTCCTTCAACTGCGAGTGCTCTCACGGCAGCAAGCTGGACTCGACCAACACCATCTGCGTGGGTAAGAGCCGTCTGTAAAACTGCCTGCCTGTTTCTAGGGTTTCCTTGTATCACAGGCCAGCACTGCCTGTGTGTGGTGTGTAACCCGCCTGTGTTTCTCTCGCTCTGCAGACAGCATGAAGGGTACCTGCTGGCTGAACATCAATGATGGCCGCTGCGAGGTGAACATCAACGGAGCCACGTTGAAGTCGGAGTGCTGCTCCACTCTGGGGGCGGCCTGGGGGAGCCCCTGTGACCGCTGTGAGATCGGTGAGGAGGCTTTTTACCAATAATCAAACCCAGCGATAGGAAACCTTCATAAATCCTTAATAAAAAAAAACTGGCGAAACCAGCATAAGCATATATTAAACTCGGTTTATTGATTTTTCCAGTTTCAGAATATAACAAAGCCATGATTACATCTGTATGTACATTTACAAAACCATCAATGCATCACATACAAAAAAAAGGAAATGTGTTATTAAAAGACCAAAATGTACTGAAGCTTTGTTTCCAATGCATTTCATTTAAATATTTTTGTCTTGAATTTTCATTACTATATCACATTAACAGATGAAAAACAAGAGCACAAGCATATTAAAGGATGCGCTGCAGGAATTTCAATTGCAACACCAATATATGTCACCGCAGTGTACTACTAGTGTGTTTGAGGTATGCTTAGCTCTGGGCTGATCGTCTCTCTCTCTGTGTCTCTCTGCAGACACAGCCTGCCCAAGAGGCTTTGCTAGAATGAAGGGCGTCGTCTGTGAAGGTAAGTCCTGCAGGGTATCTACTATATACAGTGTGGAGCTGCTTTTCAACAATCTGGAGTTTGGTTTACCGGAACACCCCGCTCTAACCCAGCTGTTTTCCCTCCCCCTGCCTGCCCAGATGTGAACGAGTGTGAGGTGTTTCCGGGCGTGTGCACTAACGGGCGCTGCGTGAACAACCAGGGGTCCTTCATGTGCGTCTGTCCCGAGGGGCTCACCCTGGACGGGACGGGACGCACCTGTGTTGGTAAGCGAGGCGCTGGGATTTCGGTGCATCCTGTAGAAACAGCAGAAAGCTCTCCCTTTCCATGGCATTGGGTAGGGGGAGGCTGTCTTTGCTGGTTGTAGATGTACAGATGTTTAGAAGGTGGGAATGATCTGTTACATGTAACTCTGTCTTTGCGCTAAGATCAAGTGATGCGCCTACTTTTAAAATCCCTACATTGAGATCTAGTATGGGCCAGCGTGCCTTTGTATATCAGGCATCCCATCTTTGGAACTGATTGCCTTTGAACAGCCTCTTCACAATACCTTTTAAATCACTCATAAATATGTATTTTCAATCTGACCAGAGTTACAAATCCTGTCAATTGTTTTGTTTTTTATGCTTCCATTTTGTATTACTGTTCAATCCTGGTTAAATAATGTTTGAAATTTGTATTCTAGATTCAGTCGACCATTTGATAATCTGTAGCTGTTTCAGATTAAATAATGTTTATTTTTCACATTGCATGCCCCTATATGCCAGGGTATTTAACTTAAATACATTTTAACACAATAAAGTTGAAAATGCATGCTACTGAGTATCATTTTAGTAGTAAACATCATAAAAAAAATGACTACAGACTCCCTCTAAAATGCTCTGTATAGTTCCTCCTTGCGCTGTGAATGACGGCTGTGTTCTGTGCAGACGTGCGGGTGGAGCAGTGCTATATGAAGTGGGAGGAGGATGAATGCGTAGAGCCCCTGCCTGGGAAGTTCCGGGTGGACATGTGTTGCTGCTCCGTGGGGGCTGCCTGGGGTATCGACTGTGAGGCGTGCCCCAATCCCGGGACCCAGGAGTACGAGACCATCTGCCCACGAGGACCGGGCTTCGCCAACCGCGGAGATGTGCTCTCGGGACGAGCCTTTTATAAAGGTACCGGGGGGAGGGAAGGATCCGGCTGCTATACAGGGTACACAGTCCATCTTAACAGGAACTTTTATTTTTACATCTATCAGTGAGGACTGATGTCATGGCTATTAGAATGCTCTGGAATTTTCATCAGCCAATTAGGAAGCTGCATTGCAGGGCCCATACCGATTGGTAGTCGAGCACGGAACTTTCAGATAGGACTAGCTGTAGCGATTTATAAAAAGCGAAATGGAAATAACAGTAAAGCCAATGGTTTCTAATCGTAATGAAACCCTGATTACCTGACATTAACTTGGGGGGGTTGAGCTTGTCTGTACTCTTACCTTCCTATTCCGTCAACTAACAGGCGGTAAGCCTTTCATACAGGGCTCTATTGCTTGATTTGAAGTAAGCCCATCTTATCCTCAAGTTTATGTATTATAAACAGCGAAATACAGGCTGATCTACCTCATTGTAAACCAAATCACTGGACAAGACCTACAGTAGAAGTTACCAGGAAAGCATCAACTATTATCGGTATGAGTCTCACCACCCCTCTCTCTTTCCGCAGATGTGAACGAGTGTAAGGTGTTCTCCGGGCTGTGCTCTCACGGAACGTGCCGGAACACCATCGGAAGCTTCCGGTGTCGCTGCAGCAGCGGCTTCGCCCTCAACATGGAGGAGAGGAACTGCACAGGTAGGAGGCGACAAGGAGCTTTTTTACTGCACCAACTGGGACTTAACTGTTCTGGAACTATGCTGGTCTGCAGTGCTGACCGCCTGTCTACAGTGACCACTCACATGAACCCTGTTCTGAATTGTATTGTATAATTTGATGATTGTGGGCTTAGCAGCTAAATGAAAGTTAGCCCTTCGTGCTTATGGAAACACAATGATTGGCACAGTGACATCTCTCCCCTCCTCTCTGCCTCTGTGTACAGATATTGATGAGTGCCGTATCTCCCCGGACCTGTGTGGACACGGCACCTGTGTGAACACGCCCGGCAGCTTCGAGTGCGAGTGCTTTGAGGGCTACGAGAGCGGCTTCATGATGATGAAGAACTGCATGGGTAAGATCAGAGCATATAACACACGCAGATCAGAGCATATAACACACATGCAGATCAGAGCGTATAACACGCAGATCAGAGCGTATAACACACACAGATCAGAGTGTATAACACACACAGATCAGAGTGTATAACACGCAGATCAGAGCGTATAACACACACAGATCAGAGTGTATAACACGCAGATCAGAGCGTATAACACACACAGATCAGAGTGTATAACACACACAGATCAGAGCATATAACACACGCAGATCAGAGCGTATAACACACACAGATCAGAGCGTATAACACACGCAGATCAGAGCATATAACACACGCAGATCAGAGCGTATAACACACGCAGATCAGAGCGTATAACACACACAGATCAGAGCGTATAACACACGCAGATCAGAGCGTATAACACACGCAGATCAGAGCGTATAACACACGCAGATCAGAGCATATAACACACGCAGATCAGAGCATATAACACACGCAGATCAGAGCGTATAACACACACAGATCAGAGCGTATAACACACGCAGATCAGAGCATATAACACACAGAGATTCATATGGCTCTGGAGCTGGCAGATCTAACACTCTCTCAGGGCTCTTTTTGAGAGTCATTGAAAAATACACTGTGCTGAAATGCTTATCTACCTTAACTTTCTTTCAGCGTGACTGAAGACCTTACAAGTGAGTGTGTAAAGCGATAGATAAATAACCTGTCAGGTCAGGCTAATCTCTTTATGGATTTTCATCTGGAATGTTATCGCTGCGCAGCTGAAAGCTTTGAAAGGACCTTGCACAGGCAGAAAGTCTGGCTGCATTTTAATGAATATGTCAAATATCTTTCTAACATGCTCTCTCTCTCTCTCTCTCTGGGCAGACATCGACGAGTGTGAGAGGGACCCCCTGCTGTGCCGTGGCGGGACGTGCATCAACACCGACGGCAGCTACGAGTGCACCTGCCCCCCCGGCCACGAGCTCACCCCAGACGGGACGTCCTGCGTGGGTAAGGCTCGTCAACAACAATATCTCCCTCTGTAAACCTGGGTTCAATCAAAAACTATTGCAGGGTCAATGGCAACACTATACGGTCCATTAATAGCATTTTACTATTATTTTGTGTGTGTTTAGGGTTTTATGTTTAGAATATTTAAAGATCTGATGGATCACTTTCCAAATGTAGATCTTTAACTGCTGATGAAAAGCCCTAGTGTTGTACATAGTGTTGCTTTCCCTCCTAACGCTGCGTTGGCCGTTTTTTCAGATGTGAACGAGTGCGAGCTGAGTGACAACCTGTGCAGAAACGGCCGCTGTGTCAACATGATTGGCACCTACCAGTGCTCCTGTGAACCCGGGTACCAGGCCACCCCAGACAGGCAGGGCTGCGTCGGTAAGCACCCCCCATCCCAGCAGAACCATCTCTTTTTAAAGTTCAGTAAACCCAGTGCCCCAGTCCTGATCGTCTCTGTGTTGTTTCAGATATCGACGAGTGTACCATCATGAACGGAGGCTGTGACACCCACTGCACCAACTCGGAGGGCAGTTATGAGTGCAGCTGTGCGGGGGGCTACGCGCTGATGCCTGATAAGAGGACGTGTGCAGGTGAGACCCCCTACACTTAAACAGCGCTCATCTGCATTGCAGATTCAACAGCGTACCTCCCACTGATTCGCAGATGAGAAATAGATGGGTTTGTAAGTCAAACACTTTTGATGTTATTAGTTGGGAGACGAGAAATTCTACATGTACGGAGATGCAAGACAGACTTCACCTTGCCTCCCTGCAAGCGTATGATTTGGTGCGGTTGTTTGACAGCGGTCATCCACGGCTGCAGCATTGGACTGTAGTGCCTGTGTTTGATTATTGGGAATATGCCTGTAAGGCAAGCAAAACAATAACAGTTACCCAAACTATAAACTGTGTTTTTTTCCCCTTGAATTAAGTTATTCACTGTATTGTATACAGTATTTTAGTACCTGAGAAGGGGTGGAAGAAGTTTGACAGTGTGTTCTACATGATGGTTGGAAAGTAGACCTCCCTATCGCTGTTCCGCTGACCTGACCTCCAGCTCTCGCTCCAGTGCGCCCCCTGCTGTCTCTAACGCGTCGTTACTTTGTGCCGCAGACATCGACGAGTGCGAGGATAACCCTGACATCTGTGACGGGGGCCAGTGCACCAACATCCCCGGGGAGTACCGCTGCCTCTGCTTCGATGGGTTCATGTCGTCCATGGACATGCGGACCTGTATCGGTAAGCATTGCCCTGTCCACTCTGCTGCACAGCAATGCCACAGATCCCCTCTGTACCTTACTGTACACTGCTGTGTACCTTACTATAATATAAACTCACCTGTATCTTACTATAGCAGAGTCTCCAATTCTTCCACGATCTCTATCTCTCCATACCTCATCGTGACAGAGACCGCCACCTGTTCCCCTATATACCTGCCTTCAACAGATCCCCCAGCCAACCCATCTATACTTCTCTGTAACAATGTAACGTTTGTATCTAGAATGCGAATCTCTTCCAAAATGGCCAGAATAGGGCTGAACTCACTGACTTTTCAATGGGCTTCCCCAGATGTGAACGAGTGCGACCTGAACCCCAACATCTGTCTCCATGGCGACTGCGAGAACACCAAGGGCTCCTTCATCTGTCACTGCCAGCTGGGCTACTTTGTGAAAAAAGGAACCACAGGGTGCACAGGTACAGGGCATGCATGGGCACACTGCCTTTCAATGACTGCTGCACTATCATGGGTTCAAGGCATTGCAGCTAGCAGAAGCAGGCACCAGCTGCTGCATTACCCTTGCACATTAACATCAGATAAAGCAGGGTAAAAGTCACAAGGTAGGCAATACCTACTGTAATGCTGGACTGATGAAGGTGCTAGAATGATTGTCTGCTTGAAGTAGTTTTAAGTTTTGCCTCAGCCTAGGCTATGCTGGATTTATTATAACAGCCTCTTTCTGCTGTGTGCTGGCTGGAAAAATAAAATAGCGAAACTGATTGCGTCGTCTGTGTTTCCGTTTCAGATATCGATGAGTGTGAGATCGGGGCGCACAATTGCGACATGCACGCCGCGTGTGTGAACGTGCCAGGGAGCTTCAAGTGTCGGTGCCGCGATGGCTGGGTAGGGGACGGGCTCAAGTGTGTGGGTAAGTGAGGTGGGCATGGGGAGGGCTAGATTTGGGCAGCATGGAGATCAAAATACCTGAATGGGGAAGCAATGGCGTGGAAATATACAGCTATGGCCAAAAGATTTGCATCACCAAGAATTTTAGGATTGAGACATAGACATCATCAAAGAAACTACAAAATGATATCGCAAAAGTCTGCCAGAAGCTATAATAGCAGTACAGTGTTTCATGATAGATTTTGAAATGTAAAATGTGTCACTTTTTATATGCAAAACTATAAAGCGGTATGTAATTCAGTATGTTAACGTAACATTATTCAGCAGGATTCATTCGACCTTTATGAAAATTAGTTAATTCTATAGGGTGATGCTAAACTTTTGGCCATAGCCTTACGTATGCAATAAGGTAGGAAAATGATTATTTCATTAGCAAAAGCATGCATTCTCTGCAACACTTATTTGTTGCATTGGGGTGAAGGAATTCTTTAGCACTGTGCTGATCTTTCTTGTGTTGTTTTGCAGACGTGGATGAATGCTCCACTGAAGAGCACAACTGCAATGCCAATGCCAACTGCCACAACACCCCAGGCTCCTACCGCTGTGCCTGCAAGGACGGCTTCAGCGGGGACGGCTTCTTCTGCTCAGGTAAGGAGCGCCCCTTACTGGGGGGGGCAAGGGTGGGACAGCTTTAGGAAATGTAATTACAATTATTGCAGGGATGGAAATAAGACTCCCACTGCATAGCAGTGTGATCCATTCCTGGATTTACTATGAGTTTAGTAAGACACACCTGAGCTTGTAAACGATACACTGTGGCTAATCAAGCTAGTAGCAAAACCTGGAATAGATGAAACTGCTACGCAATAGGAGTCCATTTCTGAACTGCACACGTGCAAATGAAATTGGAGTCCAGTTTTAGTACCTTATATCTTTCCTGTTGTAATTATACACGTAGCTAAATAGCAACACATTTGTAATTACAGGGTAATTAAAGAGTTGAGTTTTCTAATAGTTCTGTAGGTAAGCTTTTTAACAAAAGCGTAAAAGTGGGAATACTTCGTTATTTTTACTAGTAAAAATCTCCCGGCACCAACAAATTGCTTCTTTCCTCAAACCCGCCTTTGCTTACTCCCACCCCTCTCCCCCTCCCCCAGACGTGGACGAGTGTGCGGACAATGTGAACCTGTGTGAGAACGGGCAGTGCCTGAACGCGCCCGGGGGGTACCGCTGCGAGTGTGAGATGGGCTTCACCCCGACCGAGGACAGCAAGGCCTGCCAGGGTGAGTCTCTTGCAAGCCCTTTTCAAGTTTGCTTTTCCGAAACAGAGCAGAGCGTGCTGCAATCACACCAGCTGCCTGTGCACCGAGACACCTGAGAAGCTGTAAACTCTTCAAGCCTCCTATGGTGTATATCTTGAAAGTGATGGCCTCAATGCTTAGCTGTGCAACATGAGGGCTGCATGCTAACAGATGTTGCCCTTCAGTCGAGCTCACCTGCTAAGTGAATTCCTGCATGTGCTTTCTCTCTCTCCCCCCCTCCCCCAGACATCGACGAGTGCACCTTCCAGAACATCTGTGTGTTCGGCACCTGTCAGAACCTGCCGGCCATGTTCAGGTGTATCTGTGACGACGGGTATGAGCTGGACCGCAGCGGAGGAAACTGCACAGGTGAGTCCAGACCACCTGTACCCTTCACTATTCAACACACTGAAAAAGAATGCAAAAAACATCTACTTTAGCCATTCTTGTTGACTAAGCCGTTTTGTTTAGAAGAGCAATCCAGAACTTGCCATTCATATTGCATTCCAAAAGAATGCGACATGAATGTAAGAACAGGATTCCTATTTGCCGGGGGACACCTCTCACCTGTTACTGGTTTAACTGCCTGTACAATGGTTACCCTTTACATTGAGCATCCTTCCGTGGGACCTCTGTATCTGTGCAATTGATCCCAGATGTCTCAGGTCTAATGAGAAGGTTTTCCCACATGAATCATTACCCTGTTCTACATCCAGCTGCTCACAGAACATTAAGCCCAGTGGCAATGTTAACAGATTAGTAATGCTATGCCATTCACCCTCATGCATTATTCCTGTCTTTCCCTATTATTATTATTATTATTATTATTATTATTATTATTATTATTATTATTATTATTATTATTATTATTATTATTAATAATGAGTCATTTAGCAGACGCTTTTATCCAAAGAGACTAGGGGGGTGAACTATGCATCAACACCTGCTGCAGAGTCACTTACAATAGGACCTTGGTTTTACGTCTCATCAGAGCACAAGGAGGTTAAGTGACTTCCTCAGGGTCACACACAGTGAGTCAGCGGCTGAGCCGGGATTAGAACCGGCGACCTCCTGGTATCCAGCCCTTTTCTTTAACCACTGGACCGCCAAGTCTATCTCTATACTTAGCTTTTTCAGTGTATATGTATGCTACTTACTGACCATGTTTGAATTGACATGCTCTTACCTTTCAGGTGTTATGCTTGAACTTCAGCAGAATACATTGTGCATAACATTCAGATTTGTTTTAGGCTATATAGGCTATAACATACTGCATGGGCGACACTGGTACCCTAACCGTGTTCCTGGCTGTCTCTCTCTCGCTCTGTTTCAGATGTCAATGAATGTGCCGACCCTGTGAACTGCATCAACGGTCTGTGTGTGAACACCCCGGGCAGCTACCTGTGCAACTGCCCCCCAGACTTCGAGCTCAACCCCACCGGGGTGGGCTGTGTTGGTAAGAGCGCCTCTCGCTGGAGGGGTTTGGTAGTGCAGCACTGATACATCCTTACAGTGCTATCTAAGAGAGGAAGGGGGGGATGAGTTCAGAGAAACTCTGGACTTTCCAATCATTAGAATTAAACATACATTTCGAAATAGTATTGTTAGATTGTCTTTCCTATTACCCAGAAGCTTATTATAATACCTGCCTAGAAGTCACAGAAGTGCAGTTCATTGTTTTGCACACGTTAATCAGAAAAGTAGCAGTGAGGCTGAATTGAACATTAAGATATGCTGTTACAGTATTTCGCCTGTGAAGGTCTTCACTACTTCTGTAGTGAAGCTGCTAGCTGTTAAAAGTGTCCAATCCTGCAGGGGTTTTGTTTGAATGAGAGTCTAAATGCTAATCCTCTCTCTCTCTCTCTCTTCTCCCTCTCCCTCTTCCTCCCTCCCTCTTCCTCCCTCTCTCTCTCTCTCAGACACGCGTGTTGGGAACTGCTTCCTGGACACACTGACACGCGGTGACGGCGGTCTTTCCTGCAGCGCGGAGATTGGTGTTGGGGTCACCCGGGCATCCTGCTGCTGCTCCCTCGGGGGTGCCTGGGGAAACCCCTGTGAACTGTGCCCCCTCGTCAACTCCAGTACGTACCCACATGTGTGACATACCCTCCACTATTACATATCGGATCTATTACACCGTATGCAATAGAATACCTGACTCACTCCGACTGCACTGCCTCATGTGTGATATACTCTCCAATATCAAATACAATACCATTCACATTTCTATAGTGCCTTTCATCACAAGCATCCCAAAGCCCTTCACACAGAAAAAATATATAACAGAATGCAACAGAATACTTGACATGATCTGTTTCTGTGCTGCAGAATCTTGTACAGCACACATTTAAAAAAAACCTCATTAAAAAGTGTCCCGATTCAACCCATTCCTCTCCCTTCCAGCGGAGTACAAGACGCTGTGCCCCGGAGGAGAGGGATTCCGTCCCAACCCCATCACTGTCATCTTGGAGGGTGAGTGCGCAGCTCAGGCAAGGCTCGTGTCATTGGGATTCAGCAGCACAGCTTATCGCTCTGACTGCCATGAGTATTTTACTACAGTAATAGAAAAGAAAGCAGTAATATATTTAAACTAAATATTTCATATGTCTGTAAAATAGTATTACGGGTTGTTGACTTCACGGATACTCCCCCAGATCTTGCAGTTTTACTAGTCACCTTCATATCGAATGCTATTAGTGGAATAGACCATCAAGCCTCCACAGGGGTGTTCACTTGAAAGAAAGAAATGCATGTACACAGTTAGACATACTCCTGTTTACACTGTGTGTCTTAAATAGATCAAATGCTTAGGGCTACGCTATGAAAATGAATATAAGTAGCCTTACAACACATACCAGTATATGGACAATGCATTCCCCTGCCTGCTCCCATTGGGATTAACCAAGCACAGCAGCCCTGGTTATGAGTAGAGGGTGAGTTGTGACTGGGAGGGAGAGTCCTCTCCAGTCCTGGTGATGTCACAGCTGACCCTGCATTTGTGCCGCAGACATTGACGAGTGCCAGGAGCTGCCAGGCCTGTGCCAGGGAGGGAACTGCGTCAACACCTTCGGCAGCTTCCAGTGCGAGTGCCCGGCCGGCTACCACCTCAACGAGGAGACCCGCATCTGCGAGGGTGAGGGGCTGGGGGGAGAGGGGCTAGGGAAAGGGAGGTTGTAGGGGGGCTGGAGAGAGGGGGGGGCTATGGAAAGGGAGGCTGTAGGGGGGCTGGAGAGAGGGGGGGGGGGCTAGGGAAAGGGAGGCTGTAGGGGGGCTGGAGAGAGGGGGGTGGCTAGGGAAAGGGAGGCTGTAGGGGGGCTGGAGAGAGGGGAACTGGGGAGAGAGGGGGGCCTGAGGATTTAGAAGAAACTGGAGAGACTAGGGGGACTGGCTGATTGCAGAATGATATTCTTTTAGACCCTGATTTACGCAGTTGTATGTATAATCTCTATTGCAGGGCATAATATGCTATGCTGTTCATCATGCATATTTGAATATGATTCTGTACCCTGGAAGAGACTGACACTAGTATGTAGATACTGGGACTCACTGGGAGTGTTTAACAGCTTGTAAAACAGTAGCTACAGACACACTGGTACTTTTCTAGCTGAATATGGTGTCAATGCATTGGGGACGTTCTGTTTTTGCAGATATTGACGAGTGCACAGTCCACATTGGGATCTGTGGCCCTGGCACCTGTTACAACACGCTGGGCAACTACACCTGCGTCTGCCCTCCGGAGTACATGCAGGTCAACGGGGGCAACAACTGCATGGGTACGTAAGGCCATAGGGGCCCTGGACAAAGGGGTGGGCAGTATTGGGAGATAGCATCCACTATTGCAACTACTGCAAAGGGCTGTTGGGGAGTACAGTGGGAAGCGGATTTATAAGGGTGTATTGGAAAGGACCATTGCATTAGGAAGACAGAACTATTGTGTGGGTACAGGCGGGAGGGGGAGAGAACCATTTATTTAATCATTTATTTAACCAGGAGATTTACATATTGAGACCAAGGCGTCATTTACAAGGGGAAGTTGTAGAAGTAAAGTAAAGATCATTATTATAAAACTGTCCACTCGCGACTGGAACCCTGTCAGAGCCATCGGTGTGTCTGTAAGCCCGTGTGTCTAGTGGTCCCTGACGGAGGTCTCTCTCTGTCTCCCTCTCCCTCCTGTCTTCGTGTCTTGTGTTGCAGACATGAGGAAGAGCGTGTGCTACCGTAACTTCAACGACACGTGTGAGAACGAGCTCTCCTTCAATATGACCAAGAAGATGTGCTGCTGCTCCTACAACGTGGGCAAAGCGTGGAACAAGCCCTGCGAGTCCTGCCCCACCCCCGCCACCAGTAAGTGACACGAGCCACGAGAGTCACGCTAGCTAGCCACCGACCCTCCTTCCAAGTTCCAGCCTATCGCGGTCCCTGTCAGCAAACAATACACAACTTGGCCTGGACATCGAGGTCAACGCTTAAGATTCTAGGTCATGGTGACCCCTTTTTGCGTTTCATGAAACTGTTAAAAGAAGTCATTACGCATACCGTATAAAGGTACTGCTTTTTCAAGGAGCTGAAACCTGACTTGCTAATCTATTGAAAGAATCGCTCATGTATTTATTTATTTTTTTTACTGTCCTGCCACCGTTATTGTGTTAAGTCTATCCCTGGTATGGGATCGGTATACAGGTATTCTCTGCCTCTTCTCTAACCCTGTCTCTGTTCATTTGCAGCTGAGTATCAGCTTCTCTGTGGGAACCAGGCTCCAGGCTTTATCATTGACATCCATACTGGAAAACCAATTGGTAAGTCACAGTGGTATTCCTAAAAAAAAAATTAAACTTTTTTTTTTTTTTTTTTTTTTTAATCGTGACTGATGTTGTTTTCACGGCTGCCGCTGCAGATATCGACGAGTGCCGTGAGATCCCTGGAATCTGTGCCAACGGCGTGTGCATCAATCAGATCGGCAGCTTCCGCTGTGAGTGTCCCATGGGATTCAGCTACAACAACATCCTGCTCGTCTGCGAAGGTGAGGCTGGGCGTCTGGATCACGGGGTCGGATTGGAGCCGTCGAGCTTTAACATTTAACCAGGACCTCTGCTTAAAACCTCAGTCAGGCCTGAATTGTTTCTGTCGAGCTGAAGAATGCGAAATTAAGTAATATAATTAAAAAAACTCCTTTTTTGAGAATAGGACAGGAGAAATACAGATGTCCCGTCAGTACTTTAAGAACTCCACATACTGAAAAATAACTTGTATGATTGCAGTCAAGGAATGTCAAAACATGTTTGTAGTCACAGCTGATATAATTCTTACTTGGCTTTTGTCACTACGATACAGAAACCTTGGTCGCTTGTCAACGCTTCTTTCGGTGTTAAGATAAGGACTGAAAGGGTTCAATGAGGCTATCGAGAGAGGAGCTGCCTGTCTTGACCTGCTCTTTCCCTCTGCAGATATTGACGAGTGTAACAATGGGGACAACTTGTGCCAGCGAAACGCCAACTGCATTAACATCCCCGGGAGCTACCGCTGCGAGTGCTCTCCTGGCTTCAAACTGTCCCCCAGCGGTGCCTGCGTGGGTGAGTGCCAGGGGCTGGACCCCAAATCAAACCCATTCCTCTCCGGGTCTCCGGGTCTCTGTCTTTACCTCTCCCGTTCGCTCTCTCTCTCCCCGCAGATCGCAACGAGTGTCAGGAGATCCCCAACGCATGCAGCCACGGCGAGTGCATCGACACGCAGGGCAGCTACAGGTGTCTCTGCCACAATGGCTTCAAGGCCACTGCGGACCAGACCATGTGCATGGGTAAGAACACAGCCCAGCCGCCACACAGCTCTGTACACCAGCAGCTGGCGGTTAGGAGGAGTGATAGGGCAGTGGAGCCGGGCTGGGGCTGGTTTAAGCTGAGGGGTTTGAGAAGGGGAGGTAGATATAGGCTGCAGGGTCTCAATAAGGGAGGTTTTATACTGATTGTGTTTCTCTCTCCCTCCGCAGATATTGACGAGTGTGACAGGCAGCACTGTGGAAACGGTACCTGTAAGAACACAGTGGGCTCCTACAACTGCCTGTGCTTCCCTGGCTTCGAGCTGACTCACAACAACGACTGCATGGGTACGGAGAGCACTAGCCTCTAGTAACACTGTGGATAACAGATGCGCCTTGTTATCGCTGAAGAATCTTTAAACAATATATACAGTATATACATGTATCCATCGATACAGAGCATTGAAACCCAGCGCACGGCTCTCTGTCCAAGGATCCAACAGGATACTCATGCATCGCTAGAAAGACTTTACGAAGAAGAAAAGCAATTGATCAACTGTTTTAATAATTAGCTACAATGTTTCATCTTCCGCTTTCTTCAGATGGCATGCTAGAAACAATGTCGCTGTTTAAGTTTGAAAGCTGACTTGCAGATGAATGTTCTAAGAACACTGAGACACAGACAGTTCTGAAGTAGAGTTCCAATCCTAAATGTGAATGAAAGGCATCGATATGTGTGACCAGGCACAGCAGATCCGCGTCATTTATTTTGTTTTGCAAGCTATTTAAATGGCACTGGTGTATGCTGTAGATATGCACTCTGAATAACCGCTGGCTGCTGTCCTGTCTCTTGCAGATGTGGACGAGTGCACCGCTCTCATTGGGCAGGTGTGTCGGAACGGGCAGTGCATCAACAACCTGGGCTCCTTCCAGTGTCTGTGCCAAGAGGGCTACGAGCTGACCGCGGACGGCAAGAACTGCGTCGGTACGGCACTCCTTTTGAAGACGAACGCGTCACACGGGCTGCTCTCAACTGGAACGCTCGTGAAGTTCCATGCCTGTTTTTCTAATCAGAGATCTTCTCCTGGTTCCCTCTGCAGATATCAACGAGTGCGTCAGCTTCCCTGGGACCTGCTCCCCCGGGACCTGTCAGAACCTGGACGGCTCGTTTCGCTGTATCTGCCCCCCCGGGTACGAGGTGCAGAACGACAACTGCAACGGTGAGCGCGCCGCCAGACACGCAGGCGCACACAGTCTCGCTGTGCGCGCTGTGGAGCTAGTCTTTTAATGAAAGGTTTTTTTTTTTCATTGCAGAGTTACTGCATCCAAAACACTGGAGTCTTAGCATTGCATTAGTTTTTTTTGGGCTACACAAGGCTTAGACATAGTGAGGTCAGAACATCGAGTGGGATTAGAAACCTCACTAATAATAATAATAATAATAGTCTTAATAACGTTTTTATATTTTGTAGCCTTCTCAGATATATTAGTGCTCTCCTTGCATGCAAGTTGCTTGTAACTCTTAATCAATTAAGCGTGCTCGTTACACATCTGAGACCGTCAGTGATCCGTACGACGGCAGTAGCTACAGTGATTAGACTGGGTGTGAGATACCCTGGTGTGACAGGCTGGGTTGCCTGCTAACAGTGCTGTTTTTCTTGGCAGACATCGACGAGTGTGAAGAAGAGCCCAATATCTGCCTGTTTGGGTCCTGCACCAACACACCCGGCAGCTTCCAGTGCATCTGCCAGCCCGGCTTCGTGCTGTCCGACAACGGCCGCCGCTGCTTCGGTGAGTCCTGCAACACTCCAGCTGCAATTAGTACCCGAGCTGCGAGCATCCTGATATTGTAAATCACACGGAGATAAAACATGTTACTGCTAAACATGATCCCACATTCCTAATTATTACAGAGTGCAGAATTTCACATGCAGAATGTTCTACAGGCTAAATTTCAGTCCACCGCGTGGGACTGCACAGCGAGTTTGCTAATCCTTCCTCTGTTTGTTTTCCACACTCTTCCCCCTGCAGACACCCGGCAGAGCTTCTGCTTCACTCGATTTGACGCTGGCAAGTGCTCGGTGCCGAAAGCTTTCAACACCACCAAGGACAAGTGTTGCTGCAGCACGATGCCGGGCGAGGGCTGGGGAGACCCCTGCGACCTGTGCCCACAGGAAGGAGGTGAGTGCCCATCCAGGGACCCCCACAGTCAAACCACCTGCTAGCCAGATACCTGTCCTTTTATTTTTTTTTTTTATTCGGTTCATTTTTTTTTCCAAAAACAGAAATAACAGTACAATACTCCCCCCTATTAACGGGAAAGAGAGGATGGACAAAAAAAAGGAGTAAGGCAATGAGAAGATAGTCTTGCTGGCTTTGTTTAATAAAAACGTTTTAGTGGATTTTAGCTCTCCCAGACTGCAGCGTTGTTCCTTTTTCTAATAAAGTTTCCTTTCTGTTTTTTTTTTCTTTCTTTCAGTTGCGTTCCATGCCCTTTGCCCATACGGTCATGGAACAATCATTGGCAAAGGAAACACCCGTGAAGGTGGGTACCCTTGGGCACCCTGACTTTACAGCAGAGAGCCTTAATACACAAGAACAGCGGGCAGCAGCCTTACACACTGGAGACCAGAGGCGTGCATTTTAACTGGGCTAAAATTGAACACATGTATCCGTTCCTATTTATTATTTCTGTAAGGGAGGAGGAAATTAAAATGACATCCCTGCAGGAGAGGACAGCAACCTCGTACGCAAGAAAGACAGAGGCTGTAGATTGGCCAAAGTGGTCCCTTCCACTCCTGGTCTTTGTTCCAACCCTGTTCTAAATTGTTTAATTGAACCAATTAAACCTCCGTCCAGACCCTGAAATAGTGAATGATATCATTTTACCTGTAAAACCTGGAGTGGAATTGTCTTCCAGGACTGGGATTGGACACCCCTGCTGCAGAATGACAGCGCAGTAGACTTTGTATTAGGTATATCAGAGCAGTTAGTGTGAAGGTGGCAGTAGCCTTGAGACAGTGATAGAACCTTGGAATGTTTATAGCAGCCTTGGGTATGGTGATCTAGCACTGCTCAGTTACACACTACCCAGGGGCTGGTGCGGGTTTATTGGGGTGAGTTTCCCCCTGACGGAGGTACTTGTTTTTGCCCTCCCTTCCAGACGTGAACGAGTGCCTGGATAACCCCGGGATCTGCGTGAACGGGATCTGCATCAACACGGACGGATCCTTCCGCTGCGAGTGTCCCTTCGGATACAGCCTGGACTACACTGGGGTCAACTGCGTCGGTGAGGCTTCCCGTCTGCAAAGTGGAAACAGAATAGCTTAGACTGGAATAGGAACAGGGATCTCTACTGGAGAGAAAGATTTTGATTATCCCAGTTCTGCTTGTGCCGGCACTATTGGAAGCGAGAGGGCTTCCGCTTTGAGGGGCTTTCCAGGTCAAAGCTACTTATATCTGAGAGCTGTTCAATTTGGAGATTGATCTGGGCCAGCCTGCCACTGGCTCAGATATCACATCCAAACGGTCCACCGACAAGCTCCTTGTAATTGCACAGGCAGCAACAACGGTGACTAGGACAGAAAAACACAGCTCCTGGTTGTTGATCTTTCTTTTCTAGTGCGTTACTGATTTGAACGTGCGCGCGTGTGTGTGTGTGTGTGTTGCATCGGAGCTTGTCTGACCCCCTCCTCTGCCACCAGACACCGACGAGTGCTCTATCGGTAACCCGTGCGGAAACGGGACCTGCAGCAACGTGGTGGGCGGCTTCGAGTGTGCCTGCGACGAGGGCTTCGAACCCGGGCCCATGATGACCTGCGAGGGTGAGTGTGTTCAGAGATCCGCAGGGTGCAGTCCTGCGCCTCTTCTGGAGGAGCTGCTGAGCCGTCCCGCTGTCCTCCTGACCCTGCCTGTCTCTCTGTCCGCAGACATCAACGAGTGCTCCCAGAACCCTCTGCTGTGCGCGTTCCGCTGCATCAACACCTTCGGAGGCTACGAGTGCACCTGCCCGGCCGGGTACGTGCTGCGCGACGACAACCGGATGTGCCGAGGTAAGAGGGGCGCTCTGGAGGCCTGTCGGTTATCCCAGCCTCGCTGCATGGAACTCAGTCCCTCTCTCCGTCTCTCCTCAGACCAGGACGAGTGCTCGGATGGACTCGATGACTGCGTGTCTCAGGGGATGATGTGCAAGAACCTCATCGGCACCTTCATGTGCATCTGCCCCCCAGGCATGCAGCGCCGACCAGATGGAGAGGGCTGTATGGGTGAGTTGGGGGCTCTAGGGAGGGGTCACGGTAGAGGAGGCATTACGGGAGGTTCAAAAAGGACACGCCTTCCTGGGTCATCCTGGGAATTGGCCTGTGTGTGTGTCTCAGTTTTCTCCAGATAGTGTAAGATAGTGTGCATAAGGTTTCTTGTTTGTACATTTTTTGCATTGAGAAAGCAAGGAGAGTCATTAAGCTTTGTAGTGCTCGTCTCGAATGGTTACGCGTCTTAAACAGTCAATGATCCGTACGACGGCAGTAGCTACAGTGGTTAGACAGGGTGGGAGATGCCCTGGTGTGACAAGATGGAGTGCTGAAAACCATGCTTTGAAGTCAAGAGATTGGCGGTCAGTCCACTACATTGGAGGAGGGCTAAGCTTTGTGAACCCTTCCAGAAATCTAACCCGAGCTTGTTTTCCTGGCAGACGAGAACGAGTGCCGCACAAAACCGGGCATCTGTAAGAACGGGCGCTGCATCAACACGGTCGGCAGCTACCGGTGCGACTGCAACGACGGCTTCCAGCCCAGCTCCACGGCCACCGAGTGCATCGGTGAGTACCACTCCCCATCTGCAGACACTGGAACGCTCCTGGCCAGCGCTTCGCCGTCTCCCGTTCGTCATGTTAAATAACTAATGCAATTGCCTCCCCAGATAACCGTCAGGGTTTCTGCTTCACCGAGATTCTCCAGGTCATGTGCCAGCAGTCCTCCACCAACCGCAACGCTGTCACCAAGTCCGAGTGCTGCTGCAACGGGGGCCGCGGCTGGGGGTCGCACTGCGAGATCTGCCCTCTGCCTGGCACTACCCAGTACAAGAAGCTGTGCCCTCTGGGGCCAGGCTACACCACCGATGGCAGAGGTAAGAACCACAGATTTTTTTTTTTTTTTAACTCTAGTTATTCTGCTTGCTGGAATCTTGCAGTGGTCTGATTTTTAGGAGACACAACTGTTGCTTGCTTTGTAACTCCAGCCACCAGGATCTCCGAGCTAAAAACAAGTCTGTGCCAATAAACGGAAATCAAGGACAGGCTTCCTATGCAGTGCGGTTCAATTTCAATTTCAGATTTTCTAGAAGCATGCTCCAATCCAAGTGAGCTTGCTCCGACTATCCCTGTCGCTTTTGTTTCAGATATTGACGAGTGCCGTGTGCTTCCCAATCTCTGCAAGAACGGCCAGTGCATCAACACCATTGGCTCCTTCCGCTGCCACTGCAACCTGGGCTACACTACCGACCTCACCAGTACCTCCTGTGTGGGTAAGTAAGGCGGGCTCACAGGCTTCTCTCTCTTACACAGCTCCAGGTCCACGTTTCATTCACTGGCTCTCTTCATTTCAGACTTGGACGAGTGTGCCCAGTCTCCGAAGCCTTGCAATTTCATCTGTAAGAACAGCGAGGGCAGCTACCAGTGCTCCTGCCCAAGAGGGTACATCATGCAGCCCGATGGCAAGACCTGCAAAGGTAAAGAGCCCTGCGCCAGCACGACAAGTTATAATACCCTGGTATAGCGTGCAGTTTTCAGATCTGAGCTTCAACGCCATGCTTTGTATGTTATTGCCTATCCCCTGACGTTGACATCGGTCCTGACCCCTCACAGATCTGGATGAGTGCTCCACCAAACAGCACAACTGCCAGTTCCTCTGCGTGAACACCATCGGGGGCTTCAACTGCAAGTGCCCCCCCGGCTTCACCCAGCACCAGACTGCCTGCATCGGTGAGCACAGAGAGCCACACACACAGACACACACACAAGTGCTGCTGCAATCCTGTGCCAAAATGGAAAAGCACGCAGTTCATATGCAATGCTTTGAGTTGACTCGCAGGCCATTTTGTTTGGCGTCGGAACTTGATTTGTGCACGATGAGAAGGCAGTTATTTTCCAGACAAGATTGCAGCGTATTGTAGATCATCTTTAGGACAGAGCTGCTGGAAGCCTTAATCTTGATTTAGCGATTAGAGAGACCCTGCAGGTCAAACAGAGGCTTTAAAGGCTGCTGTGTCTTCCTTCTTCTCCAGATAACAACGAGTGCAATGGCAAGTCCAGCGTGTGTGGCTCTAAGGGGAGCTGCCAGAACTCACCGGGCAGCTACAGCTGTGAGTGTGAGAAGGGCTTCTCACTGGACGGGACTGGACATGAATGTGAAGGTACAGCCACTTCCTACTTCATAGCTCCACTGTTTGTTTTGCTGAAGCTTAACCCAACTGCTTTACTACAGTAAGGTAATATAACCCGTCCAGTCGCTGTGTGCACCATGTTAGGTTTCCGATCTATGTATCTATTTTATAATGCATATATGTTTTGGGTTTTTTTTTTCAGGGCAACTTCTCGAACTCCATAGAGTTAACTGTAATATTTCTAAAACTGTAAAATTCCGTTCGGAATTGTTAGAATTCAGTAACCAGATCTTTCGAGGATCGTAATGCACAGTGTTGCATGTCCTCCCTATCGGATAGTGTTTTAAATCTTTACACGTGGCAATACATAATATTTATTTCTATGGAATGTTGTGAAGATCTTACGGCGATAGAAATTGTATTGATTGTCAGGCTATTCCTGACCCGTCTCCCCTGCCCCTCTAGATGTGGACGAGTGTGGCGGTAATCACCGCTGCCAGCACGGCTGCCAGAACATGATGGGGGGCTTCCGCTGCGGCTGCCCCCAGGGCTACATGCAGCACTACCAGTGGAACCAGTGCGTGGGTGAGTGGGGCCGACCTACCTGCTACACAAAGACTATACAAAGCTAGCTGTGCAAATCCTCGCTTAACAGCTGCCTCTCCCTCTCTCCCCCAGATGAGAACGAGTGCTCAAACCAGCAGTCCTGTGGCTCTGCCTCCTGCTACAACACGCTGGGCAGCTATAAGTGTGTGTGCCCGTCTGGCTTCGACTTTGACCAGGGCATGGCGAGCTGCCAGGACGTGAACGAGTGCTCAATGGGGGGCAACCCCTGCAGCTACGGCTGCTCCAACACTGACGGGGGCTACCTGTGTGGCTGCCCTGGCGGATTCTTCAGAGCAGGGCAGGGGTGAGTGCCGCGGAGAGCGGGGGCCACATTAGCATTATAACAGTTAATACTCGTCACTAATTATCCTGTGTGCAGGTCCTGTGCATGCAACTGACAGCTACATCTGACAGTCCAGTAGTGTTTAACAGTAGTTCCGAGCTGCAGTATCAGTTTGGGGATTTGTAAGTTAATGCATTGTGTGTAGGGCGCCTCTCATTAAGCAGACCTTTTGCCCAGATAGAAAACGTCACAGACGGTTCATTGTTGACCTTCACAGGGAATGTGCATCCCTAGAGACGGAGATCAGAGATAAAGTGTCATTCATAGTTGAATCTGCAGAGTCCTGAAACTCAACAGTGCTGTTTTGGAGAGAATCATAATCGATGTTCTGTCTTTGCGATTGGGCCGTATCAAAGTTTCTCAGTGCTGACCCCCTCACCCTCTCTGCTGTCACAGACACTGCATCGCCGGCTTTGGGTTCGGCCAGGGTCAGGGTCAGGGCCAGGGCCAGGGTCAGTACCTCTCCCCCCAGCCCGAGGAGGATGACGAGAGTACCCTGTCCACCGAGGGCTGCTACGAGTGCAAGATCAACGGCAACTACAACAAGAAGGGCCGGCAGAGACGCAGCCTGGACGACAACGGCATCGAGCAGGTAACTGAACCAGCCCGCCCTGCTGCGCCTGGCTGGTGCGAGGGCAGGGTTTTGATTGGGGTGTTGCTGTTCTGTGGGAATGCGGGCAGTGTTTTTATTGGGCTTTGCTGTTCTGTGGGAATGTGGGCAGCGGTTTTGATTGGGCGTTGCCGTTCAACGGAAACATGGGCAGCTTTTTGATTGGGCGTTCTCGGTGTTCCTTTCCCAGGAGCCCCGGCTGAGCCTGGCCAGCGTGGACACAGAGTCTTCGATCCCGTTGAACCTGAGCCTGGCCGCGCTGCAGAACAAGGAGCCCATCCTGGAACTGCTGCCCGCCATCGAACCCCTGGAGCACCACGTGCGCTACGTCATCTCCCACGGCAACCAGGGCGCCCACTTCCGCATCCTGCAGCGGCGCGACGGCAAGAGCGTGCTGCGACTGGGACGCAAGACCCCCAGCCCCGGGACGTACCGCCTGGAGATCGCCAGCGTGCCCCTGTTCGGGCCTCGGGAGCTGCGTGAGCTGGAGGACGAGCACGACGCAGACTACCTGCTGGGAGAGATCGGGGACGCGCTCCGAATCAAACTGCACATCCACCTGCATTAGAGATCCAGGACGCAGCCGCCCTCCCCGCCATGCCTCTCCCCGCTCGTTAGACACACAAGTGTTAGAATAAAGAAACACGTCGGAGAAGCTGAAATTTAAAAAAAGAAATCAGATTTTTACAACTCGGATCTCAGTACTCCAGTTGAATAATAGGAGGGCAGCTTGGTTTGGGCCACAAATCCTCAGTTTTAACTGTAATATTCACACTTTCTAGTGGCAACCCGTTTAGTTAAAATGGGATTACTGCTACAATGACCCCCCAGTCGCCTTTCTGTGGTTCCCACTGGAATATCTAAGGGGGCTGGGGGTTGGGGTGCATGTTCTCAATTCATGATGCGGTTGTACAATTCTTACATTGCTTTTGTGGATGAAGGGCGCTGTATGAATGGAAGTCCTCTATTTCACAGGAGCAATGCCAGAAAAACAGATTACCTCTGTTGATTTCTTGAAAACGTGCATTGTTCCCATTTCATGCTGTGTATATGTGGCCCAGATTTTTGCCCTCTTTACTGTAATGATGGGGGCTGCGGGGGGCGGGTTCAGACCCTGGGGTTCAAGGTGCAATGTCAAAGGTTTCTCTGCTCCATTCAGTATTCTGTGTAATCTAAAAATGTATTATAAAAAAAAAAAAAAAAAAAAAAAAAAAAAAAAAAAAAAATGTTCACACGAAGGACTGCAATGCGAAAACTACATTTCAGGTTTTAAAATGCAAATGTTCCTAACATGTGCAATAACTGGCTCGTACTGTTACACATCATCTCTTGTCAAACCACAGTTTTAGTGCACCTTTTTTTGTGTTTGCGTGTGGTGTATCTTTACCTCACCCCATTTCACTGTATAAGCTCAAACGCTCCGAAACTGCTACTGTAAACCCGCTGTAACGCTGCTTTCGTGCAGCAGAGGGTGCTATTGGGTTACTATGCAGTCCAACAGTAATTTACAGAAGATCCACAAGGCCCATTTAGTTTTATTACAAACAGCTTTAATTTATTTTAATTTTAATATGCACGCACGTACGTGTCCATTAACATTCAGTCATATTTATTCCTCTAGTTCTCTCACACACCCATTCAGATAAACACGCACGCATGCAGAAACTGCACTAAAACGTCCAACCTCACTGAATAGTATTGTATCAGGTGTGTTTCTTTATATAAAAGAACAATGGTGCTAAATAACTCGAAGCTCCACTGAGCACTGGGATTGGAAATGCAGCCTCACAGTTTCATTTTGATTGCAGCTAAGAGTGACATTTTCTATTAGGGCTTGTTTTGTTTGTTTTTTAATGTTTGTTGTTATATTTTTAACTTTTTTTTGTTTTTTTTTTTAACTGTGTTTTTATGCCAACGGCCAATTAAAACCTGCTTTATAAAAAAATTAATAAAACTGTATATTTTTTAATGAACTGTAGATCTCTGTTGTTGTCAACATGGTTGCTGAATCATACAGCACTAGCCTGAGAAGTAGTCTTTCTTTCTTTTTTTTTTAGGGAGGGGGGTACCGTTTGTGTTTATTCTGCAGTTTTGCTCAGAAAATTATATTTTTTAGCATTAAACTGTTTTTTTTTTAAAAAATGGTTCAAAAATCTAATTCTGTAAGTTGTGTTTTGTACTAGTTTTGTAATATTATGAAGCTGTGAAAATCTAAGTTTTTATTATCAGCCTGAATTAAGATTAAGGATTGGGTTTATTCTTAACCTGAGGGAACATGAAGCCACTTTCAGGAACAGCGGCTTGAAACCTGCTTCCAGGAGACCTAGTTTGAGACCACTTTGCTGTATCAAACCCCAAGCGGTTTTCTGCTCTCTCAGCTTTAAACGCAGTATTCAAATTCTCTCAGCTGGCCCTTCGCTGAAAAGCCTAGCCTGTCTTTCTACACCTACACCCCAGTGGTAATGCAAACCCCACCCCCTGCCCAGAGAAAGCCTATTCAGCAAAGTAGAGTGGGTTGCTAACTCTGTTGTGCTCAGTAACCTACAGTGCTAATGGTATTTGAACACAGTGGTTTCTGCACTGTAAACAGCCTTGGCTATATTTATGTATAACCAATTTTTGTAAACTGTATTTTTTATATATATATTTTGTGAACTTGTATGCTTGTAGCTTTTTTTTTTACTTGCCACTAACTAGTAAGTAAAGAATGTGTGTACTGTATCTCAGCTTCAGTGTCAGACTTGAAAACACTGTCTCTTTAAAAAATAAAAAAAGACACCAACGGAATTTTTGAGAATTATGAATCAAATTCAGGAAGCACCTGAACGAAGGCCTCCAGACCTGTGAATTGGCCAATTTATATTTTATTTTAATAATTATTGTTATTCGTTTTTTAAAAGGTAAAAACTCGCCTGGGTTGAGCTGTACAAGTCATACTGAGGCTTTTCCTTCAGCGCGCGTCCTTTTTATTCGGGAAATAAACAATCGTGTATTTCTTGGGAAAATGAAGAGATTACTGCGATTTCGTTAAGTTTGGGCACATACATTTGAAACTGTACTGCCTCTTTTATTGCCCATCATATTTTTCTTTTTACATTTTGTATCGGAAACATCTTTGGCAATAAAAGGATTGTGGGTTATATTTTTAAACATCGTGGTCTGAGTTGTAATTTATTACAAGAACACATGACAAACTTTTGCTTAATAAAACAGGATATCTTCACGCTTTTCCTAATAGTGGTAAAACATACTAGCCGAGTTAAAAAAAAAAAGTAGTCGCCACTTTTAAGAAAATGTTAACTCTGAGATTGACCATCCCTTTTCTAGTCGGTGATGTCACCTCCTGCCACCTACTTATGTTTCAGCCTGCAGGAGTCGTAAACACTGCTTTACTGATCTGATTGCATTGTGTCAAATGAAGTGAAAGTGACCTACAAAACAGGAAGTATCAGGAAGCCTTTAATCCGGCATATTTCAGATATCTGCACATTTGAAATGAAAGAAAATCATCTTCAAAATAAGAAAAAGTCCGGTGATAATGTTGCTGCTGCTCATAAAAAAAGCCGGATTTTAAAGCGACGGTCCGCCTTCTTTCTGAATGATATTTTAAAGCAATGCAAGCAGGACTGCATGAACTAGAAACCCAGGCAGATGGTGATGAAGAAATATCGTTTCCCTTTATTTCATAGTATTGAACCAACTTAACAAAAGGCAGAGTAAAAAAAATACTACTTACAAATCTCCCCACCCCCACCCCCACAAGAACAAACGTCTCCTCAAATAGGCTTCAAGTCAGTGTAAAGCTCATCAGACAGAAGACAACACCTATACAAAAAAGGTTCTCAACATATGGCTTTCCATTACAGAGACAAAAAACAGACATTTTATTATATATATATATATATATATATATATATATATATATATATATATTACATACACACACACGTCTGATCAAGCTGTACAGTAGGGAAACTCACAGTGTTACAATAGCCATCAGGGTCACCTAAGGCATGCCATTCCATGTCCCAATTCAATTCTATGCAATTTTCCTTCCCATTCACAATCTGCATTATGATTTATAATTAGTATACTCTGCTGCAGCGGAGGAATAGTCCGTGCAGCCAGGGCAACTGCACAGGGGCCCCACACACTCAGAGGGCCCTAGAGGGGTCCAAAAGCTTGGAAAAGAGCTTGGAAACAGAATCCACAAGCTCCCAGCCATCATCTCTAACCACTGAGCCACGCTGCTTAACAGAATAAACTGTCTGCATTTCAAACCATATTTCTAGCCCCTGCATTTCTTGCAACGCAAGTATCTGATACTTAGGGCTCTTTGTTTTTCGGTTTTTATTTTTGATCACGTGATGTCCCTTTTTTTTTGAGCCGACTCTGTTCAAGTAAACTCTTGGAAAATCGTTGATTGGGAAACAAGTTCGCTTTAGTTTTTTCTCCTGTAACTTGATTGACACTATGATTCTGTTTCAATGATAATGCAAAAAAAAAAAAAAAAAAAAAAATTAATTTTGAGTCTCGTTCAAGTTATGGGAGAAAAAACAAGGGAGACCTTGATTCACAATCAACGCTTTTCCAAGAGTTGAATTAAGAAACCGAGTCGGCTCAATTTAACTTAAAAAGGGACCAAAAATAAAAACCAAAAACAGAGAGCCCTCGTTATAAACTGGTGAAATGGGACTCCAATGCCACGTTTCCATTGGAAAGGAGAGATCAGAGATCCATGCCACTCAAGTCCCAATCCTAACTGCTTTGGTGGAAACAGCCAGCAACTAAAACATCTCCCCAGCTCGCTCTGATGAATAAATTATCCAATAAGTATTCAATGCAATGGACACTAGAGGCGGGTATTCAACAACAAAGTGCAGAATGCAGAATGCTGATTCAGGGAATTACTTAATGCAGGTGAAAGAACTTGCGAACAGGTACTTACTGGCGTCCCTTTACCTTCATGTTAACGTCGGTTGCAGATTAGATGGTATATTAGTAATATGGTGTGTCTCAAACTGGACAGTGCGAAAACAAGACAGAAAAGGAGACTCGACTACATTTCAGAAGCATTTAGCAGGGATTGCACCACCTGGTGGCCAGTCCTGGAAATGCAGGTACAACAGACCCCACCTTCTCCCCCTTGTGCCAACCTAGGAAACTGAAGGCTACGCAGCATTAGAACAAGGCATTGCAGATATGGTTTCAGAGCGGATGTAGGGGGGAGGGGGGAAGGGCTACACGAGCGCGTAGTCAAACTGACCCCTCTCCAGCCCATCCTTGCGTTCGCCCCAAGAGGATGAGGGCATGCGGCTGTAGGGGTCCAGAAGCACACGAAAGCAGCGCACCACTAGAACCACCAGGAAAACCAGCAGGAGGCCTACGAAAGCGAAGGCGGTCCTCTGCTCGGCGTCCCCCGGGAGGCTGGGCCCGGCCGTGGGGGCCCCGTCCGAGGGCCCTGGGGACAGGAGGTCGTAGTCCAGGGTGGGGGCATCGCTCATCGTCCAGGGGGCCAGGCGGCAGAACTTACAGAAGTCTCGCGCTCTGCTGTGTGTATACAGCTTGCCTCTGTGTAGGGAGCGGCCTTACAGTTGCAAGCTCCTCCTTGGCTGGGTGTGTAGAGACTGTATGGACTGTTTGTTTGGTATTCATGTATCGATTGACTATGCATGTGTGAAATTTCTTATTCCATTTACTACATATATTTACACTTCATATATGCAAGGACCGTTCTGATTGTTCAAGGTCTGTGCTTTTAACTTCCTGACTGTGAAGGTATATTTTGCAGTCCGTTTACAAGCTGACCCCAGGTCCGGTCATCTCCTGTAGCGGTCAGGCTTGCTTCCCTGCCCAATCCCCACTCGTCCTGCAGATAGATTGAGAAGGCTGCTCCGAGGATCCTCCGATGGGATGCTGTACTCCTGCTTCAGTTCCTTGATTTTTAATGTAGAGAGAACTCCTCGGACGAACACTGATGCACACTGAAAATAAAGCAAAACAAAACAAAAAAAACAGACGTTCACTGCATTGCTGTGACAATTTCTTGGAAATGCATCCGCACGCTTGCAGTAAAGTCAATGGCTTTGGTAATACAGCTGTGCCATGATCCAAAACCTAATTACTCATATTAGGACACCAGTAAAAAAATGTGCTGCATAATGTATAAAGCAGAGTGTAAGGAAAATTTAAAGAAATAAATAAAAACAAAAAATAGTGTTTGTTCTAAATAAATGACTACATCAATAAGTTTTTGCGCTGTAGGCGTTGTGCGAGACTGGATTTACGAGCTCAGAGTTGCACGTCGTACAGCGCAGAGCTGTGAAGCTGCCAGCTTCTTATTAAGAGTCTCTCGTAATAACTCAGCCAGACTGGGCAGTCACCTAACAGGCCGGGCCTCGCTGCCTTCCTCGGCTGCCGTTCCCAGAAAGAGACACTTCAGGCAGTAAATTCAACCTGTTTATTTCCACTCCGTGCTTCTTAATCTAATAACAGAGACCTTTTCATACCACAAGTAGATTTTATTAAATAAACAGCAATAGAATGTGTACTTTTTATATATATTAAATCAATGAATTAATTGAATTTATTATTTTTACTTAATAGACTATGCTTATTTTGCTGTACATATCCATTTCATTTTTTTTTGGTATAGATATTTTCTGCCAACATAGCAAAAGGCTTATCTCAGGGGGCCAAGTTTTGCAAGCCATGTCGGCTTCTAGCTCACAAAAATATCTTCTCTGTCAGCTTTCTACCGGCTTCACAAACCCAGGTTTCAGGCCAGAAAACGTTTAAATAAAACCTGCTCAGCTATTCCACATAATTAAAAAGATCCCCATTGCATGTTCTTTCAATGTATTTTGTCCTATAAAATGCCTTTGGAAGCCAGCCCCAGGTTCTCAGTAAGCAGAGAAAAGTCTAGCAGACCGCTGGGTTCCGTCTCATTTCCCTAGGAAGGGAGGTGCAGGGATTGATTTAAATCTGAACAACAATAATGATGACATTGACACCTCAATAATGGCCCTGGCACAGCACTGTGTTCTGAAATTCCCAGCCCAGCTATTTCAGATATTAAGAAAACAGCAAAGTACAATGGCTGCGTGTCAGCAAGCATGTTTATTAATGTGCAACAACATCCACTCGGATACGACACCCAGTCTTAATTGTTCAGGATAATAGTCCTGAACACAGTTATTTCCGCAGATCTGTCATTTAGTATTCAAACTTTAAAAGCATTCTTTAAAAAGACATCTTCTTCCAAGCATAACATCAGTCAATACTAGTGCAGGTCGCTTATTTTTTTTCCCCCAAATGCTAAATGTGAGGATGTTTACTTCCTGCGCTGCAGGTATCACATGGAGATAAGGAAGAAAACGGTGTCCCACAGGAAGTGGATCTGGACAAGAAAGTTTAACTTGTAGTGTGGTGGCTGGAGTCTAAAATGAAATCAGGGATGAAATTAGGACTCCTGTTGCATTGTAGTTTCACCCATTCCACCCCTAACATTTTCAGTTGTATTTGAAGGCTATCCTGCTTCTTCCTATATTAAAGTGTTTTATAATGCATTGACGATGGTTCATATTTATCTCTTTGCTATTCAATTTAGACACTGGCTCCCAATTGCACCCCTACCTGAGCTGGTGTAGCAGTCTTACCCCTCGGACAGTGTTCTATTTAAAGATAACAGTAAATCCCACTGCCTCTCCCCACCTCCAGGGAGCAGCAGTACCCGAAGCCAATGAATATCACACAGATCGGTACGACTCCTGCAGCACGTCAACGATTTCTGTGCCAGTGTGCTCAGAGAAAAGCTTTGTGCCCACGGGCTGTAGCTGGCATTGCCAAGACTCTGTTAATATACTGACACACTGTAAAGTACTGAAAGCACAATATTTTACACCAGTCAGTAAATCAATTTGAGGGGAAAAAAATGCAGCTCAGCTTTTTTAGTGCTTATTGGTTCATATTTTTAGTGTTAGAAAATGGAAATGCCAAACAAGCAAAAGCAGGCTGGAAGTCCTAACTTTCTTTTATTTTTTTTAAATACATTTTATTTTTTTTTGCATTCTGGGTGAAGCATGTGGTTATGCTAACTGGAGGTAAATGTTTTCTGAATGCTTCTGTTTAACAGTAACGTTTCTATGAGCTGGTGCAGCAGCCACACATTCTCCAGACCCTCCCCAGCCTGGCTTATTACAGAGGAACTCAATATAGTGCAGCAAGCAAGTGTTGATTAATTCTGGTTTCATCGCTATGGGGTTCCCAAGCCCGGACATCAGGAGCCTCCTAAAAATAGGATCCCAGTCAGGCCTGTCAAAGTCTTGTCTTATCAGCAAGGAGTGCCAAGGAGTGTGGAAAAGTCAATTCTAATCCAAATGAAATGAACACGGTCTACTAAATGAATTGCAGTCTTCCTTGATGCATACAGTACGTCTGGCCAGAATCACTTTAATAATAATATGTTTCTTGGTTTAATTGTTGTGGTTATGGTTTTAGCTATTACAGCACAACTTCACCCAAGAAGCTATTCTGTGTGTTTGTTGCTATCTGCATAAACAATACACTTTTTAAAATCAACTAGAGCCTTCTAAAATCGTATACTTCCTGTGCTAAATTTTGACTCTGTTTCATTTTCTCTGTCCCCTTTAAGATTGTATAAACTTCAATTCTAGACTAAAGAGGTTGAATTATATTCATATGTTCTGAAACCAGAAATGGATCAAACAGCTATGCAATGGGAGTCTTATTTCCATCTCTGAAAGCATTTGCCCCAGTGCTAAGTTTACACCAGAGGTTCGTTTAAGAGAGCCTGTATCTCTTCGGTTGTGGTTTCTTGCTAGTAAAACATTAGCATTTTGTTTTTTTGCTGCAAAGTTAAGCACTGCGGTAAATGCGTGCCTTCAGTTTCCCCTGAAGCCAGTCAGTAGCTGAGATGGGATTCAAACCCAGAACCCCTCCCAATCTCTTTACCTTTTCACTAAACTCCTGGACAGACTGGCCACACAAAAGGGCCGCATTCACAAAGCATTTTTTTATGAAGCAAATGCTAATGATACAGAACTGCCAAGGCAAGGAGAATGCCAAAGCAGGGATGGAAATAAGACTCCCATTGCGTAGCTGTTTGATCCATTCCTGGTTCTACGAGGAGTTTAATAAGACACTGCGGCTAATCAAGCTTGTAATAAAACCTGGAACGGGTGAACCTGCTCTGAAATAGGAGTCTTATTCCCATCCCTGCAAAGCTCCTTGTTTAATGGACTATTCATTTGAAGCATCGCTGTTTTGTTTTCATTTAGGAAAAAAAAGGTATTAAGCAGGTATCCAGTCTTATCTTTTATATATGGGAGCTGTTCTAAACAACAGCACTACGAAGGCAGCAGGGATAAGCTATGATTTACAGCTTGCATGGCTTCTCATAAGCGGCATCATAAAAGCAATTATTGTGAATAAATAAAGACATCTGGTCTTGAGAGAGCAGGGATGGCTGCTCAATACAAGGCATCTGCTGTAAGCCGACAGCCTGGCCCTGAACTTCCATTCATTTTTATATCTACAGATTCAATACAGTGCAGAGACCACAGTAGCAGGGAGGAGGGGGAATGTGCACATTGCACAGACTAGTGAAAATATACAACAGGGGTTCACGTGACAGATCAACTTCCAGCGACACACTGACTGAGTGCGTTTGCTATCCGAGATCCAGCAGCATTGTGCTGATCCAGCTAAGCACAGAACAGTAATTAAGATTGAATTGCATGCTTACTGATAAAGCTACATAAACAAAATCACTTCTTTCTTCTGGCTTACCATCTTTACATGATCATGCATTACGGTTTAGAGGACTCGGTTTTTCTAGACTTGATCAATACACAAACGAGTGGCCTTCAATGCAAGTACAGTATCTGTCTAGTAACAATTTGACACTACTAGAGAAAAATTCCCCTACCACACCCAAATGGAGTTCAATGGAATACTGAGGAACGTGAAAAGATTCTACTTTAGCATTAAAAAAATGAGCAAGAACTTACTGAACTCCTGCATGGAAATGAACAGTGAAATGCTAGTTCTGTAATCTGTTGCTTTCATATCTAACTATTATCATTTTCAGGGATGGCAACAAGACTCCCATAGCAGTTTGATCCATTCCTGATTGTACTAGGCATAAATAAGACACACCTGAGCTTGTTACCTATAATTAAGCTCGTATTAAAACCTAGAATGGGTAAATCTGGTACGCAATGAGTCTTTTTTTCCTTCCATGATTTTTGTCCAACTGTTCTTTACCCAGCTTTGGGCTTGCCTGGGGAATCCTAAGTGCCGGGGACTGAACAGCCTTCTTCAGTCCATTCAAATCATGTGACAACGTGACCTTTCAACTCTGAGTGGGTGGTAACAGCTATAAAAAAATCAAATAAAAAGTGGTCGCCCATGGCAACACATTTAGGTCAATGTGAGACCTGCATCTGATGATCTCATGTCTTCCAATAATAATAACAACAACAACAACAACATAAGCCTTCTGCAAACCAGCTGTTTTACAACCAAGGATGATACTTCCAGCTCATTCAGTGCATTTTAATGAACACTTTGTAGAAGCCCTCTCTATAGCTTCTCACTCACATCTGTTGTTCAGCGTCCGCCTGCTCCCACAGCATTAAAAATTCAGCATTAGGGGATAATAGAACAAATATAACTCATTTTCAGCCTGCAGTGATTGACTGCCAGCCACCAGGGATCAAAAACAAGACAAGAACTCTGTTCTGGAACTGTGTTAGCTACACTGTATTGAAACGGCGACTGCATCTCATTGTGCCTCTGTCTCTGAGGGATCGCGTGTGTGGCATTGTTCAGCATTGTTCACAACCATGCCCTTATTAAACTTTACTGCAGGATACCCGTGCCCTGTGCAGTGTAGAGAAGCAAGCTAAATGTCTGGTAACTCGCAGTGTAGCAAGGTAAGAGTGTATGAATACACTGTATGTTAAGACACAGGAGTGTGATATTTATAAATACATCACAGCAGCACATGTGATACAGTATAGAAAAAATGTCAGTACCAGGGATCTGAGAGCTAGCAAATTCAATACTGTACATTGAAAACGTTATTGGGGATCTGAGAGCCAGCAAATTCAATACTGTACATTGAAAACTGTATTAGGTATCTGAGAGCCAGCAGACACACTATATTACAGAGAACTCGGTATTGGAGATCTGATAGGAGAGCGAAAATGCAATACATTAGAGACAGCAGGGATCTGAAACTTTGCAAAAGTCAATACATTGGAAACTCGGTATTGCTAGGGATCTGAGATCAAGCAAAGCCAATGCATCATAAGACAACGAAGTACTCAGAGCCCGCCCATTCAAAACAGAAGAGATTTACTATCATTGGTGAGCCAGCAGATTTATTCAAAAATACATTCTTAGCAGTACAAGTAGAAAATAGTGTTCCATAACGTATTTTATACTGGAGGGAGCTGGCGGGGATGAGCTAAATGTTTTCCAGCTTTTCAAGTCGATTGTGCTGCGTTACAAAAACAAGGCTTTAGTTACACATACACAAGGGGTTTTTATTAGCTGTTGTACAAAAAATATATACATATGATTATGCACTTAATATTAACTCAATAAAACCTTCATCGAGGATATTAAGAAGTCAAATACTGATCTGCATTAGTCTGGTGTGCGGTTGGATCGGATTTATAAGCACGGTATTCTGCTGAAATAGAATTCTGACAGCACACATATCCGTAATGAACCCGAATTCTTAAGTTAAACTAATAAACAGACATATGTTTTTGGACCAGCATGTTTACAATTGTTACTATTACAATATGAAATAAATAACATTTGCAGTCTAGTTATAAAACCGAATGTCGCACATGCAAAGGTAACTCGCCAAGCATGCGCTTTAAATCAGACACAAACACGCTTGTCATTTGTGTCCCAAACAGCGTCTTTTCCGAAACCTGAAGTCCTTAGAAACAGCTGTATAATCATATAAACTTCGCTGTTTACCTGCACTTGCTTACTTAATAACAGACCCCCCCCCCCCCCCAAAAAAAAAAAAAAAATTAAAAAAAAAAAATTCTAGTATTTATCATCCGCAATTTTCATCGGTACCTACCTTGGATCAGGCGTGGGTTCAGTACTGGTAAAACTGTCTTGGGACGTGCAGAACTTCGCTGGGCAGGTTAGGTATCCAGAAGTCTCCAAACTTTCCAGCCTCAGTGTGCAGGGCAGCGCTTTAATACGAGCTCTGTGCAAACAGTGCTGCACGGGGGGGGGGGGGGGGGGGGGGTCATCTGTTCAGCAAGAGCAGCCCAAACGCCAGCCCCTTAAAGAAACCGCTACATTTCTGTTACAACACAGTGCCCAATACAAAATCAGAATAAACGTATTATTTTAGAACATTAAAAAGGCCGTATTTTATTATACGGTCTTTGGTCATGCATTAATCATACATGCACATATATCCTCTTTACAGTACGGTCAAATTGTTTATTTTAAATATTTGTTATGAACACATATTTTTAAACACATAATCGCTCATTTTAGCTCAATATTACAATGTGCATAGTTTTATTTTGTGAATATAAAATAAACTTGCAATGCTAATAATAATAATAATAATAATAATAATAATAATAATAATAATAATAATAATATGCCACACCCAAATTCTGCATGTTTTCATGTGGCCCAATGCTTACCTCAAGGTATTGCATATGTTTGCATTTGCCTTCCTAATGTGCATGCGTGTATCTTTATCAAGGTAAACGCTTACCCAATGAATACAGAGATCATGGCAAATCACATTTAACCGTGGTAAATCTGTATTGTAACAGCAAAGAAAATTGCAAAATTACAGTGCGACCTTACTGTAGTAAACTTCCATCAGGGTACAGTGGCATGGTGTATGTGAATACAAGTGCGTGACTGTGTGTGTGTGTGTGTGTGTGTGTGTGTGTGTGTGTGTGAAGGTGCTCGGTTACGTGTGCACACACGCGTGTGCGGGTGCTGGTGTCATGCACGTGTGCGTGCAGGGGCGGTGTTGCGGGGTTCCCCGGGAGGAGAGAGTTAGCACCGGCTGCAAATCACTGACACGTTTCATTAGCCGCTGCCCCCCTTAATTAGACCGGGCTTCCCATCTGTTAAACAGCGCTTCGCCCATCTGCCAGCCTATTACAGAACCAGTGCGTTCTGGTGCTTCTGCCCCTTGACACAGAGAGAGTTACTGATTAACACAAGAGAGAAAGTGATGAAAGATGCGATATAGTACATGTTTGTGAACAGTGTGCGTGTGCGCCCTCATGCCTGTGTGATGTACAGCAGTCTTTTTAACATTAAAACGTTCACTGATCATCGCACCAAATTGTTGTATCATCGACCGGCCCGCCACCGCACTGCCTCCCGCTTGCAGCAGGTCTTATCCGGAGGGGAGGGGAGGGGAGGGGAGGGGAGGGGAGGGGAGGGGAGGGGGGGGGGCGGGGGGGCTGCTGCTGGACCATCTCTCCTGCCGTCTGCCTTGTTGCTGGTCCAGGAGAGAGGTGACGCCGAATGTGCTCCGATTGGACGAAGAGGGCATGTGGTGCCCAGCTGTAGTGATTTACAGTATCGGTAGCGTTAATATAAATAATGTGATTGTGCAGCATGTAATAAAATCATTTAATGACCACTACATGCATAGGAGACAGATCACTATGTAAAAATGTAAGATTTACACACACACCCAGATTATGACTCTCAATAGCTTTGTGGGGAAACAGTAAACCAGTTTGCTGGAGGTGACTAAGTAGAGTTGCTAAGGCAACTTGGCATTAGATGTAGAATGATAAGGCATGTGCAGAAATATATGGGAAAGGAGAAATATGGTAAATCACAATAACACTGTAAAATAGGGTAGTTAGTGGTTGGTTGCAGCTGAATAACTAATTTCTATTGTAATCAGTAAGATAGCTGAAACAAACTGTAATCATGTAGTATGTGAGCCTACTGGAGTATAAATACCAGACACAGAGGCAAGAATTTCCTTAGCAAGTGTCATTAGAATTGGGCAAGCGATTCTCTGGAATTGAAAAATTTAAGTGTCACTTACCATGCAATCAGCCAGAGCCTCCATACACCCCCAGACTGCACTAAAAATAAATCACCTGTGCTAAAGCAAGTTTCATTGGGAATGAAAAGGGTGCAAAAATGGATTTCAAAGCCTAAGGCAAGAAAATATTTGAGCTCCTGTCCTGTACAAGGCAGCTCACAGACACGCACTACCAGCCCTGTGCTAGTAAACCTCGTTGCCTGGAGAGGGTTGGTGATGGCAGCATCATTAGTGGAGTCATGGAACGCAGGTGGCTCATTCGAATCAATTGCAATGATAATGAGGTCTTGAGGGCATCGTTACCTGGCACTGGTTAGCACGTCTTCTGGAAAGAGCTCTGCATTGGTTTCAACAGCAAACACAGCTAATTAACCTCTGTAGTCGTCTGCAAGGCTTTCAATGTAAGACTCTTGTTCATGGAGAAAACAACTGCTGGGATGTCGAACATTTCCCTGAAGGAGATTTCAGTCACTGTTGCTTTGCTAGTCAGGGGCGACACGGGAGAACTCTTCATAAGGATTAAAGCAGCATTGTCTGCTGACAGGGAGCCTGGTTGTCAGCAGAGGGTTGCAGGTTTGATTACTGACTCCAGAGCACAACTTGTTAGTGGAATTCCCCGCTACACCCCATATGCTCTTGCAGACAATGTGCATGGGTGATTAATGCTTTGCCTTTACCTTCAGTATGAAACCTGTCTGTATGATCTAATCTGTGTCCAATATCAAATTGTGACAGATGCAGGTTTTATCTACAGTCCGTAATGTAATCTGCACCTAGGCTGGAAACTGGTATATGTAAAGAAATGAAGATAACTGGGATGTGGGTGCATATTTCGGTAGCCTGACTATTTTAAGCATTAACATTTTGTTTTTCCACCTCTGTGCATCATTTGCACTGTGATTAGGCCACTCGGCAATTTCTATAGCCTATTTCAGACAGCTTGTGTAACAAGGGGGAGGCTGATTGCCAACAAGCGAGCACCTTAACCACTTTGCAAAAGAGCCAGGCTGGTCCGAAAAGATCTCATTTCCTACTCCTGCGACCTACACAATCTGGAGACGATGCATCAAGTCCTTTCCAATTTCGGCTGGCCTGTCATTCACACGCCATTAGGAATTCCATTTTAATCGAATTACACCAACAAAGCCGGCTCCCTCACACCCTCTCCATGACATTTTCGTTTTTCTTTAATTACCCTGATGGGTATGGGACTCCTGAGCTCCAGTCCACCCGTCACAAATGGCAGCTTGTTTAGAGAAACGCAGAGTGCAGCCCGCTGTAAGATTAGCACTAATCGAGAAGACGGATGGGGTTGTCTTCAGCTTCCTGCTCCCAGAACGCCGCCTCTGTTTATCCCAGCTTCACACAGCATCTCATTTACTGGGAGACGTATGTGGGTCTTTTATGTCGTCTGACTCATGAGTTCCTCTGATGCTGGAAGGCAACCTTTTCCAAAGGGTTCTTGCAAGAACAGAAAAACAACTCATTTGTGAGTGCCAGACTGTGGGTGAAGAGTTTTGCTTTTGAGCAGCTCGCTAGCTTACAACAGGGGTTCCCAAACTTATTTTTTCTTTTTTAACTGAGACCCACCTGCTCAGCTATATTAAGCACTTTGGGCCATTATTAACACTTAAGAAAAATGACAAATTAAAAATATTTGTAAACCTGTAACACTGTAAATAAACCTGTTCTTTTTACATTGAAATCTTATTTTTTTTCTTCATTAGTGTTAGAGTTATGGGCTGCAGTGTGTTTGAGTATTTCAGTGGTTAGAGTGCCAGGCTGCAGGGTGGAAGGCGGTGGGTTTGACAAACTAGATTACAATACTAATTAACAAAAGCACAACGACAGGCTGGTCATTGAGGGATCAATAGGAATAGTAATCAGTGTCTACATCGCTCACAGCACAGGGCAGGTTTCCGATAAGCATCAATAAAACCCCGAAAACAGATTGGAATGCCTGCGAACAGAGGAATCTAAAAAATATGTTCAATACGTTAATATTGGTCTCTGATTGAAGTATCTTCATACTGTACATGCATGTACTCCAGTGGGTTAGAGAACTATCCCTTATTAAGGTTGACCATAGCAAAAGCATAGCAAAGTATAATAAAGGCCAGTGAAAGCATGGTAAAGCATAGGTAAGCATTGTAAAGAAGAGGGAGTCATAGTAAAGCATATTAATAAACATGGCAAACCAGGGTAGGCTATGGTAAATGCATAGTATAACCATGGGGAAAACTGCAGAAATAGCATGCAAAAATAAGTGGTAAAGTTATAAGGGATGCTGCTGCATGCAGCACATTTTCACTCAGTGATGGTTTGCAGTTTGTCCCACCAACCAACCCGTTCAAGTGAGGACTGCATGCCAGTGGGAGACAGTGGAATTTGCCTACAGGAAGGTGTGTGTTAATCTCTGGACTCTTCATTTACAGACACACTCAACTACGGTCACCAGCAGAGGCCCCTCGGAAAGACGCTCTGTACCAATGAAAAGAGTTAGAGAAGCTGCTTCTTCAGCTCTGTGGAAGAACGATTTAATTGATTAATTGCATTGATACTATTGGGGTTTCCATATCTGTACTGGAGTTGACTTCTTTTTTTTTTCCTAGGGAAATATTGAAACTCTTTTTAGAAAAATTCTTAGAATGAACAAGCCCTCTAACTGCATCGGTTAATGTGGGTGTGTGAATTCAACTTGCTTCGCAACAGCGCTGATTTATGGTGATAGAATGTTTAATTATATTCAGTAGTTATAATCTGAATATTATCTTGTAGGTTTTAAAATGATTGATCTACTTACTTCAGCAAAAAAAGGAACGAGGAGAGCAACGGTTCGCTTGAGCCAGTAATGGATCATTTCTTGAGTGACGGCGATGGATGCTTTAGTCCCAGGGAAGAATCCATCCAAGAGGGGGGAGGATAGGAGAGCTCAGCCTGCCCCATTACCTGATCAGAAACGGATACCTTAACCTGCAGTCAAAATGAAGGTCACTCTTTACATTATGTGTCTTTAATTACTGTGTGTTCATGTAGTAGTGACATAGTAAATACATGGGTACTTACACACAATTACAATGTCACTAAGCATAGTTACAATGTACTTAATGTGTAAATATATTTGCATGATATAACCCCTAACCCTAACACAAAGTACACATGTATTTATTAGACGCCCTTATCCAGGGCGACTTACAATTGTTACAAGATATCACATTATTTTGTACATACAATTACCCATTTATACAGTTGGGTTTTTACTGGAGCAATCTCTGTAAAGTACCTTGCTTAAGGGTACAGCAGCAGTGTCCCCCACCTGGGATTGAACCCACAACCCCCCGATCAAGAATCCAGAGCCCTAACCACTACTCCACACTGCTGCCCAGTAAGTAACTATGTAAATACTCATTAGTTCTTTTCAGAGGCAGATCATTTAGTTCAGGTTTTTATTTCACCCCCCCCCCCAAAAAAAAATATATATGCAAAAACTTTTGTTATGTTATGTTTGAAAGACTGGGCTGCAGCCTCTTTAAATAAAGATGTGTTGGTTTTCTCTACGCCGGTCGTATTTTTTATTTATTGCTTGATCAAGCGAGTGAAATATACAGCTACCGAACGCTTCTGAGATTCAAGAAATATTTTCAATTTAGGAGGGTAGCGCTTGTCCGTGCCCCTGTGTGATTGACGCAGCTAGCGAGACCCAGTCCCGGGCAGCAGTCCAGGCGTGTGCGCATCCATCCCGAGACAGGACGTTGCAGGGTCACACAGAATTCCTGCGGCCACGTTTTGTAGGATAACGTTTTCCCGGAGTCACCTGCTCGCAAGTTTACCCTTGGATTTCCACTGCAAATTCTTACCAGACTTTATTTTATCCAGGGGGTAAATCTGTAATAAAAATACAAAACATTCAAATACAAAAGGAAGCGTGATGGCATTTCTGTTTATAGACCTAATATACCAGACTTGATTTACAGCAGCTCCCATATATACTTCATGTTCTGCGGTGGATCAGGGTTGTGTGCTTTACTGTTGGTGTCAGTAGCTTATGCCGCCCTTTGCGCGTGTTTTTAACATAATCTTCAGGTTTGAATAATACCGGTGGGCCGACTAATAGTGAGGACAGGAAACGCTCTAGTTTTTGGGCGTTTCACAATTTGGGATGTCAAAAAAAAACAAAACAGGGATATTATTATTATTATTATTATTATTATTATTATTATTATTATTATTATTATTATTATTATTATTATTATTATTATTATTGTTGTTGTTGTTGTTGTTATAGGGGCCTACATGTCACGTATGTAGAGTTTTGCAACGAAAACAAAAGAACAAAATAACAATTAATACGGTTCATCATTTGCAATCTATAATTCTCGCCTGTCTGACAAAAAGTTATCGGATCTGAGACCACAAATGAGCCACTGTGTATCTATTATCACTGTCGGAGAGGATGAAAGGAAATTGCCAACCACACACGTGTCTTTTGGTCTTCACAGTTGTTTAATATCTTTCAGAGAGAGAGATAGTGGAAGAGGTAAAAAATGCTATTTTTTTTCTTGTATTTGGATACACCTAATAAATGCAGCCTTTCAAATACCCACTCAAAATACCATCAAGGAAAGAACAGGGACTCGAAATGCAACTGTTAGTTTCATGCAACCTAATGGATTTCATAATTCACAAAGCCAGCAACAGCTTCTTAAACTAGGCGTAATTAAGAAGCGCAAACTCTGTAACTATCCCATCTGTAGCGAGCAAAGTGTCGCACACCCTTTAATGATATAAATATGCACTGCCGTCTAAATGAACCGCAGATGAAATCAAATAATAATAATAAAAAAAAAATGATTTGGGGATTTTGTTGAGAATTTAATTTCCTCTCTTTCATATTTTATCAGGAGCTCACTGCCGCTGTCATCTCCCCCAGCTCCCCCCGCCTGTGCTATCCATCTTCCGGCCTGACTTTAATATGCTTCTCTGAGGAACAGAACGCATTCATCACAGACCGCGACCAGCCCGCCACCAAGCTGCATCTTTCACAGCCCAGTACCCAGCTCACAAACCCAGCTGCAATCGCTCTGATACCCCGATTAATTCTTCCAGCCCGGATCTGTGGTTTGTCAAGAACCAGATAGCTCTCTGCTGGAAAATTTTACGCGGATGGTTATATAAAATTTGTTATTTAATAAAAAACATTATAGAAAAAAGAGCGATGCTATGTACAGCAGATTAATCGTGTTATTACAGGTAGGTCGTGTATGTATTTATTTTTGACAGGGAAATCCCCCTGCGAGCAGCATAACACGGTATCCAATGACAGTGTAACTATACCATCATTAACAGTGAGGCTCTTGCAAGTTGCCAGGAATATGGGTTTTTTGGTGACGTTATAAAACTGTTTCGTGCCAGGTTACAGCTCAGGTGTGGAGAAGTCGCTCCTCTCTAAACTATATCAGTTTTATATGCGACTAAAACGCCACAAGAACTAAATACAAAGGGAGCAAAATCGCAATTCACAAAATAACAAATTATTTCCCACTTCAGGAACCACTAAATCTCTTCTCTGCTTTTTTAAAATCTTTTTTTTTAGGCTATACCTTTCCACTTTTGTCTTTTTTTCCTTGTGACCGGCTGTAACTAGCGCCATTAACAAACACCAAGCTTAGTTAATGTCTAATACATGACGAATCAGCAAGACTCACAGTCCTCTAATGGGACCATTAAGAGATCCGTCACACTTTAGCATGTGGGAGAGTGAGTCGACTTCACCGACTGATATAATTATAGGAATCAAAACTCATTTCACCGTTGAAGGCATTCAAAAGGACTTTAGTTAAAACATTCTCGTTTAATTTATTTTACATTTCCTTTAGTGTTTCTACAATTTAGCTCTATTATAAAGTTTAGTAGTTACAAGTGAAGTATTAGTGTTTTTTTAAGCCAGTAGCTTTTTTTAGTCCTCAGTATTCAATACACGGTGAAATACTCGAGTAGTTTGCCTGCATCACAGTTTAACGCATTATACATTTTTCTTTGAAAAAAAACCAGAACGCATGCTGTATGGAATTTGATACATTGCATTTAGACTTTTGCGCTAATAAAATTAAAGTTGTCATAACAATATACAGTATAAAGAGAAAATTATGCCAACAGGTGGATTCCAGTTAAAAAATTCTCCAAAAAATGGCAAAGTAGTGTGGATTCGGGGAACAGTGAATGCTGTGGCATATCATAAAGTAGGCCTATTTGTCAAACTTTTAAAAATAGTTTCGCCACTGCTTTTAGAAAACGAAATGAAAACACCAACCGGGGCAGCCGGAGTGAAAACACGTGATGAAAACTGGAAACAACAAAAGCAAAAATGACTGGCAAATGAATATGATGTATGAGATTAATTAAAATCGCCCCTGCACAGAGAGAAATATGACATGATATGGTTTAGTTCGATATCACAAATCAACACCATTAGCCAGAGGGATTGGATTTCAATACATTAATGGACTTTGTGTTGGCATTTGAGGCACTGTACTATTTTAATACAGAACTAAATTAAATGGTATGTGATATACTAAATATTAATATGGGCGGGGGGGCGACTCACGAATTTGCCCAGCCCTGCCAAATCATATGTTGTTAGCGCAGCATGCATTTCTAAAACTTGATTAAACTCCCATTCACAGAACTGTGCATTATTGCACTTTGCATGGAGTGTATCCAGTATCTATATGGACTGCTATGCTAGTGTGGGGAATGAGTCGCCAGGGCTATGTTGCCGGCTGTAAGTTACCCAAAGGGGCCTGCCTACAGAGCTGCGGGTAGCAAGAACAGAGAAAGCCAAACCAATCTGTCTGGTGTGCGCAACGACTGCCGATTCACTCTGCAATAAAGTGCGCTCTGCCATGCCTCTCTCGGACCCTGGCTCGTGTTTTGTTGACCCACCCCCGCTCTCTCCCCACTATCGCTCTCTCTCCGGCTGACAGCCTCCCCTCGGCCACCTTGCACAGCACGGAAAGCCGACAGAGACATCTCCCACCTCCCCCGTACATATTTTAAACTCCTAATTACTAGTCACTGGATAATATATTCGCCTTACCGCTATTAGCCTGACCTCCATTAATATAGATCACAGCGGTGCCATTTACAGTGTGTCTGTCACTCCTATAGGGCTATTACAAGAACGATTTTAAAATTACCCGAGAGGAAGTACATCAGCCCTCTGTCAGAAGTGAACTCGTTTGTCTTGCTATTTTTTTGGCTTTTTTTTCTACATTTTCTTCGATTTTCACCCCACTGCTAAGCATGCGGAGGAGTCGTCCCGTTAAAGCACAGCCTGTCTTCCATAGATCAACAGAACAGTGACGTCACAGACAGGGGCACTGTGTTCCACTGCGCTGTGTTGATGTGCGGCTTATTCCCAGAGTTCAGAAATTACGCACGATCACTTCTGCGTGTCTTATTGGGATGTAGAACTAAAGTGTGCAATTTCTACACAATTTAACGTGGGGAAAGTAAAAAAAAAATAAAAAAAATCCAGGCCGCTGATTTTTGCTGGAACTCCCTGAAACACAGTTTACGCGCGCCTCGGTCACGCTGCAGATGTGTTTTCTCCTCTCCTCGCTGCCCCTGTGCCTGTGTTTCACCTCCCCAGTGCGTGCTCCTGTCTGTACAGTATGGTAGTGTGCAATAAATCGCTGGCAACCTGTGACAGGGATCTTTCCATAAGCGCTCGTTTAATGTGAGAAGCGACGGGTAATCTATAAATGTAAATGACGGCGCGGCTGAGAAGGAGGTGAAGGGACGGAGGTGATGGCTTCCTGAAGACGGGCTACGTTCTCAAAGTCTTATCAATAACTGTAATGATGATTGAGTTCCCATTAAAATTAACTTTCAAGCTGCCGCAGCGACCCATCAATTATCACAGCAGGAGCGAGCCAGCCTCACTGCGAGGGAGAGACAGGATGTATACCTCCCGACCCGATCTTGAAGTATCCCCACAGAGATTTCTCAGCTGGAGTTTATTTTAAACGGAACATTTTTTTTTTAGCATTATTATTTTATTTCTGTAATGAATTTCCAGCACACTTAACCCCGCGCAACCTCCCCTGAATAAATAAACCAACACTCTGCCCTGCTCCTCGCGTCTTTACCTCATTTTCATGTGCGTTTTAACAGCTGCGCAAGCTCAAGAGACACACCGAGGTATGAATCATTTACAATTCATTTCGTTTTATCTGTACTCAGTTGCCAGCCAAGCATGGTAAACTATAGAGGGGGAACAAAATCCCACAAGATTAATGATTTCTGCATCTAGAGCCCTTAACCACGTAAATGGACCAAAAAGCTATTTGAAGTCAAACAGCTCAGTTAAACTTAAAAGATAAGTAGAGCAACCCGTTTGATTAAAACCACAGCAAGACCACAGAAGACTAGTAAATTACAGCTTCACTTCTGGAGGCTGAAGTTGAAACCCAGCTTAGCCTTGGATCACAAGTGTGCTTCGGGGTCTCTCCCAGGCACTCTTGAGACTGGTTATCATTTCCACTACGAGTACGACTTAGACTTTTTAAAAATTTATTAGAAACCTGTGCCGAAAAGTATTATTTACTTTACTTAAACATTTAATAAATCAGTAACATACATAACATGCAACATTGCTCAAAAGAGCCAACGTCCCTTCGTTTCAGTGTGTTTAACATGCCTCTGTGGAGGGAAAGTGTGTTTGAAAACAAACAGTGGAGGTACCGATAGGCTTTTGATACCATGGTAACCACACTCACTGATTCCTATTTAAATTCATTTGTGTGTTTGTCATTATGCATAGCAGGTGGACGGACGAGGAGAATGGAGAAAGAGAAAATAATACTCAACAGAAGAGTCTATAACCTTTTCACAGTCAGTTTTCAAAGAACAAGTCAAGCCACTGCAGCTTATTTACAGCTGAAGCAGCACGTTTTTACAGTGAGTTTGGACAAGATTGCACAGCTGGGACAGGCTTAGGTTAAGCTACTTGGCCACTGGGGATCACACAAGGAGAATGAGTGGCTTGAAGCTCAGGGTCTGGCTTTAGACAATCGATGAAGCAGAAAACAGCACCGGACTAATTAACCTTCACATCCCCAAACAGGCACTCCAGCTTTAACCACTGTACAATCTCTGTGCAATTCCACAGCACTGCTGTACACCAGTGCAATACACACTAGTGCTGTGTTACAAGCAATATACAGAAGAGCACATGGAACCTACATAGCTTGTATCTTTTAGTGCATATGGGGAACCTGGAACAGTGCAAGTAACCAACATGACTAAACTTCTAACAAAATCTAAAATACTGTTTGAGCAGGGTGGGGCGTCTCCTCCAGGCCGCCCCATTGCCCGCAGTTTGAACCCGAAGCCACAGCGTTCTAGGAAACCGTCCCACAGACCAAGGCCGCTGCCACACACCCACTGGTAAAACGTCTTCAGATTAGCAATCCGGTTGAATTGAATGATTTCCGTCTCTTTCACGGCCGCTTGTCCTGCCACGTGAGCCACGCCCCACGCTGCCCTCCCCTGCGGTCAGCGTGGCAGTCAGTCCCACGCTTCCTCAACTTGCTCCCCTCTTCCGCTCTTGGGTTTGAAGCCTTCCCTACGGAACTGGCCTTTCTACCAATGCAGTCTGTTTGAATAATGCAGCTTACACACACAGTTACGATGACATTTCACAGACAAGCCATTGCAAAATATATGGGCTGTGTATATAGTAGAGCCATCAAAGTAGCAGAGACGGTAATAAAAGTACTGTAATTTACATCCTATTGACAGGAATACGGAAGGAGTTTCAATTTTTTTGCCCAGCCTGGTATATTACAATCGCCCTCTCCTTCGTTCTCCTTTGTGCCGACAGCTTCCGAAATGACTTTGCACTAAATCTTGAAATTAACAGTTTCCCTAAACAGCATTAACAGGGGAAGGAAGGCGGAACATGGCGTTATTGAAATCAATAGAAAGGCGTTTGTTCTTTTCTGGAGTAAAGATGGGTGTCTGGCGAGGAATCTGCCTCCACAATTAGAGGGATCAGTGTGTGCGGTAACACGTCCATGCCAAGGCTTGGGGCTGATTATATTACACAGAGATGATTGGAACATTACTGCGGTCAGTCTCACGGAATACAGAACGCGAGTTAGCATGTTTTTTTTTTAAACAGCCTATGCAGAGGCACATTTAATGCATCTGTTAGCACATGTTCCAATAGAGGGAACTGCTAGGAAATAGAACAAACACATAATGATTTATTGACAATAACGTGCACGTAGGGCCAATCACACAATTCAGACAGAACAAAGGGTTCGATATTTTGAGGCTGCTACTCTCAAAATGTACTTTAAACCTCCCAGTGAGACCATTACTGAACAGTCTACATGTGGCTGAAAGCAACTGGTCATCGATATAGAGAAACGCAACATTTAAAAAGGTAACAGGATGGCAAAGTGGGAGCGAGGATATGATCCTATACTGAACAGACAATTCATTAAGTGTTGTGAAGGGGTACATTAACATTCAGAACTGCAAAGGACAGGCTTGCACAGTCTGCTGCTCTTAAGAACAAATCCTCGTTAATTTGCACTGCATTGTTTTACGGAACATTAAGCATCTTTTGTTCTTTTTCTCTGATATTTGAGTGCATCTTTTTTTTTTTTTGCTTTGTAGCTTCCATGGTTGCTGGAGTATTTTTTTTTTTTAAGCTTTGACCAATTCAAATTCATACACTACTGAAATCAAAAGCAACAGTGTAGTGTGGCACTCCACAGAGCCCTGCGATTGGTCAGAAATTTTACACTTGCATAGGATACAAAGAGACAGTCTGATACAATTGAACTTATTTTTTTTTAACAAGATACATTTTAATATTGGGATTGAGTTACAATTACATGAATCTGATAAATAGGAGTGCGCGTCGACCCTCGCCGAAGAGAAAAACCAACTGAAGCATGATAGATCTCTTTATTCAGCTAGATCTTGAAACTGCATTAATTCTAATTCTATTGCATTTTATTTGCACACTAGCGGTCTGAATACAGCCCTCTCCGTGAACCTTGGAAAAGGCTTTTCTGGAGAAGAGAGATATTAAAAGCCTGTCTCTGTGCATAATGGAGCAGACAGGGCGCCTTCTCTGTCCAGCTGGTTTGTTTTGTCCTGCTCCTACCTAACCTTTTATAAAAAGCCTCTTAGCTTTCACAAAGTAACTTGCATCAAGGATGAACTGCACTAGTTTATCGAACATAGCATGTTCACAGCGTGTCTTCATGCAACCTGAGCTCTCTTACGCAATTATGAGTACTTAGAAACCTGAGCTAAAAATAAAATTCTTTTAAAGATGTACCATGCTGAATACACATTCTATAGATTTGGTCACCCTCCACCAACCAGGGAAGTTATTTTGAACGCATGTGTTTAATATTTACCAGGTCGAAAAGTTTACATGCAAAAAATAAATAAAAGAAATCTGAGCAACAGCACTCAGAAACAAAGCCAGACAAGATAATGGATATCCAGCGCTAGTGTCTGGAGGACAGATACATTAATAGGGCAGAAAGGTGGACAGATGGGTGGCAGGGACCACACCAATACATGATCGATTGGAAGACTGATGGATGGATAGACCACAGTAAAAAAAAAGGTTAAAATCTGATAAGACGTCTGTACAAAAACTGCAGTGGATCGAAGGACAGAGGGAAATGCATGGCCTGGGGAGACCAAGGCTGTGGGTTTGATAAGGCTCCAGGACGCAGTGGTTTGAAACAATGAAATCAATAACGTCTGAAAGAAATCTGCACGTCCCAAGAAAAGAGCGAATAATAAAAAGGAGGCCAGGCGGCTACGGCTGAACACTAGACAGCATTTACCTTCCAATTTTAGACCTGTAAAACAAAAACACAAGAGAACACAGCATTTTCACAGAGTAAGAATGCTCCTCCCCCCACCTTGCACAGCAGCTTTGCAAAGCAGCCTATTGAATTTATAACCCACCCAGCGTTTGTTTTAGTTTGTCAGAGCGTGTCTGTACATGTATCTTCGTCAGAATGCACGTCAGTGAATCATTATGTGTGTGAGCGAGTGTGTGTGCGCTCCCCCCCCGCCCCCCCCTCAAACGCCAGCCCTTTGTTTGTTGTCCGTAGGATCGGTGTGAGCAATGGGGCTGCTGCCCGAGCGCTGCAGCGTCAGCAGATAGAAGCTGGGGGGGATTTATCACGCGGGACAGCCGTGAAATAACCTGGCTAGTTAAGAAGAATATGAATCAATGCGTGTGTGTTACACCCATTTATTACATCCCACCCCCAGCTTCAAGGCCAGCGCTGCCTGCCATCAATCTGTGGGACAGACGCCCTGTCATCCGCTGAATAGGGATCCTGCAGGGAGGCTGGCCTGGAACTAGAACTAGCCACTCGGACAAGGGTCAGAGGCAAGTGGCCCTGTGACTGGCGGAGTCAATGACGGTTAGAGAGGAGGACTGGGAGGTAAAGTGGCCTAGCGGTTAAAACCAGAGGCAGGGCTGTCATTAAAAGACCAGAAAACCACATATTTAAACATAACCAGCTTGGAACCAACCGACCCCCACAGTTTTGTTTTTTTTTAAGTTTCTGCAAAACACAGGAATGGCTTTTGGTATTTGATGATACAGTAAAACTTATATTATTATTACTTAGTCATTTAGCATACGCTTTTATCCAAAGCGACTTACAGAGACTTGGGGGTGAACTGTGCATCACAACTGCTGCTGCAGAGTCACTTGCAATAGGACCTCGGTTTTACGTCTCATCACCCTGTCATTCAGAACTACGCTTTACATATTAATTCTGAAGTTGTTTTGTTTTTTAGAGATGTTACAGTATAAAAACAGGGCTGGCAATAAGACTCCTATGGCATGGCAGTTTCACTCATTCCAGGTTTTACTACAAGCTTGGTTATCCACCATGTATACAGTAAAACCAAGAATGGATCAAACTGCTATGCAATGGGAGTCTTATTTCCATCCCTGTAAAAACAAAACAGGGCTACTTTTCTGGGCCCAAGCTACAGAGACAAGACTCCACATGTTTTTTGGTCAAATGAGTTTACACTGGTTAAAAACACCAGCACGGACGTTTATTTAATACAAACAATACACAGAGACTGCGCGCTCCCATGTAACAGAACTGGTGCTGCAATACCCGTATTCAACACAAGGGGCAGGCTACCAACATACAGGGGCAACGTTCTGCTGGAAAATCTCTCCCCAGGGAAGAGAGGCAAACGGTTGTCAGTTTGCACCAGGCACAGTGTTGACAAAAATACACAAGAGTTCCACCACACCCAACAGAACCCAACGATTGTGCCAAAGTGTGCGCAGTCGACAAAATTCATCTCGCATGTAACCCAAGCCTCCAGATGCTGGATTCTGTCCGACTCTCATCATCCTGGAAACTGGCAAACTCTCTGTGTGTGTTTGAGTTTCAAAATCCAACCTTATTTAAAACCTCCTTAAATTATGGCACCATCAACCCCCCCCCCCCCAAAAAAAAGTCCTATTTGATTTGACGTGCGTGGTAGCCGTGTTGGGCACTATGATACAATGGCAAGGCCAGTGGCCAGCGAGCCTCCATCTGGATGTAAACTGCTCCAGTGCCCCTCAATGACTTTGCAATCCCGTGGTCAGACAGACCACTACTGTGTCCCGAGGGCGAGTCGCGGGCACTGAAGGTATCCAAGGTAGTGGAACTGAGTGGCAGTCGGGGGCAGTGTTTGTGGGGCCGCCGCGGGGAGTAGAGGAGCCGTCAGCCCCACTGGCCCTGGGTGCGAGGGGCCCCTGCTCAGAGGACCTGCTCCTGACTGGAGGCGGAGATGTCCAGCAGTCTCCAGGCTGCGGAGGGGTTCAGCTCGTCCTGATCGCGGCACAGCGCCCACACGTACATCATCCGCAACACCTTCTCCTGGGGGCACAAGCACAGGGAGAGCAGTTAGAGAGACAGGCAGGGAGGGAGGCAGGCAGGCAGACATGCAGGCAGGCAGGGTCATACTAGGCATGCTGGATTCCGTTTAGTTTTAATTGTTTTTTGGATGTTAACATAGTGAGAATGTTGGTAACCAATCGGGTAACAGGGAATAAGAAGCCATCCTTCAGTTCAAAATACCTGACTACAGTATTATCGTGTATTACGAGTCACGTCCCCATTGGAACCCATTCGCAGCAACTACACTTATAATGTGTAGATCTCACACTCAAAACGTTCAAACCACAACAGGGCCTATTATGAACAGATTGAATACAATATCAGCGTTTTGTCTTTTTTTTTTAGATTCAGATTTATTGACTTAAATCTCAATAGCTACATCTAATCAAGTTAACTCTTGGACTCCTTGAATGACAGACCCGACACAACAAACAGTGTGTATATAGACCATGAATTGAAACTGAATATTAAGAGAAATGACCTCACGTTGTATAGTTGCTACTATATAAACCCCAAGGCTAAGATCTAGCTTTCACAGGCATATTTCTGATGAAACGCTGGCAGAAATGTCTGGAGAACGTTATGCTATTAAAACACCCCTAGTTTACAGCACTGCTTACAGTTTGTGGACTTGGTGGTCAAGGATTGAGATAGAGAAAGCCAAGACAGAGAAAGCCAAGGGACTTGGGAAGGAGGCAGACTGGGCAACAAACCCTGACACTGAACCAGCGTTCCTGCTGAGTGCAGAATTTTGTCCTTAAATGACCAACATCCCGCAGCTCACTGCGGTGCACATTCAGCGCAGAGCGAGCAGATTTATTCCCCCGTGAAGGAAGACAGACAGTAACTGCACTTCACTACCTGATCATTATCTCATGAATAAGGAGAGAGCAGGAACGATTTTAAGCTGGCTCTGCCGCTGCCATGTCGTGTAAAAGTAAGAAAATAATTAACCCAGCCGCTGAAACCCCTGCTTCAACTCTCTCTACCCTCCTCCCCTTCCCAGCCAGGTTTATACCCACACAGCTCCCTCCAACCCTACACAGAACGCCTGCCTCGCTGTCACACTGCTCACCCCCCCACCCCCTCAGTTTCACTGGGCCACACAGCTTACCTCTGCCATGCCTCTCCGGTGTACATGGATCTTTTCAACACAGACTACACAGGGTAGTTTGAGATAAGCATGTGATGCGCACTTTTTAAATTTGTATTCGTTAAAAGAGTTTTATTAAATCCTGCCGCTGTCAGATTTTTTTTTCCATTCCTTGCAGTATCTGGCAGATCAGATCAGCCGACAGCTACAGAACATGGCTATAAATTGTAATGGGCCAGAGAGCCAGCAATCCCAGCCCTGCCAGCCTGCCTGTCTGCCTGTCTGCTAATCCCCCAGCGCCAACGCACTGACATCCCCGTGCTCTCACAGCTCGCTGGTCAGTCTGCCTGTCTGCTGAGGGGTGAGTAATCCACAGCTTGGATCACTCACTTTTCAGAGAGGAAACAATTCAATCCAGCATGGGTCAGGATTAAGGCTTGCGTCACATCATAAGCTTCTGAAGAGCAATCTCACAGCCCAGGGCCGAGGGTGCTGGGGGGCAGGCAGTGTGGCTTACTCATTAGCAGAGGCAGTCCGAATCTGCAGATAACGGATTTTACTGAGAAAAATGCTTGATATATAACATTGGAAATAGCTAACTCACAAATTGTTTGATATGATTTTGTTTGCTTGATTTACATTTTTAGAAGCCATTATTAATACAAATACAGATGCTGCCACAGAACACTCTGCAGATATCCACTTCATTTGCCACAGATGTGGACTGCCTCTTCTCATCAGGAACTTGAGAGGCAGTGCCAATTAATTAAGGGACTTGGGGCACTATTCACGCAACTTAAAGGACTCTTAATTCATGTTTTTGGCACAGTTTTTTAAGTCCACTGTGATATTTTAAATTAAGTTGTGCAGTGTAGGGACCTTTATTCAACTGTTTTTAATCATATCCTGATGTAACTTTCACTATTATCTGCTGTATTATTGAATTGTGGTTTGTCACACTTGAAAAAATAAAAAAATTATTGTATTTCTTGCTCTTATTGTATGACTTGTATTGTAACACTTGAATGTATTTGTATTTGCTTGCGATTGTAAGTCGCCCTGGATAAGGGCGTCTGCTAAGAAATAAATAATAATAATAATAATAATGTTTGAGGGTTAGAGGTTCATTCTCATTTTTACATTTTATTTATTTATTTTTTAAGCTCGGTTTTATATAAGTGGATTTTTAAAGACGATTCCAGAGTTATTTGAAAAGGAAAACTTCTAAGCCTACCTCAAACAGTTGAGAAAAGGTTTCATGAACTGTTAATTAATCAAAATGGGCAGCCCTGAACAAATCATCCACCCAACCCCAACCCCCTCTCCCATCCCCAACCCCAACCCCAACCCCAACCCCAACCCCAACCCCCAACCCCCAACCCCAAACCCCTCTCCCACCCCCAAACCCCAAACCCCTCTCCCACCCCCAAACCCCCAAATCCCAAACCCCACAGCACTCACCGGGTCTCCCTCCACCACCTCTCCCTTGGGTCCGCGGATCACCATGACCAGCTGAGCCTGAAACGTGATGATCAGCACCGGGCCCTGCTCCATCATCTTCCCCAGGGCCAGCTGAGAGAGAGGGAGCGCGGGGTTAACAATCCACGCACGCATGCACGCACGCTCCATTGATCACAATTACAATTACCAGTATTCTGTTAAAGTGAGCTTCTCGCAGTGGCAACAAATTGCTGAAATTGAAGTCACTGCTAGTCAATTAAATTGGTTTCAAAGCAGTTGAACAATCACAGCGCTTAATGTCTCTAAAATATCAAATTCCAATTCCTTTGAATTAATCACAGTCATTTTGTATTCATTTAAAATCTTAATAGTCCACCTTCTTTCAACAAAGCATTCTCCAACTACCAGCGTTGACCTTTCAGGAACGTTTCTGATGACTCAACACTGAAAATAAAGGTTGGGTTTAGGTAAGCAGCCATTTCTACAGTACATGGATGCTGGATAACGTCTTGTGACAAACGCCTGGGCACAGTGTGCACAAAACTCTTCTGAATGGTGAGACACTCACGTCAATGTTGTCAATGTCCAGGACCTTGGAGTGGAACATCAGTCCCATGGCCCGGGCTTGCTGGATCGGGTGAGCCAGCTGGCTGAAAGTCTGACAAAGAAGACAGAGAATCACAAATATCATCTCCTGGACGTGAAGCGCCTCACACACTGCCCCCTGCAGGCCTAAGCGTGTAACCTCTTAATTACTATTGGTCCATTAATAACAGATTCACCAATCCAAAGGACACTGAAAAAATACTGTAAAAAAAAAAAAAAAAAAAAATGTATATACTGACAATGACCCAACATGAATGGAATATGCATTATCTTTCTCTATTTAATTTTTTTTACTTACAAATAAAAGGCGTATGCATTCTGCATACCTGCTTAGTTTTCTTCAAATGTATTCTACTGTATTAGGCAGAGCCAGGGGACCCCCTCATTGGTTTCTCCACACATGGGTGCCACACAGTGTGTCTGGTTGTTTCTAGCTACACTACAGGTCCAGGAATTATATCTGAAGTTTCAACTCACAGCTTCGTAACACCAGTCCTTCAGAACATCCAGCTCTCCTCGGATCATAGCCTGGAGACAGAGAAGGGAGGAGCTGCTTGCTTACTAGTATTACACCTCCTTAGTGCTTCACAGGTCTTTTAATTGTCACATGCACTAGTTCTGCACCAGATCAAACCCCCGTCAAATAAACTAAGGCTATAGACTGATTACATGTTGAAAGCTGCTTGCCATTTAAACTGGCATGCACATTTTCAAGGAAAAAGTAGACTTTGTTAAGTATTTAGAGGCAGACTCCCGCTGCATAGCTGTTTGATCCATTCCTGGTTTTATTAGGAGTTTAGGAAGACACACCTGAGCTTGTTACCTGTAACTGTGGCTAATCAAGCTCGTAGTGAACCCTGGAATGGGGGAAACTGCTATGCAATAGGAGTCTTATTTCCATCCCTGATAGGTACTGTATACAGTGGTGTGCAAAGTTTCAAAATAACATAAAAAAGCAGTGAAACATCTTAAATCAATAAATAAATACAAGATAATACTGTATATTTTGGGTTAAAGGGTTAGTAAAATGCTATGCCGTTTGTTTTTCGTTTACCGTTTAACTCTATACAGCCTAAAATAAACAGCACCCTATCATTTTAGCTCACAGCTTTCCACTGTGAACCTGCAGCTTAACATATCCTGCAAACGACCTACAGCAAATGTTATAAAATCACAGAAAGAAAAAGGGCTCAATTAAAAAGCCATCCAGATTACATTCCTGCGCTTCTTTCCTTTATTATTACAGAACCCATGGGTATACATCTACGTTAATTACTGCTTCTGTTTTGTAAGTTTTTTGATTGCTTTACAAAGTCCTCCCCAGCCAGATGAGATGACCTTCCTTTGCCCTCTATCTCTCTCTCTGTCTCTTAACAACAGGTCTGAGTTCCTGAGTAGAACTGCAGACTTAACAGGGTGACCTGAATGCAGCGTCCTATTCATCTCAATGGCAAGAGCCTTGGGGCGAGAAGCAAGACTGCACTCCTTATGCAGCCCATACAGCTGAAGAGTGCAGTGTGAAAGCAGAACAAGATGTCTTGACTAATTGAATGCCTTCGTTCTCTTTCGTCTGTGCGTGATCCGATGCATGCACACACACACAGGCCCCACGCTGGCGACTGTTACAGAATAGCCAGGGTCCCTACCTCCAGGATATTGGGAATAATGTCCTGCTCGCACTGCTTCAGGAACGCGTCTTTATCGAACGTGGGATCCACTTTGAGGATCTCCGTCAGAACCTCGGACATTTCCGTTTTGGAAAATAACCCGCCTGTTACAGAAAAAAAAAAAAATACCATGAAAAAACAATCAACGTATTAAGTGAGTCAGTAGGGAGGTATTGGTATATCTTTCAGTAAATCAGAAACACTCTGATCTTGTATAAGTCGTGAGTTCTATTTTACTTCAGGGTTGTTTATTAACCTTTTCTCCCCTGAAAATCACTGAAGCGTTCTATCCTTGATATGACTTCGTTCACAGTCCTGACTATAGACGACAATCAGGAAGTCAAACCAAGTTAGAAGACGAAACAAACACATCAGCGACGTGTCTTACTGCTATAAAAGCATTTGTCTCGCAGTCCAGCAAGAATGGACGTGAACAGCAGCATATGTGCACAAGATCAAACCGCCCCATAAATCCAAAGTCTAAACGTTTGCCATTGGATTTTCCTGTATTATCACAGCTCTGACTGAGGCTGCTGAGAGGGAGGGTTACCGATCATGTCTGTGACTTTGTCCGTGACTGCCCGGGAGGCGCGGATGAAAGCGTTGTCACTCTCATCGTACTTCATCTTCATCTCGAAGAACCCTGAGGAAAGAGGAGGAGGAGGGAGAAAAAGAAATGAGAAAGCACTGGGACAAATCCATTCTAGAAGACTTCTGCTCCCGACAAAAAAAGTTTCTCAGCTTAAGAACACGGGACGAACGACGAAGAAGGAATCAGTCAAGCAGGTACCTTCTTATAGTTTATGACCGGGTTTTGAAGCAACGATAAAAAAAAAAAGACAAACAGAATCTGCTTCTGTTCGTTAATGCCGCCGGCAGGAGTCTTTGGTAACCTGCGACTCTCCTGACCGTTGTAGAGGTTCACACAGTAAACAGGTAGTTTTCTTAGAAGACACTGGTCAGGTGCAGTAAGGACATTCCTAACAGTGCTGTTGATGCTGTGACACTGACACACTGGCTCAGGAGAGCCCCTGGGAGCCCGGAAGGAGGCATATGATGTTAGATTTACGAGCCCGTCAAAAACATTACGTTTTCCGGCCCTGGAGACTCTCTGCCTTGCTCTGCGCTCCAATCTCCCCCCCCCGAGCTCGTTAGACGGGCTCATTAGCCGCAAGGTTAATGGGGAATAAACTGAGACTGGAGACTCTGTGTATCACTCACAAGGTTCTTCACAGCTACAGCACATAATAATGTATTTTGAATTTCAATAAACAGTAATACTACACCCCAGGTCTAAAAAGCTATACCAGGGCAGGGATGGAAATAAGACTCCTATTGCATAGCAGTTTCACCCAGTTTTTAATACGACCTTGATTAGCCAGTGTGTAGGCAACAAGCTCAGGTGTGTCTTATTAAAAACCAGCAATGGATCAAACTGCTATGCAATGGGAGTCTGATTTCGATCCCTGCTTCTTAGAGAAGCAATAGCATCACTATTATATTCTTGACAGGGACAGTTTAATAGGAAGTGCTTTTAGCCCCACCTAGTGGGCTCACATGGCATTGCAGCTTCTTGCAGGTCAGAATGTAACTTTTCAAGCAACAGACAGCGTTGTTTAACAAGACCATAAGAGACATGCTTTGAGAATTAGTTGCTTACGAATTCAGCTAATTTCGGGTTAGAAACAGACCAAGACAGACGACATTCAGCGGGGAATGTAAAAAAACTAAACAAAATGAAGCTGTGAAGTAGACAAACGTTTCAGTGTACTAGATACCTAGTGTGCAAGACAGAGAGGTCCACTGACATTGCATGAACACAGCCACAGACATTGTGCAGTATAAGAACTGGCTATCTGTTCTGTCAGTGGAGGTAGGATGCCAGAAGGGCGCCCTCTGCTGTCAGCACAGAGAAAGACTCAGGAAGCAGGAAGAGCCTTACTATTGAAAACCACATTGTTGTCTTTGAAGTCCTTCCACTGCTGGTACCACTTGGAGTCCTTGTGCAGTACGACCCCCATGGCTTCTCTAGAAAAGAGAGAGCACAGGATTAGCCATGCCCAGTCTCAGGACGTTACTAAGCAGATTTTAATTCAACTGCAGAGCATGCAACCCTTTGCAATCGAGTACCCTTATTTTAATGTTTAAAAACAAGAAAACAGATGACGTACTGGCATACAGAATTTAATGCAGCATCAATGACTACATGAACAACAATCTGCATCTAGTTGCAGTTGAACTCCCCGATTCATTCTTCCTAGTTTCACATGCGATTCCTTCTCGCTACACAAGCTTGCACATGACTTGCTGCACTCTAGAAAGACCCTTCTGGTATACACTAGGAGGCGTGCCTGCGCAATGCTATTGGATTCCCAGCAGGTATCATTCTGCAGGATGATCCGGCATTCATCGTGCTTGATGGAGTGGAGGGACCTACTCATTGGGTTCGAAGACCTTGTCCTCTGCATCTCCGGACTTCCCCGAAAAGTCGGTCCTCTTCCTCAGCCGGGAAGGGGGGCGGTACGAGCCTGTCTGTCCCAGGACGTCAATCTCCTTCTTCACAGTCTCCACTCCCTGCAGACACAGACAGACAGTGTTCAGTAAGGATGGGCATGCAGGCAGCTGGTGTTCAATAAGGCAGACAATGTTCTGCACAGTGATTGCAGCTAAACATCCCACTGAATGCAGTACAGGGAGGGCAATAAGACTCCCATTGCACAGCAGTTTGATCCATACCTGGTTTTACTATGAGTTTATAAGACACCTGAGCTTGTTAACTATACGCTAATCAAGCCTGTAGTAAAACCTGGAATGGGTGAAACTGCTGTGTTATATCCATCCCTGCAGGGAGGCAATCTCACAGCTCAGATTGAAGTTGTTTGACGCTGTCTGGCTTGAACTCTCATATATGCATAAATTGCTTGAAAAAGTCCCTTATAACGAGTCCTCTCATGTTTCATAGGCTTTGGGGGTTCATTTCAAAGCTTAATAAACAATGAGAGAAATATCTGCCGATGCACGTTGACTTAACCCACAAGCTTGATCAGCCATGGTGTATCGATAAACAAGCTGAAGTGTGTAATTAAACTCGTAGGAAATTCAAGAATGCAGGGAAGGGAATAAGACTCCTATTTCATAGCATGCAATGCCTGCATTCAAGTCAAAACACAAAAGCAAAATTGATTTTGGAAAATGATTACATTGAGGACATGCTCTCAAATTACACCTGCAAGATTTTGAAAATAACCCACTTTGTGTTGAGATCTTGTGCATTGCATTGGGTTAGTAGAATGCTGCAGCTCTGTGGTTCAGGGCTACATTAGGGGTAGTAGAATGCTGGCGCTCTGTGGTTCAGGGCTACATTAGGGGTAGTAGAATGCTGCAGCTCTGTGGTTCAGGGCTACATTAGGGGTAGTAGAATGCTGGCGCTCTGTGGTTCAGGGCTACATTAGGGGTAGTAGAATGCTGCAGCTCTGTGGTTCAGGGCTACATTAGGGGTAGTAGAATGCTGGCGCTCTGTGGTTCAGGGCTACATTAGGGGTAGTAGAATGCTGGCGCTCTGTGGTTCAGGGCTACATTAGGGGTAGTAGAATGCTGGTGCTCTGTGGTTCAGGGCTACATTAGGGGTAGTAGAATGCTGGTGCTCTGTGGTTCAGGGCTACATTAGGGGTAGTAGAATGCTGGCGCTCTGTGGTTCAGGGCTACATTAGGGGTAGTAGAATGCTGGCGCTCTGTGGTTCAGGGCTACATTAGGGGTAGTAGAATGCTGCAGCTCTGTGGTTCAGGGCTACATTAGGGGTAGTAGAATGCTGGCTCTCTGTGGTTCAGGGCTACATTAGGGGTAGTAGAATGCTGCAGCTCTGTGGTTCAGGGCTACATTAGGGGTAGTAGAATGCTGGCGCTCTGTGGTTCAGGGCTACATTAGGGGTAGTAGAATGCTGCAGCTCTGTGGTTCAGGGCTACATTAGGGTTTGCGAGTGCTGGTATTAAACGCTCCAGGTCTGCTCTGGCTGTCACCTGAGAGATGGCTCGGAAGGCTCCGGTCTTGCCCAGTTTCTCTCCGCTCTTGCTCACAGACTCGGCTGAGTGTTTGGCTGTTTTGGCCGCCTCCTCCACCCCCTCTTTGATCTTCTTCCCGAGGTCCGAGCGACCCACCTCCTCCAGACCCTGAGAACACAAACAGGGTTGCAGCCAAGCTGTGGAGCACCAGAATTTCCACAGGAGAGCCATGAGCAAAACACCAGAGAGATCAAACACACCTTACTTCAGTGAACAAGGACGGGGAAGTGCTTTACTAGAAGTGTAAGGGGCTGAAATATGCTTTCCACTGACAAGAAGTGGACCTGCAATTCTCATTAACCAGGAATGGACAGTACGGAGCTCAGGGTAGTGATTATCTGATTATGTAGAGAAGCTCTCCACAGACCAGGGTCATTTGGTGGTGGTGATCGGGTTACTTTACCAACAAGTGAGAAAACAGCTACTTGGATTTGTGATAACTGCTGCTTCAAGCCACTGGTCCTGAGAAAAATCCAAGGAGCAGTTTATTCACTTGGGATAGAAAGTTAGCCTGATCAACAGTAATGCCCCCTCACCATTGCATGCAGTGCTATACAAAAAGCAAGGTAATGATGAGGTTCCTGATTGGACTTGCAGAGAGCCCACACAGACTTTGACAATGGCACAGCTGATCAGACAGGACAACCACACACAAAGACGCAACCACCTCACCTCCTTCACAGTTTCCGACAGCTCTCCCAATTTCTTCTTCAGCACCTCTGACGTTTTCACAGTTTCTGATTCAATCGTTTTCTTGAAAAAAAAAAAAAGTCAATATTTCTACACAAAGCGATAAAGCACCCTTCTTGAACAAGACGGGAGTTTAATTCTATACGTTTCACGATTTCTAATAAAGCAACATTAAATACTGCGGTGCGCAGGGCTCCAAACAGCGACTCGCACCCTCCTCCCCTCACACACAGAACCACAGCGGCGTGTCGGGACTCACGTATTTCCGCCGGGCTTGCTTCAGTGCATCCGAATCCTCCAGTCTCTGGGCCTCCTCCCTGAACTTCTTGATGTTCTCCTTCATCTCCTTGTTCTTGTTGAGCTCCTGCTTGAGGCTGTCCACGAACTCGGACAGGAAGCCCTTCCGCCCCCCGCCGCGCGAAGAGTACTGCACCTGGAGGGAGGGGGGCAATCAGAACTCCTAAACCTGCAAGAGCTCAGCTAAACCACCACAGCAGCCCCCAAAGTCTAAATTCATCCTACAATCAGAACAAGCATTTCTTAGTTTCAGCACACAGGAGACATTGTTGCTATTTTCTTTTTTTTTTTGGACTCCATTATATATTTCACGTTTATATTAACAGACCTGCTAAACATCACCAGCACACACAGTGAATGCACGGTGTTTCTCTTTGCATGTTATTTTGCACTCTGCTTTCCCGGCTACCTGTGGCAGTGCTGTGGGGGGCCTGCATATCCTGTACACGTGGGCTCTGTTGAAGGAGGACAGGTAGGATCGTGCAGATAGGACACGGACACTCCGTGCAACACAGAGCTGAAACACAAAGACAAACAGCATGTGAATCCAGCACTATATACAATCATATATACACACACGCGCACAAAGTTTAGAGAATGCAAAACAGTTGTGCGAGGATAGATCTGCTGGATTTCCAAAGCTTGCGTCACCTACAGAATTAGTTAGTTTTCTCTAAAATGACTGAACTCATCAAGACAGCAACACGCAGACAGACCCTCCCTCTACTGCGCTGTGCGCCACAATAACCGGAAAAGGGTAACAGCTTTAAAAAAATACATTCAAAACTCGAGCATCTGGTTGCGGTGAACTTCTATTTTAAGTTGTTTACAAACATAAGAGATTGGTCATTTTTACATTCTGGATACCGTTGCGGATCATTTAGGTAAACATTCGCGTGTGATGTGTGTGTGTGTCTGTGGTGAGAATGTAAATTCCACTGCATGCTGATCAAGAACTCGTTGTCATCTAACAGGGCGACATACCGGCAGGTCGTTCGCAATCTCACTAAACCATGATTACTAAGCTGCTAACTGAACAAAGCTACTCTGTGTATATAGGCTTCGGACAAAAGGCGCAGAACGCATCCCAAACTAATCGGCATAGTGTTTCATTGTAAAATTGTCTCTTAGTTGATGGCATTAAATATATATATCATAATCTGCACTACCTTACACTGCTGGCCCACTCTAAGCACAGGCTGCAGTGTATCGTCTAGATCAACATTCACATAACCACTCGTGTGACACTCATTCCTACATGTGATCGTTTTTTCATATTACAAAAATGGTTTAAAAACATAACAGCAGCGTTTTGTATTCGTTTTTTTTTTAAATCTCACCTGGTAGCACTGACACAAGGAGGCCGCCATCTTGGATACAATGTGTCTGACCTTTCAGCAGCTGACCTTCACGTCACTGCAGGGCGGGGCGGGGCTATTACACAACCGAGCGAGCCACGCCCTCTTTACGCGCCCTACCCACTTTCCTTTCTCATGCGCAGAAGCCCCGTCCCAGCGGTTACCTGGCTCAGCGGGCAGTATGAATTATGTAAAAAAAATTACATCGAGGCTTAAATAAATGCACATCTTCTACAACAGATGGAATTAAATCCCTGCTGGATACAGAAAGTGCTATAATACTAAAGCCAGGTGATTGCTGTCTAATTGAATATAATTCCAGTAAACCTGCACTGCGGTTCTATATGCCAGTTGAAAAAACATTGTGTTCAAATTCTATAGCTAATCTACCTTTTTTCAGACTAAAATAAGGATAATGAAAACTAACAGGAGGTGTTGTGGTTGTTTCTAGAGCAGGCTCTCTGCCTTAATAAAATCAGATGTATTTATAGAACTGCCCTTTGTCTTAAACTTACTAGGTTTTACAAAAAATACAAGCTGCTTTTTTTTTTCCTCCACATTTATAGCAAGAAGCCCACAGCTTTATATTGTGTAGATGAATTATTATAAATAATGAGTAGTATTTGTGTGACAAGAAGCTGTTAGTTTAATGTACTCTATTCCCAGTACAGGTCAACATCCCCATCTTTAAAGCTTTACCAACATGCTCAACTCAATCAGGGTTGAAACAATCCATGCTTCCGAACCTGTGCAATTGAATCGGATTAAACCCTCAAAGCCGATTCCAGCTCAACACTGGTTTACAAAACAGGGTAATTAGAGGATTTGGTAATTGATTCCTCAAACAGGCATTTTGAATCCAATTGGATTGTTCATATAAAACAAGGCACTTACCATTCTAGAATAGAATTCACTGCTAATTGAAGCCAATTTTCTGTCCATCCCCAAAGAGAGGGTCTTGTATATAATGTATGCTAAATGTGGAGTGTCATACCAGGACATAAGCATTGTACCATGCTCAAGTCATAAGCAAGGCATATTTAAGAGGTCTCCATGATATATACAGGGTTATGAGAAAGTAAGTTTGCCACATCTATGCACCACATTATTAACTGTGGGATATGCAGGTAGAGTTAGGTGTAAAGAACCAGCAGTTGTAGCTCCATCATTGAAACAGGAACTTTATTGACTTGAGACTCCGTAACCAAGAGAGAGCTGTGGGCAAAGCTTCAGGTCTAGAATCCAAATCTGTGCACACATTTTTTTTCAAATTTCTTACCCTAAAATGACACTGTTGCATCCAATCATATGCCATAGCACAACAGTGGTTTTAAAATTATTGAACATTTTAAAAGAAATCCACACCAAAATGACAGACTGGGAATTTTATTATCAAAACAAACCACTGCTTACAGAAACAAAGATGTCAAATGCATCAATTTATCCATTTTGGAAAATTAAAAAAAAAAAAAGCAATTAAAATACCAGTTTAAAAAAAATAATAATTTGGTCACAAATTGTGAAGCAAGCATAAAGTTTAAAATAAAAATATATTTTAAACTGACACAAATCACCAAAATATGGGGGGGAGGGGGCGAGGAGAGAAGGGTAGCCGGTTGCCAGGGATATGGGTTTATGCATTCCTGTCGATCCTGACGTCAATCTCCCTCCCGCTCAGCCGCGTGCCGTTCATCAGCCTGCAGGCCCGGTCTGCGGTCTCCGGATTCTCGAAGCGAACCACCCCACATCCCTTCGACTTCCCATTCTCCATTTTAATATCGGCATACTGCACGTGGCCTGCAACATAAAACACTGTGAAGTCAAGCTAACCGCTGAACAGGAACAGTACAATCAGGTAGAATTAAACAAACCTGTACGCATTTTAAAGGCAATCTGGGTGAAATGAATTAACATCTCATATCACAACTCAACCCACTGTCATAACCAAATGCTTATTTATTGTGGTCCACTATAAAAATTGTTATATTTTTTTATATATATATATATATATATATATATATATATATATATATATATATATATATATATATATATATATATATATATATATATAAATGCTTAATGTGCTACAAACTTACCACATGAGCTAAAGGTGTCCTTCAGCATTTTCCAGGTAAAGTCAAAAGGAAGCTGCATGGGGAAAAAAATAATAATAAAATTAATATAAGGGTTAGCCAATGACACCAAACTCAAATCCATCAGAAGTGTTTATTATAACCATTACAGTTCAGGGTAAGACCACCTCAAATTTTCTAATACTATGTGGCAGGGGATAAAATCATGAAGAAAATTATAAAAAAAAAAAATAAACCAACACACACAAGACCCAGGGTTATACTCACATTTCGGACAAAGATCTGGCAACCCTTTCTGGGATTGGCTCCTGGCCCTACCCCAGGTCCTCCAACTCCTGCACCAGTATAGGCATTGCCGAAGCCACCGCGGTCTAGTTCTACAGGCCTATCAAACCCAGCTCCCACACCTGCAGAGCCCATGCGGTCCAGGCTTGAACCCATGCGGTCAAGCCCAGTGCTGGGGTAGCGATCCAAGCCTGTGGCCCCCAGACGGTCAAAGCTGGAGCCCATGCGGTCAAGACTGGAGCTCATTCTATCCATGCCCAGGGGGGCCATGTAATCCATTCCAGAACCCATTCGCTCTAAACTGGACGGGCCCAGACGGTCATACCCAGCAGGGCCCAGACGGTCCGCACTGGAGCTCATACGGTCCAGGCCAGATCCAAGGCGGTCCATACTGGGCCCCAGCCGGTCTAACCCAGAACCAAGCCTGTCCAGATCAGAGACACGGTCCATCCTGTCCATGCCCATTCCAACTCTGTCTAGCCCTGGCATCCGGTCCATTCCCGAGCCCAGACGATCCAGACTTGAGCCCATGCGATCCATACCCAGAGAGCCTCCTGGGAAAATAAGGGGAGGTAGGGGAAGAGAAATATATATTTTAAAAAGGATGGTACTCTGACTAGCACATCAAGAAAAGTTGATTTTGTGGAGATACCACACAGTACTAACCCATTCCTCGGTCAAAAGAATCTCCGTAACCACGAGACATGCCCATATCAGTCCTGCCAAATTCTCTATCAAAGCCTCCTCCCATTCCACGGTCCATTTCTGAAATAAAGAACAGCAGTCAGGGAAATGATTCCAGAAAGCAATTAAGTTAATTGAAAGAGATTGCTCATAACATGATTCAATATGGCACCTACCACTCATCCTCCCCATTCCAGATGGTCCAAAACGATCCATACCACTCATGCCACCACCGCCATAGGAGCTGTCCATGCCTGGAATTCAAAACAGACAACCAGTTTAGTGTTGTCACAGACATACAAGTCTAGCAAAATATATATTCTATATTTATTTTATCAAATGTTACATGTAGTAAAAAAGGAACACTACCTGCCCACTAATGAGGATTAGGCTATTAATAGGGTTAAACAATCCACTTATTTAAAATGTTGTGACAGTAGAACAAACACACAGGAGTTAACCAATAGAACAGGATCATCTTCCATTCAGCTCAATAGAAGACTAACAGTTTGGTCCAGAAGTTTCCTGCAGTTTCACAGATTGTGTCTCACTGAATCTAGTCAGACTATGCCTCAGAAGAACAAGTTATCAAAAATGCACCTACCTCCCATTCTGCCCATGTTTCCATAGCCCATTCCATCCATACCTGGGGAAGAGAGACCACATCAGATTTGTTTGTTCATTGAAATGACACTCCTTTACAAAAAAAAAAAAAAGCCTACAAAACAAAAGCTACTGCAGATGTTGAGAATTTAAAACTTCAAAAAAAAAAAAATTAAAAAAAAAAAAAAAAAAAAAAAGAAGTCTTCACATGTTTTCCAAACCACAATAGACTGGCCATGACATTTGCATGGAGTGTATTCCCTTACCACCACAACACAATCTTAAAGCACAAATGCCCTCACCTCCAGGTCCCGGCCCTGGTCCCATGTTGCCCATTCCACCTCCTCCACCTCCTCTGTTCATCTGGTTAGAGCCAATGGGCTGTCCACCAGGTCCAAGACCCAACCCAATTCCACTGAGGCCACCTACATGAAGAGTCAGGATAAGTCATTAGCTTACAAGAGAGCACTGATGAAATAAGAGCAGGAAGAAAAAAAAAAACTAGCAAAGGCTGAAACCAGCATCCCGTTTCAAGTAAGAAATACCTTCCGAAACTGAATGCAATTTATCAATACTTACGAGGAAGCTGTGGAGCTCTTTCCTGAGGTGGAAAGTCACCTCCCTTTGGCAAGGACTTTTCATCCTGTACAGGAGAAAGGAATGTATTGTAATGATTCAGTGCACACTACTGTATTTTAAATTTTCTATAATGTTTAGAATGAAAAACTCCTACTTACCAGTTTAACATGCATGGGTCTGTTGAAGAGCTGCTGGCCATTGAACATGGCTGAGAGATAGTTAAGGAAAGTTCAAGCTGTTTAAGAGGAGATTTCATTTACTGCACAACTAGATTGCTTACTCCACCATATTGACTGCAGCCTCACAGCAACAATTTCACTGACAAATCAAGCTCTTACATGGGGTGAATTTGCCATTACATCTCTAGACTTGCACTAGAAAATGCTTCATATTATTTCTGTAGAACTTAAAATACTGACCCCGCTTGATACACACCTGCCATGACCCTGCCCCCCCCCCTCAGAAATATATTCTTATGAAGGATACAGATTGCCTGCACAGCTTCGATGGGCATCTCAAAGGTGACTGTGCCCATCCCTCTGCTCTTCCCATCCTTGTCCTCCAAGATATCCGCACGCACCACAATTCCTGCCATGCCAAACACCTCTTTCAGCTTCTTCCAGCCCACCTTGTAGTCCAACTGTGAAGAGAGGAGACAGGTCAGTACAATGCACATCTTGCAGTAAAGCCCCACGGGCCATGGTCATATTGTATCACTTCAGGAATCAGAGAAATGCAGCCCCCCCCCCCCTTCTCCCTTACTTACATTGGCAACAAAGATGGTGCTCCCAATCCTGCCAGCCTGAAGCCCATGGAGCAGCTCACTGGGGATGTTGGGGTTGTTCATGAGGCTAGGGGGAATGTTGACCATTGGGGGCCCACCAGGACCAGGACCAGGGCCCATTCCCATCCCCATACCACCAGGGGGGCCACCAGGAGCTCGCTGCACAGCCCGGCGAGCAAACTCTCCATCCAAGTCCTGGGGATGGAAAGAGGTTAAAACAGTTATTTGGCAACAACTTGGTGCAAACACAGAGCACTTCACAAAATGTCCATAGGGATATTCATGCAGGACAAAACAAAAAATTAAATAAAATTGTATTTATTTGGACTACACAACTCAAACTGCATCCATGGTCTCCTGGATAACTGGTATCACCTAAGCTTGTATTTATATTTATGCCTCCGAGCAAGACGTAAACATCCTTCCGACACGTTAGGATTTCTCGTTTACTTCCATGTCACCTTGCTTCATTAAGACGCATGGTAGTTTAATTAGCCACAGGTAGCTACAGTCTCCTTTCAAGTCTTACCTCTTTCACTTTAAGAGGCCGTCCGTTCAGGTTGTGTTTATTGACCTTCTCCACCGCCTTTTTCATTAGCTCTTCAGTTCTAAACTCTACAACCCTGTAGAACAAAATCAGTGTTATCACTACTGTCAAAGCACCAGAACAAATTGGGGTGGGGGTCAGATGCATTTAAAAGTATACTTACGCACAACCCTTTGTTAGCAGAGGAATCCATTAGGGAATAAAAAAAAAAAAAGAAAAGTTAACATCCTGCATTGTTAAAACAATCTATTTTTTGGAATTTTTTTTTTTTTTTTAAATACATACCTGGGTGCAATGCTATGTATATTTCAGAATACTCTAATTCTTCAAACAATTTCACAAAACAGGACGACTTAATGTCAATTTCTCCAAAAAAAATAAGTCTACCATTTTATGGCAAACAAACTCCACCCGTCTTCACATTCTGAACTGTACTAAGCCAGCCACACTTCAAGACATGCAAGCTAAATATGAAATAGGACTTTCCAACTGAATCCAAGTTTTCAAATCGAGTTTCAGAACTACTACACCAGCCATGTATGCGAATACTACTTACAAATCACGTTACGATGAAACCATTTAACAATCCCAAGTCAAGGACACAATTTATAGAAAGCTAAAACGATCCTGGGCATTTAGCATCCAACATGGTCACAATCTGTAGCCTCCAAGTTCTTAAGGGACATCTTCAATTGAGTATGGGGCCCCCAAGTTGCAAAATGGGACAGGTTTTTATGTTTCCCCAAACAGGCACGTAACCTTTCAGGTTGAATTTCAGAGAAGTGTGGACAGTATACCTCAAGAGTTTCAGCTTACTGAAAAGCCCAAACATTGACAGAACAAAAAGAGAAACTCAAACTTTTCGAACGGAGGTTCGACTCTTTCACTTACCCTCGATTTGCCTTCCGCGTCCATTAAGTGTTCCACGTATGTTACCTCACCCACTACAAATCAGAATCCAGACGACACACACACCAAGGGAGAGAAGCCAAGAAAACAATGGGGGTTTAGAACAAACATCGACAACCTTACGTTGTGGTGAGCATGGGCTCAGTCAGCAAGGCCAGTGATTTCTACAGTACCTCAGCTACCCAAACACTTCTGGTACAGGTTTACAAAGAACTTGTGTACATTAAGGACAAAAATAAATAAAAGAAACAAACTTCTTATCTTGTCCTTGTTGAAAAAGTCCCAAGAAGCCACCTGCACTACTGCTCAATTAAAAGGAATGAAATACCAATTCAAAAAGGTAGCAACCACCTGCTAATGGCAAAAAAGGATTACCTAGACTAAACCCTTTAAAAGCCATTTTCAAAAGAGATTTAAGGAAAGAGGGGGGTTTTACAGACTACAGATCACAGCCAAAATTGTAATTTCACAAGATCAATCCAGATTACTTAAATAAATGAAGACTCAGTCACAAAACACATGTCAGCATGGGGGTGGTCTGTATGGGCAGTCATGATTACATGATGTACAGCTGACCACTACCAATACTAGTTTAAAAACTATCAATGTATGGATTGTGCTGCAATCCCCAGCAGCCAGCTACAGGATCAGCCTGTCAATACAAAATGAACAAGGACCTAACCTTAATATGCCAATTTAAGGAAAGAGACCCAAATTATGTTTGGGGGGGGGGGGGGGGGGGGGGGGGGGGGAGAGAATAGGAGCAAATAGCTTGACCAACAATCAACTAGGTGAACACGTCCTTTAGGATTCCAGAACAGCCTTAACAGCCAATTAAGCAATTACCCAGACCTGAAACAAGGACAAGTTTAAGAAGCACCATTTCTTTGTAGACCTGTACCCCCCACAAATTCCTGCTATACACAGGGCAGCAGCCCTTGATATCAACTGGTCATTTTATAATGTTTGTCATATGGCTTTGCAATGTGATTTCAAGCAGGCACAACACTGCCCATGTTAAACCTAAAAAAAAAAAGATATTGCAATTAAGGCCACACGGCATTTATGCAAGTGTAGCTAGAAGTAAAATCAGATACTTTAAGGGGGAGGGGATTGGACCAATTAATATCTCCACTGAGCACTCAAGATTTATCGTACAAAGCTGGTTTTATTCCAAGCTACACAGGTAGACAAACTCGGGTAAAAATGTGCATCAGGGGATATGGGGTCCATGAACAGCAAACTAGAACACAAGTTCCAGTAAAGGTGACAAGTACTGTGCTAGAAAGACCAATGGAACTTACTCACTGGCGCAAAAAAACACAACCTTTTATTTTGATCTTAAATGTTATGTCAAAAGGCACCACCCTCATAGGACTGCTGGTTAAGCCAAGTGTCATAAAACAAACCTGACAGCCGTTAAAGCTTTTTTTTTTATATATACAAAATACAAAAAGCCTAGTACATATTACATTGATCAAAAAACACCACATTCTTTAGGTCAGAGTTCCAAGGGCTCTCATCTGTCACCTCCTAAAAAACAGACCCCTTCCCCTCCCTTTACAAAATTTAAATTTCACTCTACACCCGAGTTCCACTTTTAAAGACTACATAAAAGAACGTCAAGCTGTAAAAGTGGTTGGAAACCAGTTCAGTATAGACAGAGGGATGCCAAATCCTCAAATCAGGTGACAAAGTACCAGTAAACCAGTTTCACACATTTCACATTCCTGTTAACGTGTCCCCCCCCACCCAACAAACCTCATTGCAGGTTATTAAAATGCATATCAACCAACAGAACTGGTGTAGCTCATATCAAACCCAATCCCAGGTTTAAAAGCTCCGTCTTAATGGCTTTGTCCGATGCCACCGCCGCCCCAAAAAATAAAAAACCCTTCTCCACTCGCCCCCTTCTTGCCACTAGAGGAAACACACATTATTGACATTTCAGTGGCTTCAGAGTTTCTCCTGTTGGCTACATAGTCATGAACATGTCTCACGGCCTCACTGATGCAAAGACAGCTGACCACCACAAAGTGGGGAGAGAGGATACTCTCATTCTGAAGAAGCAATTGCATTATAAAATGTACAGTAGACAAATATCAAACTTTGCCAAGAGGACTAAAACGTTTTACTTCAAAAGAACAAATCTCTGTATTGCAGCATTTCAACTTCACAAAACGTTACTTTCCACCACTTGCCTCCCTTGGTAACATGTATAACAGACAATCAAGCTGATGGAGATGGAGTGTTCTCCTAACCAAAAAACTTGGTTTTATGCCTTTTTCTGGAGTGAGAGGCCATGCAAACAATGTTCAGGCATTTCGGTCCCTTTGAGTCAATAGTTTAATACAGGAGAACACTGCATCTCTTTACAACAACGTAAATCCAAAAAGCTCCTTAAGTTCTGAATAACCAGGAATATGCACAATTGAGGGATTATGAACACAGAACAGGGGGAGAGGACTGCAGTTCACAAGAAACACATGCTCCACCACACTGGTCTAGATACACCATAGGCACAGCACAATCTGCCAACAACCAGGGATTCGGTCATTTAGTTGCTGGTATAGTTCACTTCTTGTAAAAACAAAAGAATCGCACGCAGCAGCAGCCTCCTACAAGTCCACTAAAGCCAACAAACTGCGGGCCTGGAGGCTGAGAAGCGGCATCTCCTTTTCCAGCAGTGTCCCTTGCTGTTCCGCTGCACGTAACCTGGTTCAAAAGAAACACACTGCCTCACCCTCCACCCACCGAGACAATGGCAATTACCTTTCTCCTTCATCAGGTCTTTCAGAGCCTGCCATTTCACATCGAAAGGGATGTTGCTGACAAACACTCGGAATCTCCTGTTGGATGGGTTCCCCCCGTAGGGTTCAAAACGACTGACGCCTGCTCGCTTCAGGGGCCTTTCTTTTCGACTTGCATCGTGGTTTGGCTTACCGTTCACTTCACTGTGTGGGAGGAAAAAAAACAAAAACGTTGCGTCGTTAAACAAAACCACACGACAGATAGGACGCCCGTAGTTTACTGAACACGGGAGGGGGGCGGTGACTCGTCCAATACCAACTTTCATTGGTTGATCCTCTCAATACAATGCCACACAACTACGACTTACGCCATTTTTCGTTGTCAAAGAAACAGTAATATATTAACTGGAGCTCGATTACAAAAGACAGCTTGCGGACGACTTTATTTTTATTTTTAATATAAACCCAAGTCCGCATGTTAATACACTGACCGCATTTCGGCGTTTTTAAATTAAATTATTGTAGAAAGAAATTAAAAAAGTCTCATGCGAGTTCCAGCAGCCGGTGAACAAAGAAAACAACCGCGGGTTTACACGCGTATTAAAATCATCTAAATGCTGTCGCTAATTCCTTGTAAACTTAACAAAACGTTACTAAAGGCGACAAATCTTCCATGCTCAATAATGTATACCCTCATCTGTATCATTTCTCACATTAATCTCGCTTTTTTTGTATCACCCGCATCCACTAAACGGCCTAGACAAAGGATAGGCCTACATTTTAAGTAGCCCACCCCCTCCTCTAAAAACGTGTTACTTCCATTTTAAAACTACGCATATTGGAAAAACCTTAATAATAATAATATCAAGCTACTGCATAGAATGGAAAAAAAAAACTACGATACACTTTTTAGGTTTTTGACTCGGGACTATCATCCACACAAATCTAATTTATGCAAATACCATTTGGATTTGTATCACTTCACAATGAATAAATACTTAAAATGGGTTTCGTTTATGTACATTCATGCTTGCGTGTTCATATCGTGTCGATTTTCTTCGTCAATTGCAGGCAAGTCTTTTTTTTTTTTTTTAATACACATGGTTGAAAAAAAAAAATGGTTTGTTGCAGAGACACTTACCCCAGGCCTGGCTTCTCCATCATATTTTCAATCGGCGCTTCTGCTGACATGTTGACGCGGTTTTCTCGTTCGTCTCTTTCCTAACAGAGTAACACGATTCTAGTAAGTTTCTTGTTCAAAGTATTCTGGTTAGGTTTTAACTCAGTAACGCCTTTTTACAAGCTGCCTCTGTTTACAAAAAAACACAACAACTCCACTCCAGGTGAAATGGCGGCATTCAACGCAGATGCAAGGATTATATAGTGAAGAGAGCATGCTGGGTAATCCGCGTCCCCGTCGGCATGACGAAGGCGGAGTTGTCTGCATCCAGCTTCTCCTGCAAAATGCCTGCTTTTGTTTTAAAGCACATTTTTCATGAGCTTTGATTTACTTGCGCGGTCTAGTCAGACAACAGTTGAAGTTATGTTGTCAGTGAATAAAAACACAACAAAACACGACTGGAAAAGCCTCTGGCAATCTAAGAAATTGGCAGCATAAACAAATACTACGGTAGCAAAAATGCTGTCTTTCACAATGTTGCATTTTTTCAGAAAAATGCTTTTTAACTCCAACTGTTATTTCCAGTTAATTTACTAAATATTATAGTCTCTGTATGAATTATTTAAAAAAAAAAAATTGAAGAGATTTGTTGCCTAGGCTAATTCTCACCCCCGTAAATTCACGGTGTGACACCGGTTTGAAAAGGTTCAAATTAAGCGCGACGGAGTCCAGAGAGTTTGCGTCTTCGGGATAAATCCGTGAATCAGACACGACAGTCAGAATTAATATACATCAGTTTACTTGCATGTGTTACAGCTGCTACAAAAGCAAACACAAGGTTACTCTGGGTTGTCAGAGCTTATTAACCGCAAAATGTTCTCCTTGGCTCAACTCCCCACAGGCTCAGTCCCCTCTCTAGGAATTATTTCTGGAGCCGCCCCTGGCAGATAGTCTGGCATGTTGTTAGCACCTCTGTGATCGGCCCCCGCCCCGTGTTAATCAAATGCTTTGGGATGCCCTTGTATCACCACCCGCTTAGGGCAATCTCGGGAGAACATGGGACATTTTCACTTTGAAGAACGACCGCTATGCAGAACCCCACTCTGTCCAGAAGCAGTCCACTGGTTACTGTGGGGGGTTCAGAGAATTATTGCACAGTAATAGAATTCTCGGAGCCTTTATTGCAGTTCTGAATTTGATTCTGCTAGCAGTGTGGAGTAGCGGTTAGGGCTCTGGACTCTTGACCGGAGGGGCGTGGGTTCAATCCCAGGTGGGGGGACACTGCTGCTGTACCCCTGAGCAAGGTACTTTACCTCAAATAAAAACCCACCTGTATAAATGGGGAATTGTATGTAACAAATAATATAATTGAATGTAAAAATAATATGATATCTTGTAACAATTGTAAGTCGCCCTGGATACGGGCGGCTGCTAAGAAATAAATAATAATAATGATACTCTGTGGTTATTAGTCATTGACCCACCCTTGTTACAACAAACACAATGATGTCTGCAGGTTAATGATCTCAACCAGATCGGCTGTTCATTTCTTAATTTCTTTATTTTGGATGCATGGATGTAAGGGATCCACCCCAATCCTGACATCACACATACCACACGAGTATAACCAAAAATACCGCAAAGGTGGTAACCCCGGCCGCTAACGCACGTTGTCACCGTTTCTCCCAAGGATGTATATATATGTTTTGCAAATGCAATTCCTAAACTGGTTAAACGTGGAAGCGCCTGATCTCAGTGTGTGGTGACTGCAGCACCCGACCCTTTGCATTTGGTACGGTGAAGAGCTGGCCGCGCAGAGCGTGCACGGTAGCGGGCTCCTCCCCTCGCTGCAGACTCAGGAAGGTGGCTGTGTATCTTACAGCGGTCCAATTTGACAGACCCTTGCTCCGAAAAAAATATATACATATATTGCACAGTAGGAACACGACACAACGCCAGACCAAAACAAGTAATCAATCGGCCTTTGTTCTCTGCACAGAGGGGAAGCCACGGTTGGAAATATGGGTAACCGAGACGATGAATACGATTTCTTGTTCAAAGGTAAGCCGTCTTTTATTTTATATATTTACATTTTTCTTTATTTGCTGACTGGTGCCACTCAGTTATTCCTGGTGGCATTGTTCATTATCAATGCACGCCGAGGCCTGCCTGCTTTAAAGGAATTGTGGTTTTTAAAGCTTTTCGTTATCGTGAAATATTTATTTTAGATTTGCTTTCTGTACGTATTTAATAAAAAAATATATAAAAAAAAAAAAAAAAATCCTGGACCTTGTCATCGTTTTCTGTGTTAACTGTCGTCGTCGAAAAAATAGGTAATAGTTTTGCTAACGGCAGTACTGTACAGTAATATAGATATATATATATATATATTAATAATACAGTATTTTTTTTAACAGTAACACTCCGTACTGTTTAAATAATTGCATTTTTCTCTGTGTCGGTGGTATTTGATTAATATTCAGATACACACCAGTCCGAATAAAGCTCCGTCCTATTTAAATCAGTGATGAGCTGGGACTGTAATATGTACAGACAGCGTGATATTGTTCACAATGACTGACCAATTAACTGGACAGACACGACTAGATGGGGCGCAGTCCGCTCCTTTCCCCGCCTGGAAAACCGTGCGAGCGGCGATGAATGTGTATTTCACCGTCGATGTTAGCAGCGAATAAAATGCACTCCCATCCACATGAATTCCCCGGCGTGTTTATGGTCAGTTTGGACCGCAGAGAGACAACCAGCGCAATATTGTAATGGTTACTTTGGCGCTGACCACACACACACAAATATGTTGGCAGTAGCCAATGTGATGAAGTGTATTTGTTTGCAAGCAGTCCCTTCTAAACACTACTAGCAAGACCTATTATGACAGGATGCTGTTTAAACATATGGTGCATGTCGTTGATGCTGTATAAGTAGGTGTACTCAATGTGGCCAGGAATATACTGTAGTAGACTGGTGCTTTAGTTGTACAGTGTGGAAATAAATACACATGTGCAATAGAGTCCTTCCCAGACTACAAGTAATGAAGTGCTCAGGGCGCTGTACACTGCAGGGGGCATATTGAGTGCTCCTGAATGCTACAACACAGCTATATAAAAGGTATTGCTGTCAGGATCACACACCAGCCTGCATTCCTTTTAAAACTGCCCAGCCTGCTGAGTCCAGCAGTGTGTTTATTGAAGCCCCCAGAGAGCAGGGAAGGAAAGAGACCCGAAGCTGCTGATTCAGATTTCCTGCTGACCCGGCTATCTGCTCCCTGCAGTGTGACACCGGGCCGCCCAGAACACAACCCCACTTCCTCCAAAACCCCACTTAAAGCTACAGCAGCTTGCTTTACTGTACGTTACAGGCTCCGAGCGGGGCAGTCTACAGCTCTGGCCAAAAGTTTAGCATCGCCCTATAGTATTATTTTGCTTCATAAAGGCGAAATGAAACCTGCTGAATAATGTTACGTTAACATATTGAATTACATATCGCTTCATAGTTATCCATATACTTAATGGAAAATGGGACATGTCTAAGTGAAATGTGAAATACTCTACTACTATTATTGCTTCTGGGAGATATCATCTTGTAGTTTCTTTGATTACATGATGTTAAATAAAAGATCTAAATTATGTTCATGTAGTTTTTTTTTTAATTAAGTCTCAATCCTAAAATTCTAGGTGATACAAAATTTTCGGCCACAGCTGTAGTTTATAAATACTATAATTAAGCATATTTTTTACTCGTGCAGGGATGGAACTATGACTCCGACTGCAGAGCAGTTTGATCCATTCCTGGTTTTACTTTGAGTTTAATAAGACACACCTGAGCTTGTTACCTCTACACTGGGGCTAATCAAGCCTGGAATGGGACAACCTGCTATGCAACAGGAGTCTTATTTCCTACCCTGTAGTTGTAAATAGGCTAACTCGTAGTATGTGTATTGTGCAGCAAAGACTGAAATTCTGGTTTCTGTGAGTGGCTTTTAGGGTGGAAAGGTATTCTGGAAACTATTGATTGTTTTAACAAATGAATATTGATCATAATAAACCAGGCATCGATTATTTCTGACTTTGATATTTTACACATAAGATAAGTTGAAATAAACCACCACAAAATGTTGATTTTTACCCACCTTATAGCATCACCAGTTAGACACCAGACACATGGATCTGGTCCTGAATGCTCTGTAATGAATTAGTCCATTGTTTAGTGCTGGTGGTCTGAATCACAGACAGTCCTCATGCACTGATGAATCATTTCAGCTTAATTGTGTTACTGTCAGCTTAATTAGTCCCACTAATTAGGTCAGATGTGTCCTGAGACGATCCTAAACAGAAAAGAAAAAGCTAATATGAGTTAAGTTTCCTTTCCTCTTCTCAACTGACAAAACATTTGATGATCCTTTTCTGACCAAAAAACTTTTCTTTGTTCAGAGATTAAAAAGGAAACAGCTGGAGAGGTGAGGATGAGAGTAGAGAAATGAGGGGGTAGGTTTCTATAACAACATATGCAGGACAGTTGAGAATGACCAAAGCGAGGGGAAGATGGTTTCTTTCCATCATCCCCTGGCACTACATAGACATCCACGCACGCCCTGTTCAGAGGTTGGTTCAGAGTCACACTGAGCTTGTCAGTTTTGTCTTGGTCAGGACGGGTGCTTCTCATGCGGTGGTTTTTGACTCCTGTATGTTTTGGTTGCAGTGGTCCTGATCGGTGACTCCGGGGTTGGAAAGAGTAACCTGCTTTCCCGATTCACACGCAACGAGTTCAACCTGGAGAGTAAGAGCACCATCGGGGTGGAGTTCGCCACCCGCAGCATCCAGGTGGATGGCAAGACGATAAAGGCTCAGATCTGGGACACAGCCGGGCAGGAGCGCTACCGAGCCATCACATCGGCGTGAGTGTGGCAGGGCTGCAAGGAGAGGGGCATTGAGCGCTTCATGGCATGTGTGTCAAAAAGAGCTGCTTTTTATTTTAGGAGCCACTTACTGAATAAATTGCAGCATCAAGTTATACTTTTTAAGTTTTAAAGATCTGCATTTTTTAAAAACGAGAATTTAGTTTAGTTTTGTTACACACAATTAGCTGTTGAATGTTTGTTTAAGGACGCTACCTAAGTGCACATGTAACAAAGCCAGAACTGATTTTTTCGGGTTGTGTGTCACTAGTTTCAGCACGATTTCCTGTCGTGTTGTTGTTGGCAGACGGTGAGCTCGGAATACCCCGAGTGTGTCTCACCCACCCTTTCTCTGTCAGGTACTACCGGGGTGCGGTGGGCGCTCTGCTGGTCTATGACATCGCCAAACACCTGACCTACGAGAACGTGGAGCGCTGGCTGAAAGAGCTGCGGGACCACGCAGACAACAACATCGTCATCATGCTGGTGGGCAACAAGAGCGACCTGCGGCACCTGAGGGCTGTGCCCACCGACGAGGCCCGCGCCTTTGCAGGTACGGGCACCAGGGCTAGAGGCGTTTCCCTGGAGGTACATGGGTGCCTGTGGGGAACAGACATTTGGGTGGGGGGGGCATGGAGGATAAGGTTACTGAGAAGCTGGTCAGGTTTCATGTTCATTTACAATGCTTTCTCTATATCTCCCTACAGAAAAGAATACTTTATCATTTATTGAAACCTCTGCCCTGGACTCGACCAATGTGGAGGAGGCGTTCAAAAATATCCTGACAGGTAAGCGTTCTGAATTAATGCAACCGGCTGCTGTTCACTTTCACCCAAAAAACAGTGTCAGCTTCCACCGAACTAACAAAACCAGTGACTTTGTTGATCAGATTGCAAGCTTAAGTTCTGATCCCCACAGCGTTCTTGTGTCACAGCCCAGTTCTACTGGTACTGACTCGCTGGGCCCCACAGCCAGTGAATCTCAAACGCTCTGCTCTCCTCCACAGAGATTTACCGGATTGTATCGCAGAAGCAGATCACTGACCGATCGGCGCACGACGAGTCTCCTGGCAACAACGTGGTGGACATCAGCGTTCCACCCACCACAGACAGCCAGAGACCCAACAAACTGCAGTGCTGCCAGAACCTGTGACCCCCTCCCCCTCCCCCTCCCCCTCCCCCTCCGCTTCGTGCTGTTCGTGCTGCTGTCCCGTATTCCCTGTGATTTCACTGGAGTTTTTCTGTTCATGTACTTTTTCAATGTTGTCCCGTTACTTCATTTTATAGATCTATGTTCTGCCTTCTGTTGTTAGCCCCTATATCTACACTTGGGGGAAGTTAATACAGTCTACAGTGCCTAGAGCAGCTGTGAGGTCCACCACACGTGTGAAACGACACCTGCAGTTTCTCTGAACCCCCACTAGTAGGCACTCCTTGTAACATCATCTAGAGTAGCCCAGACTGTGACAAGCTGAGACCGCTTAGGCTACACGCAATTCCTGTGATGCCAAGGCACGAAGATAGGGGTGCAGCACTGCAGTGAAGCAAGAAGGGCGATTTGACTGAACTGTTGTGGTGTTCTGTAACCACAAAGAGGGTTAGGAAAGCATGGATGGCTTGCGTCTCTTGCTGTGTAGGTTTGCATTTTAAATTGATTCCCTCTTTTCGCCCCCTAGTGAAAATGGTAGTGCTCCTCCCAGCCACTGCTAAGAATTTATTATAGGCAGCATGTTATTATTAACCAGTGCACAGTAAGGTAAGGAGACAGTTTAGGGCTTTGTCAAGTGAAACAAATATAGAAAAAAAGTTGTGCCACCTGAGCTCCGAGATGCTCAGAAAGACATAGCGGGGTCTATTTTATTGATCTAAACAGATTTTAATACAGTTCAATATAGACGCCATATTAGTTTAGTAATGGGCAATTTGTTGACCCCCTTATTAAGCACTATTTGATCAATATTCAGGTGTAGAAAACCTGTACACGTTATTGTTTTTTTACAGTTGGATGTACGCGGTGAACACAGCAAGACTAGTCACATAACATAACCAAAACCAACATGCTCAACCTTTTAGGTTAAAAGTCTGCAAGTATTTGTAAGTTTTTACATTTAAAATGCATATTTACTCTTATCTGTTTTTTCTTGCATGCTCTGGTTCTCTTAAAGGACTGGAATGCAGACACGAACCCCCGGTTCAAAACTGGGTATAAAATGGGCTTTAATACCGACTCCAGCTAAGCAATAAACAGCAAACTTACAAGCAGCATAGTATGGTGGTAAAATTGAAAAAGTCTTCTTGAAATCAATATAACTTCTAAAATCAAGATTCTAATGGCGTCCCTATTTAGAACTGTTTAGACTATTTTAATAGAGTACATTCTGTTGATGGTGCGTTAGCACACACTAGTGGGTAATCACAGTGAACTGCTGGGACCTGGTGTTAAGAGCGCTCTGAACCCAGCACTAATTGAAACTAACGAAGAAGCACTCTTACTCCATCGGAGGGAATCCCGGTTTAACGAAGCGTCTAGATCTACTCAAACGAGCACTGCTCTCTCCTGATAGAGGTGAACAAACAAAGCCAGTAATAAACATTGTTTAAAAACTTACCTGGCTGCTGTGTTTCTGTCACAAATAATCCTGCCTGGCTTTGCATGTGTAAAGATGCTATGTGCAATACGCATCGTCCTTGCCAGGCTTTTACAATGCATCGTACAGAAATATATCGTACAGCATTTTTTTAATTTTTTTATTAAGTTTCTTCTGAAAGGTAAAATATCATGAATTTGTTACACCCACTTTCTAGGCAGCGAGTAAGATGACACATTTATTAAAACGGAATGTATGGTTGAGAAAATAATTCAAAAGAGAGAACAAAAAAAACAAAGACAATGACACAGCTTCTTACAGACGCCATTTATTTCACTGTAAATAAAACCACACGGCACAAACAATGTATTTACAGCGTGATGCAGCTGAGCAAACCCACCCCCGGGGGCCGGCGCGTGCTGGAGAGAAAACCACTCGTGCAGCAGAGGCAAGGAAACTATAATCGTGCATTCCTTCGTCAGTCAGAGCTCACGAGGGCAATTATCAGCCAGGTTTCACTTTCTCTACTTTAGAAAGATTACAAGTGCAGAAGGTTATAGCGGCAACAGGGTCTGAAAACCATCCAATTAGTGCAACAGCCAAAACAGCTGCTTCAAACATACTACACCAACCTGCTTTTATACCTGTGTACACTAATACAACTTGGCATATCCCTTTCCAATGAAGATGTGCCTCAAAAAGATTAGAAAAAAAAAAAAAAAACCTGTGCCAAACAGGAACAGATGCACAGTAAATAATTCTACAGTCTCTCCACTCCTCATCCTTCTACAAGGAACTTGAAGCAGAAACTGGTAACATGCATGTAAAACACAGAGGGGTTTATTAACTAGTCAAGACAGGGACGTGGATCAGGCGATCTCGCTCCACCGCACTCCTGCTGGCATACAGGACCGAGTACCCTCAGGCATCCCCAAACCTGGAGCCCAGCAAGAACTGTACAGTAGGGCAGCAAAAAACAGAGGGGTGCGGGACTGTTTTGGTACTAATACGCACCCTTGCCCCCACCCTATCCACTCATAAGAAGATTAATAGAGGGGGTCGTCTGTGTCTGGTTACAGATTACAAATTGACTATCACATTGCAGTGAAAAGCTCTGCAATTTAAACATGTTCAGAAAGGAACCAACATGGGCTAATCATCTCCATCAGCATTTTCAAAACACAAAGATGGAAGGGATTAGAAGAGCAGAGTTTTATTGAAGATTCTGCTCTGCGAGGGACCAGCTCTCCACGAAGCCCCTTTAGTGGTTGTAATAGAGAGCCATCTATGAAAAGGCATTGAAATTCAAGCATATGAATAAAGAAAAAAAAACAAAAAAAAACAAAGACAAAACCAAAAAACATAGAATGCTTTAAATATTCTGTAGAATATGTAGAAATGATTAAACAAATTAAAACCAGAAATGAGATTTTTTAAATGCATGTATTTATTAATTAATTTATTTATTTTACAAACACTAGTAGTATAATTGCCTATAAGCATCCACCCCCGGGTAGCAATAGGAGGCAGTTTTAAAATCAGTTGGCACTGGAGCAGTTAACTCTATGCCAGCTGGTAGAACGATTACTATGGACGTGATCCATTCAAGGAGAGAACCATTTCTTACAATACAATTAAAACACTATCTATGGTATATAGAGGTTTTAACATTTTTTTGTTCAAAGTGCCACATAAATATATTTTTATTTCACTGGGGTTCAGGCTTTGGCACGATATTTAACCGACTCGGAAAAATATCTATACAAAACAAGTGCTTAAAGAAATGCCTTAAAAGACCAGGGGTCGGCAACTTGTCCGTACATGGACACGCATGACGGTGGCAAGAGTTATCCATGTCCATGGCAGTCCAACACGCACGGAATTGTGTAGAACTCAGTTTTGTTTGTCCGTAGCCAAGATTATGCCGCGACACGGTGCCGACCCCTGAAAATGACCGTCTCCAACGACTGCATCGTACACAACCTTTCAAATCCATGTGCATGGTTTCCTTCTTTATTTTCCACAGATCATTAAAATAGTACCAAAACCACCTCTTTAACAGTGCAGATCTATCACACCCTGCTCTTTGCTTTGGGTGCCATTACTAAAAACAGGCCTTTAAACAATAAAAATAATTTCAGGCAGCATTTCTCAGTCAGTACGATTGCACAATCATCCGCAGGCTTGAGGCTGCTGACACCAGTAAAGATACACGCAGGTGTTTGGGAGCATGGAGGAATTGGGGAGGGAATAGGAATTTCTTTGCTACAAACATATATATATATATATTTTTTTTTGCTTGCATAGCAGTTTCAGCTAGCTTGCTGGTGACCACAACATTTTGGTAAAGGACGGGAGACAAAGGCAAAGTGCTACAAGGCCATTTCTATTCTACTACACAAAATAAACTTCAAGATGAGGTCTATTAATACAAAAGGGTACGCAACACCAGCTTACACTAGGGGCTTGACATCTCCACAACAAAACAAAAACAAATGAAAAGTAACACTAAAAAAACACATGATTGTAAGCAAGAGTTCTTTTATCCCCTAGTTTCCCAGATTGGAGCTCGTGATTCAAATCACTTTTAGGGAGTAAGATTTTTTCCGATCCCTCCTATTGCCCCGGAATTAAAGCTTTGGTAGTTTTCAATTTTGAAGGTAGTTCGCTGGGTTTCATCTTAAGGGTATTCGCTAACAGTGTGCATGTCTGTACAAAGAGTTGTAACAATCTAATTTCATATACCTAAAGGGGGCTATAGGTAAGGAAGCTAATGAAAATTGCACAAGAGACCTCTATAGCGAATGACAGAGCACAACAGGCAAGATTAATGGAATCATTTAGCCTTCATCAATTAAGTGCATCATTGTCAAATTATAAAAATGATGAAATGAGAGATATGGAGCATTACAAAAAAAACTAGTTCTTTACAAACAGTCCCCAATTAGTATTTTTGTTCAGTCCACATTTACTGTCTATAGGTTGCAAGGTAGGCTATGCAACATAGTTCAAACCTCCATGCTGCTCCAATTATTGTAATGAAAAAAGATACTACAAAACCGTGCTGGATCTATCCTAATGCTTTTGATTTAATTCCCTGTGGTAAGAATGCAATTCTATTGGTGACCAGTGCAGGTGGCATTAGAAGGATCCGTACCCCTGACAGAACATGTGTTCCAGTGCCACACAGCACAGCTGCACTGCAGCCCAGTACCCACTGGGCTACTTGCACTCAGATCCACAGAGAGCATTAATGCCACACTGTCCCCGACTCGCGTCTGTGGCACACCTTCACATGCGAACCGATGTGGATTAGAAGATACCTGCTGAACATCAACATGGATTTAAAGTACACTTAAAAATCACAAATTATAGGATGCACAGACGAGCAATTTACACATACATACTATACTGAAATAAAAATTGACCTAATCTTATGCAAGTGCATTTCTGCATGGTTTTTCTTCAAAAAAGATTAAGTATACATAACTGTAGCACCTTAGTGTTGGTTAAAAATAATTCTTCCCAAGTGTCCAGTCACACTGACCCTGTTGCACTGAAAGCACAGGAACCTGGTCTCCAGAGCCTCTCCTTCCAAATATAGCACAGTTTTTTTTTTTTTTGTAAGTTGCAAGGCTTGGGTCTTTAAATTATAATTTTTTTTTTTTTTTTAAATTGGATTTAAGAAACATGTTTTCTTCCCTACAAACAAACAAACAAACAAACAATCTTATGTGCATGCATGCAAAACCGTGGGTTTGTGTGTCCATTTCACACCACAAGAACGAGAAGGACAGTGCTCTAAATGTTTATTGCACCCTCCACGGGACGATAAGTCACTCCCGGCAACCATGGAGGTGTAGGAGAAAGGAGAAATCACTTTTACACTTCAAACAGGTCAGACTCGTCACAAACCTCCGTCCTCCACTTCGATCATGTAAAAGCCACCACCGACTCAGGCTGCCCGGACAACGTTCTCCATCTCGTGTCACTTTACCCTGTTCATCCAGCAGACCTGGAGGAGAACAGCCAAGCCTCCCAAGACTGGGCAGGAGATCCAGTGCCAACTGTTGCCACCCAAATGGAAGGCCTTGAACGCATGTAAAGAGTCATTTGTTGCAATTGGTTATCAAAAAAGAACGTTACATGAAGCAGGCTGCGTTGAACAAAACAAAAACTATATATATATTTTAGGTAAAGATTACGTATGCCATCTATACTGGTAGATGCCATCAAAGCGATCCGACCCCATCTTTACTGGGAAGCCTGTAGGCGGGATTAACCCAATGTTTGGAAGATCTGTGCCGACCAACAGGAAGGGGTCATGAAAACACTTCAGATTTTGTTGGCTTTGTTCAAAGGGAAATGCAATTTTGGAGGAAGGTTAGTGTTTATAGTTAAATTTTTTTTTTTTTTTTTTTTTTTTTAAACTTGAGTTGGCGTGTGAGGCATGATGAGGATCAAGTCCATTCTGCTCAGCCCAACGCCTCCTCTTCCCCACTCCCACCCGGGGGGCTTCATACGATGGTCTCGTCAGCTGTCTTCTTCATCAGCTTGGCAGAGAGCAAGGACTGCTGGGTAGAGTGTGCGCCCTTGGCGTCAGGAATCATCAGGCAGACCTTCTGATTGGTTCGCCTCCATTCCGTATACAGCTGACAGTGATAGCGGAATGAAACCTGGGGAAGACGATAAAACTGAAGAATACAGTATACAGCAACTACAAGGAAAACAGACAAAGTTAAAGCTGATGTGATCCTTCTCTCTCAGATTTACTACAGCAGTCACGGGTATAGAAATAAGATTTCGATTGCACAGCAGTTTGATCCATTTCTGATGGCTAATCAAGTTTGCATTGAACCTAGGATGCAGTCACAACACAAGTTAGTCTTCAAACTTCTTGGTTATTTCCAGGCGGCAGATTAACTATTTTAGTATATTCAGATTATGAAAAGGGACTTTATTTTATTTAGAGCCGTTCCGGTTAGTAATAAAAAAAGTAAATGTTTGTTTCTTTTTGCCTATATACATTTCAAATTTAAGTTTGGCAGGGATGGGGTTACAATCCCATCCCTGCCAAATCCATGTGCAGAATGCGTCTGGAGCTTAAATGAAGCTCAATCAAGCTGAGCCACATGCTTCTAAAGAGCCAGCTCCTTTGTTGTGGAGTGTTTAGTTCAGTGAGAAGACTGGGAGCAGCAGGTTGTGACAGCTTTGCTTGGGTGCCTTTTTTGATTTGTATTTTGTCTGTTAAAATCTTTTGTGATTTAATAAAAGCATGCGAAAAGCTCTGAACTGCAGTCGTCCGCCTCTGCTATTCCCGCCGCTTGAACGCAACGTTACCACACCGCTACACTCACCAGTGTCCACAGGACGTAGATGGTGAAAAGTGCAATGGTGAGCGCGATGAGCCCCACGGCCTCCAGCCGGCTGTTGAACTGGAGGTGGTCCTGGGCGCCCCGCAGACACAGCCAGCCCGAGATGGCAGCCAGCGGGGTGATGAAGAGGAAGCACACCATGTCACAGAACAGCGTCCTCTTCTCGTTGCGTGGGCCGGGGTCTCGTAGCCACTGTGAGAGCAAGGAGACAGAGCGGTCAGGGCGGCGATAATTGCCCAGACTTTTATACGCGTCATATTTACATATTTTTATATTTATTTTATATATATATATTATATATATATATATATATATATATATATATATATATATATATATATATATATATATATTATATAACACACACCTTCTGTATAACTTCTATTGACATTTAAATCAGAAAGAATTAGACAAAAAAAATGGAAAAAAAATCATCATCATCATCATCAGAGAACTTGGGACACACACAGCTAAAAGTGAGCATTGACCTTTGTTACCTCGGTCAGGGGCCTGGGCCTCCTCTCCACAGTGAACTCTGTGTGGCACAGCTCACAGTAGCTGGTGTTGGAGGAGGAGAGCCACTTCTCCAGGCAGCTCTTGTGGACAGTGCCCAGGGTCCCAGTGCAATCGCATGGGGAGAGCAGCCCTTCCCCACTGCCCCCCTCATGGCAGATTCGGCAAATGGGCCCGTCGCTGCAGGGACAGAACAGGTTGAGAGTGCAGTTCAGGAAACAGGCAAGAGAAAAGACAGATTGCTGTATGCAAGAACACAGAGTGAAGGAGCTTGAACCCTAAAAGCCCTGGCACTGTGGGTTTGTAAATAGAGTTCTTGGAATTACCAAGAGATCATCATCTGCTTGACGTGCGAGCCGGTTTACAGGGAATAAGGAACTCGCACAAACAGGCATAACCATGACTAGATGTCTAAGCGAGGAGCAGTGTTTTGAAATCACTGCTCGGCTTCACAGGAAGCTAACGTAGTGACCTTAACCCTTTAGGAGACACAAGGAATCGAGCGGCTGTCGAAACGATTTCTTCTTAAAATACATTTGAGAGCGACTCAAGAATCACGAGGAGGAAACGGACCATTTGGATGACCTGATCCAACCTCTCAGTGCATTTTAAACCCTGTTTCGTGCACCTTGATGCAAAAATAGTAAAGTTAGCAGTTTGCTTGCTTTTTTATTCAGTATGTTGTATTTTACGTTCTTAAAGCATATTGAAGTGGCTGACCTTTGTGTCCCCAGCGCTTTGATGACTGTGGACAGGAGCCTGCCGTCCTTGGCAGTGACCTGTGTGACGTACTGCGCCCTTCGGATGTCGGACTCCTCCACGGTTTTGGACAGTGCCGCGTTGCCAGTGCAGTCACACAGCGAGCCGGGCAGATGGCAGCACTCTCCTGTGGTCATGGCACTCCGAGGAGGTAGCAGTGTTCCCTCTAGAGACAGGCTCCACTGGTCAGGCAGGTCCTGTCATTCAAAACACGAACAGTCAGAGAGTCCGCCGCTTGTACAGTAAATGCGTGCACGCTTAACAGCAGTTAAAGAAAAATCCCACTGTGGTTGTGTGTTTTTTTAAGACTTGTTTAAATCAAAACCAGATTCCGAAAGAGCTGCCAGTGCCTTCTAAACACACACATGACCCTGAAGGAAAAAGGATGGGCTGGTTCTGCTTAGAGATCCGGGAAAGGGCCCTAGCTCTGTTTCCTGGTACTTTGTAGAGAATTCCTTACAGTACGTCACGGTCTTGGAAAGGGTAATAATGGAGGTCAAAAGGCATGCTAAAATTAATATCAAATGGATTTAAAACTCTGCGGTCGACAATGGGTGTCCATTTAAAACTAATACATGAAAATAAATTCATCGTGAATTTCTTTACATTTATATATAAAATCAATCACTTTTGATTGCATTTGAAGCTGGCACACACACACAGTAATTTCCAACTACAACATCTGTCAGCAATCCACAGACATTTGGCTCTTGAGTAACAGCATCATCTGTACAACTGCCAGCAGATTATGACACATTTGTAGGAAACACCTACATGAGTATTTATCCAAGTAGCATGAACACACAGTATTGGCAAACTGCAGGCTGTTTCTCAACCAGCAGGAAGTTAAGCCACATGATCCAGTGCTGAAAGCCAAGGGTTTGGAGCAAGTCTGTGGTTTTAAAATACCAGCGAAGCCACTGGCCGACACTGTGGCCCCATCGTTGGGCAGGCAAAAACAGCCAGTGCAGGACACCATGTACTTGAGGCAAAGTCTGTCTCCAGAGTTTCTTCACAATTCCATTAGTGGATCTCAAGATATAGCAAAAACATGATTGAACATGTTTTAGTCTTGAGACCGGGCAACAGTTAAAGGGAAAATATTTGAGACCATTAAAAAAAAAAAAACCCAACACCTTAGCCTGTGAAGCAGCCATTCAACATAATTAGAAAGCCTATAAAAACTAGACTCCTTAATTTCATGTAGTAAAGTTGTAATTGGTGCTCACCCAACGTGTGGTTTTAAATGCACCCGAAGGTGCAGGGTGAGGTTCACAATATCTCAACCAGGCAAGGCAGAAAGTGAAAACCAAGCAACATGCGTCACCAAGCAGTTTAACTGCAGCCATGTGGTGCATAAATATCCACGTCAACATATCCCTTTTCACGCACTGTTACTCTCAAACAGCACTGATGAGTAGAGCTTCATCCGAGTGGAAAACTTCATTAGGAAGCGCAGGGGCAGGAGAAAGGCTGGAGCTCCACAGAGCACGCTAGCACCCGGGCGTCTTCCAAACCCAGCATCACCTGGATACAGCTCCAGGAGTCCTGCTGGTCTTGACAGAACTCCTGTGGTCTTGAACACCATTCATCAGGCAACACATAGCAAGCTAACAGAGACATCATTCAAACTTCACACAGTAAAGATGCAATGTCGCATTAATCTGGAAATGAAGCCGTTAACAATATTCTCCAACACTGTAACAACCTGCTTGCTGCTGTACTGGTGCTATCTGTAGAAGGCTTAAAATACCAGCAAGCCACAACCTCCCACAATAAAATAAGCATTTGTTATACTGTAATTTACAGGGAAGACCTATAGAAATGATATTTATGAGGTTGAAAACTAAGCTTGTAATCTGAAGGCACACTTTCCGTAATGGGGTGTCTTTGACAAACTGCCACAAACAGTCAAAATGCCTTAATACCATGGCACGTTTCCATGCACCCAGGAGGGGGTGGGTGGAATAAGACTCCTAATGCATAGCAGTTAGACCCATTTTAGGTTTTAGTACGAGCTTGCTTCATCCCAGTGTATAGGTGTATGGGTAACAAGCTCAGGTGTTTCTGATTGGACTCCTAGTAAAACCAGGAATGGCTCAAACCGCTATGCAATGGGAGTCTTATTTCCATCCCTGATCCAGATGCCTTGCCCTTGGGCATGCCCAGTTCCTTTTTGACATGGTAAAGACATTAAACCGATCTGATGGGTTGAAATGTAAACACCACATTCTCAATGGTAGCCACAAATTACAGCATTCCTGGCCAAAGAAATAGAGAACTAAAGTGATAACGTATAACTGCACAAATAGCATGTTGAAATCTGTGGGGACGGTCGGTTATTATCAAATATAGCCCACTTGCTGCCAACCGACTGTTCAAAACATTACAGAGCACTGCTGCCTATTGTAATTTGCTAGATAAACGTAAGCATTTGGCACGGGTACTTTGAATTTGTCTTTATACTGGAAAAAGACTGAAAAAACAAAACTAAAACAAAACGTCTAAACGAAAAATCACACTGATGCCAAGGGCAGGGCAGTGCATATATATATATATATATATATATATATTATATAAAGATTAAGTTTGAAAAATATAAAACAATAATAATAGGTGTTTATTTCAAATAATGTAATTACAAAACATTGTGAATCTCGAGAAAACAAACAAACATACAAAAAAAAAAATCGAGATCAGAAATTTCCCCCAAAATGATGGAGACTTGGTGGGTATAAGGAGTACCAAGCCAGAGGAGCTGGCACGGGCTAGTGTCGGGTGTGCCAACCTGCCTGAATTCGGGGTGACTTGAAATGTATCAGGGGAAGGCGGAGAAATAAAAAAAAAAACCCCAAAAAACTGTAGACCCGACAAGAAACTGACCGCCAGCTATCATTTCCCATCGACATGGAACAGAACAGAGCAAAACACAAAAGCAGGCCAACAGCGAAGTACACCGCGTCACGCAATATTATAAATTATCCATCCTTAAAGCGTCACTAGATTTGTCGTCAATGCGTTGCAATGTCAGAATACTTGTTTGTATGTATATCACAACCACACACATCTAATGGCTATAACAAATAGCTACACAGCCAGGCGAAACGATTTTTTTTTTTTTTAAATGGCATAGGATACTTACGCTGTCCCCTTTTCCATCTCCAGCAGATTAAAAGCACATTTATAACCACTCTGTACAGGTTCTCCAATAGGTGTACAGATAAATATATTATTTCCGTTTCACCAGCATCGTGTCTCTTTCTCGTTTTTCTTCTCCCTGTCACCAAACAACAACAACCTCCTTCTGCCTTTTTTTTTTTCAACAGTGAAACATGATACGCAATCTCCGTAAACTGCCGCTTGATTTGACGCTAGATACGTTAGGCAGTGCTAGTATTTGACTTGCTGAATTTAAGAGGTCCGCGGAGCTTTGGAGTTGAAACGACCAATAAAAAACCAGGAAAGGCAGAACTGACGCGTCACCCAGCCCAGCAGATTGGAGGAAAGGACGCAGGAGTCCCGCCCACCTGAGCCCCGCTCTTACACTGTCTACGACCCGGTTTGCAGCTGTGACGCTGCATTTTGTATATTGTACGGTAGTTCTCTTTAAGGGTCCCATGATGACGACGGACAGTCTAACATGTCCTGATTTACCGTCGTTATTATGGGACTTGTATGTTATTCGTTGTCATTAAAGTGCAACAGGGTGACGGAAAATGTGTTGGGCGGGGAGTCGCTGTAGTGCCAAGGTTATAACAGGTGACAGTGCAGCTGTAGGTTTGGGATCAAACTAGCTAATCAATTCACACACACACACACAAAATACAACAGTAACACGCCAGGACCCATTAATATGCCACATTAACAAGCAACACACAGGGGGACTGGGCTGAGTCAACTGTGATTGTTAAAAACAGTTCTGTTTTTTAAGCACGCTGGCAGGTGTGGTCCTCGCTTTGCTAGGGTTGTTTTGGATGTGCAGTGTTGACTTCAGTCGACGTGTAAGTCTCGGTGCATAAAGACATTGTACTCCCTTGAAACAACGGAACAAACAGACTATGAACTGAACTCTGTGTGTTTGTGTATGGGTGCGTTTTCCACAGCAGCAGAACAAGTCAGCAGCTGCCTCTGGGTCCGCGTCTGCATTTGGAACCTGGTAAAAACAACGCACCCTACTGGACAATTTTGACACAGCATGTAATCATACTGTAGTTTACATTGTCTCTATTGCCTTACCTAGCATGCTCAGAGGGATGCTGTTGTTTCAGTAACAGGTATTAATTATGAATTAGTCATTTAGCAGACACTTTTAACCAAAGCAACTTACAGAGACTAAGGCGTGAACTAAGACGGAGCACAAGGAGGTTAAGCGGTTTGCTCAGGTTAACACACTGAGTCAGTGGCTAAGCTGGGAGTTGAACTGGAAGCCTCCTGGGAGCAAGCCCTTTTCTTTAACCACCAGACTGCCAAGCCTAATATTTAACATGCTTGGTGGAAAGTTAAACATCACCCAATGCAAGAAGGATCAAATATATATTGACATCAAGTATCATGAATATGTACATCTTTTTTGTTATGCCAACCCTCTTTTGTAAAAATTTGTTCCCATTTTAGGTCAGTTAATTATTATTTTATGTATGACAAAAGACCAAAATATAAAGAAATGTGTGTTTTAAAGGGCTGAGCAAGTCTCTATAATCAAATAAGTTGTTGATTGTAAGGGAAAACTGTTTAGAGCAGCAATAACCACACAGACACAGCACTGTTATTTAGGTTTGGCAACTTATTTATCCACCACACATATTAATCATGCACAAATCAAGTGACACGTATATATATATATATTTACACAGTGGATTGCACTCAACATAAATACAGGAACAATCGCCAAGAAGAGAGAGACAAAATAAGCAAGAGAGAGAAAAACAGTGTTAGGCGTCAAATCTTTTCTAAACTAAACTTCAAAACTTAAGATTTATTTATAAATCACCTAGTATCATGAGGAACAAATACAAATAAATAAAAAGGTTAGCAGCTAGAGTGCTGCGGATTTCATGTTTTCTCTGGATGCCAGGTATGCTTCATGTTGATAAAAGTGACGAAGATTGCCAGGCCTGACAAAGACTAGAGGGCCCCACACCATGCAAATAAAAACCACATTCAAAACTACAAAATGCGTGGAGGGGTTCCATTTTATCCTCTAAATACTGGGAGCCACTTCAGAGGAAAAGCTTGGAGTTCTCAGACTAATATAATTACTTTAAACATTAAACTGCTGTTCTCTGTCATTTACTATGACGCTTCACATAAAGAGGATTATGATAACCGAATAATAAGGAAATGTATTCCCATAACAAAAACGTTTCCTCTCTGGAGTGCAAAAGCCACACAGTATTCTGTTATCAGTATTGAATGGGCTTTCATCACTGAATAGCTACTAGTTAGGAAAACTGCTTTCTCAAACCATTTCAAGATAAAGGATAAACATGTAAACTTGAGGGAACTTCCAGGAAGATCTTTGCAAGCCCCTGATTTCTGTAACTGACCCAACACCCAACAACCCCGCCCCCAACACGGCATATGAAGCTGTTGCAAACTCAGTCCTCAGTCATTTAAGAGACAGTGTGTTTGTGTACTGAAGAATGCAAAAAAAGCCTTCTGCAAGTGCAGTTCTATACGTAACATGGTAGGTATTGCTTTGCTATTCATCTCTAGTGTGCCTAAGAATATACTTCACATCTAAGAGTGTTAGCATGCAAAACAAAAGGGCCAGATAACCACTCCACATTACACTGACCAGAAGGCATTATTTAAAATACAGTCTTTCACTGTGGACTGACTTCCTAGGACTAGCAATGCAGAGCATAACACTTCACATCCTTTTCTGCAAAGCTCAGGCTTGCGAACAGAAACACGTATCAAGTACCTGGGTGTACTCACTGCTCAGTGGCAGTTTTGTGTGTATTTGTCTTTACATTGCTCAGTCCTTGGGCACATATTCTACATTCAAATTTATGGAAGACACGCGGCAATGAACAGTGAGAATAACTGAACAGGTGGGATTTGCAAGTGTAGAAAATCTGGAAAGGACTGTTTGGTGCTAATCATCACTAGTAATTCTTGTAAGATAATCTTTAATCTTAAGAGAGGTTTTTAAACCTGTTTTCTTCCATACTTTCACTACAGGAGTCAACCCAGATACTTAGATTTCTTGACTGGCTATTACAGCCAATCTTTGGCATCTATTTTTGTTTTCTTTTACTCTTACTGGCTTATAATAAATTACGCTGGCAGGACACACACTGCCATGACAGCAGAAGAAAACCTTCAAAAAAAAAAAGTAGGTATAAATATTGGGATATTGAGTGAGGAGACTAGACTAAACTAGAAAGTTGTAGTCATTTTTTATTAATACTATTTAAAAAAAAAAACAGGATTCATTTATTCATTGATTCATTTGTTTGTTTAAAAAAAGGTCCCCTTTTTAACAGCGTATTGTTTATATAGCTGGTTTGCCCATGTTCATTGGTACTAATAAAATGTACTAATCATGTTGCCATTGTTCAGTTAACACAGCTATAGTGAAACGAGCTAGTGTAGCGTTGGTAAACCAGTCTAAGGGCAATCCCTCTACCAAGGGGCAAACTCCATCCACACACATTTTCATGAAATTATGCATCAGGTTATTTATGCCCTGTGTGGTACAGGTCAGGGTTTCCCAGTCCTGGTCCTGGGGACCCCTGTGTCTGCTGGTTTTCATTCCAGCTGAGCTCAGCTACTTAATTCACCCCTTAATTTAACTATTCATTAGCTTAATTAGCTTAACCTTTTTAATTGTTCTCAGCTCCTAAAAAGTTGCAGATTTGAAGTTACTTATAAAATGGTATAGTTAACTTGAAATATCCAACTGTTTAAAATCTGAAAACAATTAAAAAGGTCTAATTAAGCTAATGAATAGCTCAATTAAGTAATTTAGACACAGGCGTCCCCCAGGACCAGGATTGGGAAAGCCTGGCTTAGGCAACCTAGTAACTGCCCCAGAGACAGGCACATCCTACTGACTGATCTCTCACCAGCCCCAGGAGGAGAGGGTCACATGATCAGTGCTGAATTCCTCGGTGCTGAAAAACTGTGTCACATAAGGAGGAAAATTCATTGGCCAAAAAATAAAAAAAGGATTGAAAACAAAAGAAACATCATAAAGGAATGTCGGCTCAAAGGTTACAGCTTCAGAGACAGGGAAAGAATTCCAGGGAAATCACAGGGAATACGGGACAGCAGCACGAACACAGAGTCGAAGCGGAGGGGAGGGGAGGGGAGGGAAGGGCTCGGGGGTCACAGGTTTTGGCAGCACTGCAGTTTGTTGGGTCTCTGGCCGTCTGTGGTGGGCGGAACGCTGATGTCCACCACGTTGTTGCCAGGAGACTCGTCGTGTGCCGATCGGTCAGTGATCTGCTTCTGTGATACAATCCGGTAAATCTCTGTGGAGGAGAGCAGAGCGTTTGAGATTCACTGGCTGTGGGGCCCAGCGAGTCAGTACCAGTAGAACTGGGCTGTGACACAAGAACGCTGTGGGGATCAGAACTTAAGCTTGCAATCTGATCAACAAAGTCACTGGTTTTGTTAGTTCGGTGGAAGCTGACACTGTTTTTTGGGTGAAAGTGAACAGCAGCCGGTTGTATTAATTCAGAACGCTTACCTGTCAGGATATTTTTGAACGCCTCCTCCACATTGGTCGAGTCCAGGGCAGAGGTTTCAATAAATGATAAAGTATTCTTTTCTGTATAGAGAGAGATAGAGAAAGCATTGTAAATGAACATGAAACCTGACCAGCTTCTCAGTAACCTTATCCTCCATGCCCCCCCCCCCCAAATGTCTGTTCCCAACAGGCACCCATGTACCTCCAGGGAAACGCCTCTAGCCCTGGTGCCCGTACCTGCAAAGGCGCGGGCCTCGTCGGTGGGCACAGCCCTCAGGTGCCGCAGGTCGCTCTTGTTGCCCACCAGCATGATGACGATGTTGTTGTCCGCGTGGTCCCGCAGCTCCTTCAGCCAGCGCTCCACGTTCTCGTAGGTCAGGTGTTTGGCGATGTCATAGACCAGCAGAGCGCCCACCGCACCCCGGTAGTACCTGACAGAGAAAGGGTGGGTGAGACACACTCGGGGTATTCCGAGCTCACCGTCTGCCAACAACAACACGACAGGAAATCGTGCTGAAACTAGTGACACACAACCCGAAAAAATCAGTTCTGGCTTTGTTACATGTGCACTTAGGTAGCGTCCTTAAACAAACATTCAACAGCTAATTGTGTGTAACAAAACTAAACTAAATTCTCGTTTTTAAAAAATGCAGATCTTTAAAACTTAAAAAGTATAACTTGATGCTGCAATTTATTCAGTAAGTGGCTCCTAAAATAAAAAGCAGCTCTTTTTGACACACATGCCATGAGGCGCTCAATGCCCCTCTCCTTGCAGCCCTGCCACACTCACGCCGATGTGATGGCTCGGTAGCGCTCCTGCCCGGCTGTGTCCCAGATCTGAGCCTTTATCGTCTTGCCATCCACCTGGATGCTGCGGGTGGCGAACTCCACCCCGATGGTGCTCTTACTCTCCAGGTTGAACTCGTTGCGTGTGAATCGGGAAAGCAGGTTACTCTTTCCCACCCCGGAGTCACCGATCAGCACCACTGCAACCAAAATATACAGGAGTCAAAAACTACCGCACCTGTCCTGACCAAGACAAAACTGACAAGCTCAGTGTGACTCTGAACCAACTTCTGAACAGGGTGTGCGTGGATGTCTATGTAGTGCCAGGGGATGATGGAACGAAACCATCTTCCCCTCGCTTTGGTCATTCTCAACTGTCCTGCATATGTTGTTATAGAAACCTACCCCCTCATTTCTCTACTCTCATCCTCACCTCTCCAGCTGTTTCCTTTTTTTGGTCAGAAATGGATCATCAAATATTTTGGCAGTTGAGAAGGAAGGAAACTGAACTCATATTAGCTTTTTCTTGTGTTTAGGATATAGTTTTAGGACACATCTGACCTAATTAGTGGGACTAATTAAGCTCACAGTAACACCTGAAAACGGGTTCAAACTTACTCCCCAGAGTTCATAACCTTTTATCAAGCAGGATTACTTTAAGAATAAGTTAGGTCTCCACTGGAACACAACATAAACACATTTACTTTATGTACTTTAAGCCCACGTTTTATTTAAAAACTGTAGCTGTCAGACAAACAGTGTGGAATGCCAAAACAGCAAAAACCGTTTACTATTTTGACTACCATCAACACTGTGAAAAGTTTCTCCCTCTCCAATCTCTTGTGCTGTGTTGCTTTTATGCAAAATAACCACTGGCCAAAAAAAACAACAGTCGGTATGGGAATGACTTGATCAAAACTCAGGCCAGTAACAGTGTCATGGAAGACATTTCACAAGACAAAAAGCAGGATAGTAAAACACGCAAGCAAAGGCAGCTGCAGACTTGACCTTTGAGCTCCACTCAGTATTTTACTGCTTTCTGTCCACTTCGTTTTCAGCAATTCAAAAAGAAAACACTTTTATCCCCAGGAGTCAAGAACTGCTTACATGAGGAATTAAACGCATACTAATAAAACGCACAGACAGTAACCACTAAAAGCCGTTTAGTGCTAGAACAGTAAAACCAGTGTTATACTGGGTAATCATTGTACATGCAATCCTTTGTTTCTTATGGTCTCTTTCTCAGTCATACTGTTTAATTTTTATAGAACACACTTAACGCAGTATACTGATGCCATGCAAGACAAAACGGCTCATTAATATCTTATGGATTTTTATGCGACGACAAAATATCTATCCAACTATACCAATAAATGGAGTTAACAAAAAAGTCGGTAAGCATTGTCAGAAAATTAAAACAACTAAGGCACCAGCAAAAAAAAAAAAAGTTTATTTTACTACTACGGTTTTTGCAGATTGTTTAATTCGTTTCATGATAACGGTATATGCGATTCGCAGTCAGATACAAATAACATACACCGATTATTTAACTGTAAACATCTCAAACGCAGCTAAAACTTAAGACACATTCTTGAGAGGGGTGTGGGTTTCGTATCACGAAGAATATTTACGTGAACTTTTAACACTACGGGAAATATTTTCAGCACCCGTTATAAAAAAAAAAAAAAAAAGCGGTTGATGATTATGGGAAATGATGTATGGTTATTGCTCACAGTTTTAACCACCCTTAATATCGAGCAAAGGCTGACAAACATTATCATGGCAGGCGTGTATAAATTAAAACCTCGGCTCCAGCACCTGGTAAACTTGCAGTGGCCCTGTATTCCTGAACCAGGGCAGCGTCGTTTGATTCATATCTATATCATTTAGACAGCTTTTCCATGTTTATAATACTATCCATAGTAGATTATCGTTATATCCTTTTTTTATTTATTATGTAATTACCGTTTATTGTGTTCTTTAGAAACTGTGTAGTAATTAGTCTATTGTATTTGATTTTTTTAATTAACCGTATGCGCAATTATTTATTTATAAGTTTACATTTTCCCCACATACCAATGATATACGTAACATACACAAACCAGCTTCCTACTGATACCATCTCAGATTACACGGAGAAAAAACTGGCATTTACAATCAGCGAGGCACAACACTCCCACTACGCACTCGCATTCCAGGCTGTCTCTCTCGGGATAATCCGAGGCTTTTGAGGGCCCTACCTGGAAGGCTGCAGAAATAAGCGTTGTTTTGACCCCGCCGTCCTCCTTTGGAACTAGCATTTGAAATATATATATATTTAAAACGGGGTTACGTCTTACCTTTGAATAAATAATCGTACTCGTCGTCTCTGGTTCCCATTTTTCTTGCTCTCGATTACTTACTTATTTATTTTTCCCCCAGCCAGAAACAGACCGAAGCTCCGCTAGCAAACCAAGAGCTTCACCCGCTCCTGACAGACAGGGTGCGCAAGCACGTGATCCGAGTCACTGCCCAGCTGGCATATCAGATACGGGCAGCGGGGTGAGTGACACACGCTCCGCCCAATTACATTTAGAGTGATGACAGCACAACGCACCCGTGCAAAACTGAAAATTAACTTTGTTAACGGGGTTAAGCAAAACAAAAAAAAAATAATGTTAAAAAATAATGCTCTACCTTTTTAGTACCTGAAATATCCTTTTCTCTTTTTTCATTTATCTATCTATCTATCTATCTATCTATCTATCTATCTATCTATCTATATATATATATATATATATATATATATATATATATATATATATATATATATATATATATATCGGACTGGTCTTCTAGTCCTAGAAAACTCGCAAATTCCTGTGTAGTTTTGCATTTTTTTTTTTTTTTTTTCCTGGAGGCGAGCAGATACAGTAACTGATTGCTAGCATGACGGGTTTACTGCGTTGTAATAGCAGCCCACATAATGTTGCAAAATAAAGCACTGTCTGCTCACTACAGAGTGTGGTCTGCATTTCTTTTCCGGGGAGTGTGTTTTATTTTCTTTGCGAAAGAAGCAATGGAGTAACCCCACTGACTAGGTGTATTCATTCAAACTATTTTCTTTACCTGGAACATGTGCACAATTTTATTGACTTATTTCATGTATTAAGAAGAGTCAGTCAATAGCAGTACTGTATAACCATTCATCATCAAGATATCAAGCCAATATTTTAATAAATATTTTATTATAATTATTATTATCAACAATCAATAAACAGTTGACGCGCACGCTAAGTTTACAATATTTAATTAAACAGCACGCGGTCACACAACTGTCAGGTCCAATATTACATTCCTAAATGTACAGACTTGTGCAAAATAATTTGATCTACGCAACCTGACCACCACATTAATACAATGAGACGAGGATGTGCCTGGTATGTTAAACGCATAGTGTATCCAAAGGGAGAGTTTCAAATGATGGATTCTTGTATTTCCATTACATTACTGTTGGCACTGTTTCACGTCTTCTCTAATCACTGTGGAGTTGAAGTTCATTATTGCTGTATGTACTGCACTTCAAATGACACGATACAGACAGGCAGACTGTTTATTTATTTATTTATTTTAAATCTTTTATTAGTACATTCACATGTGGTACTAGGTTCCCTTTTAACCTTTTCAGTCCTGAATTATTTTTGTAAAAATATCATTAAAAAAAAAATAAACTTCTTTATTGAGCATACATGAAAGCAGGACAAAGCGTTTTTATTTTTTATATTTTTATACTCAGACTGGGACCAAGGAGTCCCGTGAGGTTCCAACGTGGTTTTGGACACCAGGTGTTGACATACGGTGCAAAGAGAGGACTGAATGGGTTCAAACAGGAACCTGTGACATTGTGCCTAATATATATGAATAATACCGCACTGGCCTACTGTAGACTTCACAGATACAGTACGCAGTGGAACGCTTATGTTCAGACGGTTAAAAAAGCATTTCATAGCAAAGAAATGAAGCCAGGAGTTTGACAATGTATGATCTTTATCCTTCATAATTGTTCATGTACAGTATATGTGATGGGCTTTGCTTATTGTTAAAAAACATGCCATGATCTAGTGGTGGGGCTTTAAGGACAGACGAGTCAAAGCTCGGTTTCATTTTTCTTTTTCAAAACTGTCTAAGAATCACACAATGCTGCCACCAAGTCACAGCTGATAAACTGAAACCGAAAACTCTCACTGATGTTTTAATATCAAAACTAGAACACAGAGCTCATTCTCTCCTATAGTATCGATGAAAGAGAGAGTAGTCTGGACACTGATAAGTCTTATATGAAAAACGTGTACATTGTTTAACTGCTACATTATATATATATATAACAATCGCACAGATGTTATGTTGGCAGAACAATTCAGCAGATTCATTTTTCTTTTGACACGTCCACTCCCAGAAAGTCCTCGACGTTGTTCTGAAACTGAACTAAATAAAAACATGTCAAAGAAAGTCATTTGTTAATCATCAAAAGCACAGAACAAGGGTGCAAAAAGAATTCCTGAAACAAGAATACTTATATGAAGAAACAGTTCTGAGAGTTGATTGCTAGTTTATCTACAGTAATCTACTCTGCCTGCCCAGTGGAACTTCGGAATCTGGGGATAAGTTATTTTCGAAGGAATTAAACTGGGTGGTGTATAACTCACAGTGAAGCTCAGTAAGCGCACGTATATCTGGATAAGAAGCTGTTTTGTTGTTTTGCTCCCTGGTGTTACCTGATTGTAGCCCCTTTATTCTTTGCTGGACGATCTGTAAATGTTTGATGTATTCGGTCAGTAAGGGCTCATTGTCCTCACAGTGGGTTGTTGTTCTGTCTTCAGTGCTGCCAGGAGACTGTGAGGATCTAGAAAACAAAACCATCTTACGGAATTGGATAAACATACTATACACTGGAACTGCACATAAAATGCACTAAAAAATGCACACAAAGTTCGACAGGATCGCTGGGGGCTCGTTTTATATTAGCTCGGCTTATCCTGCTCAGGTTTGAACTTTCACCTTCACCTGTTGGCAAGCTGGGACTGCGGTTCCTGGTGCATTGGCTCTTCCAGGCTGGTGGTGTGGGACACTTCACTGTCTACACAGGGAGAGGACTTAGAGGACAGGCATGACTCTTCTCTGCTGGATTTCTGCTTCTCACAGGATGCTGTTCCTAAAGTCTGAACTGTCTCTACTGGGTCAAGGCTTTGGGTCTGAAAGAAATATATAGGGTGGAGCACTGTGTGGAGCAATATAAACTGTAGGAACAATATCCCATGCATGATCAAATGAAGGCTGGCGAGGATTTAGCTCGGCTTGCTGTTTTACTCACTGATTTGTTCTGGTTTCTCAATGCCTCCCCCACTTTCTTTAGCAGAGTCTTCCAATCCTGCCTCCTCTGCTCCTCTCTCTTCCTCTCCCTTGCATTGACTGTCTGGAGGTTCACCTGCAGCTGCAGACACTCTGCCCTCAGCTTGGCTCTCTGCTGCCTCTCTGTTTTCAGGGCTCTCTTCAGCTCCTGCTTCTGGTCTTGCAGGGTCTTCAAGGCAGCTGCCAGCTCCCGCTCTCTCTGAGTCCCCAGCCTGCACTTCTTAGTTTTGGCCTCTAGGCTGAACTGGATCTCTTTCATGTTCTGTTGCGTATCTTCAAGGCTCTCAACAACTAAGTGCAGGTCTGTCTTCTGAATCTCCAGGACTAATCTGCGGAAGTGAGAAACAAATAGATCAAATTATTAATGAATACACACAGAAATATTAACTTAAAAAAAAAAAATCTAATTACTACCCATTTCATAGCACGGGTGGAAATAAGACTCCCATTGCATAGCAGTTTGATCCATCCCTGGTTTTACTATGAGTGTAATAAGACACACCTGAGCTTGTTACCTGTGCATTGTGTCTAATCAAAAATCGTAGTATAAACTAGAATGGGTAAAACTGCTATGCAATAGGAGTCTTATTTACAGCCCTTTAGAGTGCCTTTTAAAGGGCACACAGTCAGATTGTTCTTGTTGTTGTAACTCTTAAATGATGCTGATCAGCACTGGGCAGTAAAAACTTAGAACACTGTCGGGCTAGCAATGAGTTTAATCCATATCATTTTACTGATTTACAAGAGCTGGCATTATGTCCACTTGCATAACAGAAACAGAATGCAAAAATATAAATAAAGCAGTACTTCAGGTCTCTGAGTTCTTTCTGCAGCTCTCGGTTAGACCTCTGTAATCTCTCTAGATCTTCATTTGCTCTGGCCTGACCCTGGTGTAGGTTATATTCCAGGAACTCGACTAGAAAAAAAGGACACTGGTGCTATATAAAGATCTTTACATTTATCTGACATGGAATACATCTTCAGGCTATTTCACTGCTGTCATCAAATGCACTGGAGGGGAAAATAAAAGACAGCAGCACAGCACAGGATATGAGAACGAGAATGCACTCTCATCAGTTCTGGAAGACCAGGCTGCAAAGTGTCTCCCAGTTTCTCACCTTGGCTGTGGAGCTGGAGCCCCTGCTCGTTGCCCTGTGCCTGAGCCCCCCTCAGGGTCTCCTGCAGCTGCAGCAGTTCCTCCTGGCTCTGCTGCTGGAAGTCCCTCAGCTTAGCCTTTAGGCTGTCTATCTCAGCCAGCAGGCTGTTCCTGTCTGTCGAGATCAGATCCTTCTCCAGCTCTGCCTTGGAATAAGAGACACATAAGTAAACACAAAAGTATTGTGAGATTGATTTAAAGAAAAAAAAAAAATAGGTGGTAAAAAAATTAATTAGACTGTAAATGATTTGGTTTTCCAGTTCTTAATAAAATTATTTTTAATGGGAATGAGACAAATAGTAGAATATTTGAATCTGTATTTAATGTAGAATTTTATCTGTAAGTAGATACTATGTCACCCTGCCATTATATACCATGTCTCTATCAGCAGTCAGTCTGGAAACCAGATCTTGCAGTGAGTGTATTGTAGTCAGGAGTGCCTGTCTGTCCTGCTGCCAGATCTCTTCACTGGACAGAGATTGTGTGTGATGTGAGGGAGGAGGGACCGGGCGCTTGGAAAGATGAAGTATCCGGTACAGCTCTTCTGAAATGTTCTTCAATAAAACCTAGTGGGAGATACAAGATTAAAATGACAAATGAATTCCAACTTGCACATTTTCACCTTAATGCTAACTTTACCTAACTAAATTATACCACCAAACAGAGTATGGGGTGGATAATGAAAATGTAGTCCTGGAGCTAGTTGGGTGCAGGACTACATCCCCCAGAATGCCTTGGGATTATATATAACTGCATGTGGTATAGTTTACAGAGATCTCTGAAGTGATAAAGCAAATCTGATCATCATAATCGGCTTCTGACAACATATCCCTAAACATGCACTGTATGTAAACTGCAGTACACCTGTAGCTTTGGAGGGAGCATGTTATGATGCGCAGCACTCTCTAATTGTGCAGGTGTTGGCATGCCAAGCTGGTGGAAGCAATCCGAGTGTTCTGCTCTCTCGATCTCCAGGTACACCTGGGACCACGTGTCTTAAAAAAATAAAATAAAAATCATTCAGCTTGGGAATCCAAATGTTCATAAAACAGAAACTAAAAGAACTGTTGTCAAATATTCAGACGGGGTCCTCACCAGTTTCATCGCTGAGTTGCTCTTGGGGAGATGGGGCTAGATCGATGCATTCAAAATCCTTCCCAAAGCAAAAAAAAAAAAGAGTGTTATATCTGCTGTACATATACATATGTTATGCAGGATGTAATTCTGAATCCAAAGGGACAGATATTCTACTTGGCAAGAAAAGTCTGCTTGACTCCACAAATCTTAACAGAGAGGTAATGTCAGCCACTTGCAGTATAATGCTATATAATGCACATCGTATTAACTGCAACAGAAGTCCTGCCAGTCTGTCACTTTAGTCCCAGGAGCATTCGAAAAGCGAATCAGTTAGGGGTGCATTAACTAACCTGCTCACTATCCTCGGATGTTGAGGCAGCAGTGGTCTCCTCTATGTTATTTTCAGGATCCTCCGCACAGACAACATCCACCTTGATAGGGTCCTGTCACTCAATAGATACAAAAAATAGTTGTCTTCATGATGCTCTGTGTAAAATGATGCATTATCACACTGCCATTCACACTGCCCAATCAGAACATCACACTGCCATTCACACTGCCCAATCAGAACATCACACTGCCATTCACACTGCCCAATCAGAACATCACACTGCCATTCACACTGCCCAATCAGAACATCACACTGCCATTCACACTGCCCAATCAGAACATCACACTGCCATTCACACTGCCCAATCAGAACATCACACAGCCATCCACACTGCCCAATCAGAACATCACACTGCCATTCACACTGCCCAATCAGAACATCACACTGCCATTCACACTGCCCAATCAGAACATCACACTGCCATTCACACTGCCCAATCAGAACATCACACAGCCATCCACACTGCCCAATCAGAACATCACACTGCCATTCACACTGCCCAATCAGAACATCACGCAGCCATCCACACTGCCCAATCAGAACATCACACAGCCATCCACACTGCCCAATCAGAACATCACACTGCCCAATCAGAACATCACACTGCCATTCACACTGCCCAATCAGTGGTTAAAGAAAGGGTCTTATAATTAATAAGAATGTAATCTGTTTTTAAAATAATCTGATAATTCTGACTGACATCAATATCACATGCTTTATAAATGCGTATTGTGGTAGCTTTGCAAAGTAACTGCATCAAAATGTAAATAATAAACGGGGATGGAAATAAGACTCCCATTTCACAGAAGTTTGATCTGGTTTTACAAGGAGTTTAATAAGACACACCTGAGCTTGTTACCTATACACTGTGACTAATCAAGCTTGTATTAAAACCTGGGTTGGACGAGACTGCTATGCAAGAGGAGTTTATTTTCATCCCTGCAAAACAAACGAACAGATAGTTTTTTAGCATACCTTGCACGGAAGCTCTTCCCACGCTTTTGGTTCGTCTTCCATTTTCCATTTGTGCAAGTTGAAGACCTGAGTGTTGTGTTTCTCTCCTTAATAACAGGGCATTAAGTTCTGCTATTCTTTTTTTCCCTGGTGTATTTTATGACCAAGTATTCCAGAAGATTGAGGTTTATAAATGACAATTTGATGTTAAAATTGGCCAGAGCTGTAGCATAAAAACACACCTAGCAATATCAACAACATCAAGGGTGCCAACTCAATACAAACCCCGCGCTCCACTATCTCCATGGAAACCCGAGCAGCTGCAGACGCCGTTTGCACGGTTGTTGTTGGGTATGAAACATTCAAACTAACAGCTGGAGGCTGATGCATGAAGAACACACTTCGCTGTATTTTGTCATGAACTACAAAATACATTGTGCAGGTTTATTAAGGGAATTACAATTCATAATTGTGCTTTCTGTGAAACACGGATTCAATGGCAAATGAAATCAAAACGTGTCTTGCACAAACGAAAGTATAACTAAAGTCCATCATATACAAAAACATTCAGTAGCATCGTTTTAAATGGAGTAATTTCAAAAATGCAGCTGCTTGATGCCGAGCTACGTCAGAAGGGGTGCGCACGCAGACCCGTGACGGAGTTCCGTTTCCTTTTACATCTGGGAAGAACAATAACAACACGGGCAAGATGGCGGCGGAGTACGGGAGCGTTCAGAAGGGAAGCTTAAAATTGAAAGGCGTGGACGGTCTGTCTTCGGGAAAAAAGTAAGGATACCGTAATTCCGTTAAGATGTATAATAATGTTAGTAGGTTTAGAAAGAAAGGCACACATGCGGTTCCTTAACCAAATAAGTACATAAAGAGAGTCCACCTACAGCACTACCAATGAAGATAAATATTAAATAGGCTGGTAACTCAAATTCTGTAACTTGATCCGCTGGACACAAATGTGACAGCCTTTTATCTTAAAAAACAAATACATTTATGTAATTAAGTGCAAATAAACGAGTAGCGTGTAGGTCACTCATACCGCACAGATCAAGCTAACGTGCGCATTTAATTGATCTCAGCGTATTTGGTGACTTTCTGTTTATTTCTTTGCTTAACAGGAAAAAGAAGAAGGACAAGGAAAGCAAGAAGCGTATGGAACAGATAATGAACAACCAGGATGATGAAAAGGAGTCCGAGAAAACAAACCGTGACAAAAGGACTCCTGCCCAGATTGCATTTGATAAAACGCAAGAAAAACGGGTAAGGTGTTACGTGCTGTGGTCTTCGTCCAAGCTCTGCAATTAAAAACCTCACACAATGTTCATTTCCGTGCAACCTAATGCTAATAAAGTATGGACATTCTTTTCTTTCACATGTGTGTTTAAATGTAGTCCCCCCCCCCAAAAAAAACAGTCACATTTCACCACTGCCCATTCATTGTGCTGAACCGTGCATGCTATCAGATTATATTAAATGGTTCTCATTGTTATTGTAGGAGTTGACCTTACAGACACATTTATGAAAACAGGGAGTTTTTGTACACATGAAGTTTAATGCAATAAACATTTTTGTCTGTAACTAGATTAAAAAAAAAAAAAAAAGAATGAAAAATATTTTTTTTTCTATGCTCTAATCCTGCAGCAAATGGAAAGAATATTAAACAAAGCATCGAAGACCCATAAACAGAGAGTTGAGGTAAGAGAAAAACATAATTTTATATTTTCAGGCCTCAATGTCTTTGGCACTGATGCAGAGTTAAATACATGGCATTTTACTAAGAGTAAGATTGCTGATGCACAGACATTTCTAGTCACCGGAACTGCAGTTTCTGAAGTGCTGATGTCTGGGTGGGGAGACTTTCCAATGCGCCTGCATTTGTATTAGACTTTAATTTGGGGTTAATAGTTTAGCTGTTATTGATCTTATGATGATCATTAGATGAACAGCAGGGACATCTTAATCATGGCTAAATCCCCTCCCGACCCCTTTTAGAGGAGGCAGGAATCCCTGTGTGTGTTTTATCATGATGCAAATTATTTATCTATCAGATGATTAATACATAAAGTACTGAATGTTACCTGTAATTGTTTTTTTGTAGGACTTTAACAGGCATCTGGACAACCTGACTGAGCATTACGACATTCCTAAAGTCAGCTGGACCAAATAAACATGAACATTTGTGCTTTGACCTGTTTTCTTTTACCTCGCAAGCTTTTTCTTTCAACCACATGTAATCATTTTGTAAAAGATTACAGTAAAGAATACATCAAAAATAAAGTGCTGAAAACTAGAAGCAAGTGATGGAAATACTTTGAAACTGAAATATCATTGTAATACTTTTTCAGTTATTTGGGGATTATGTTATTGTACATTTGAAATAAACGTCCCAGTTGTTTTATTGTTATGGTGTCTTATTAAAATGTTTGAAAACCTTTTCTGGCTATTTAAAAAATAACTCATGTTGTTTAGAGTCCAATTAGGAAAAATTCTTTTTTACCAGAATATTTAATGAAACCAATAATAAATGTATAACTAAATAAAGCTACTTCCTTGTGTATTTTTTCAGATTTATTTTTTAATCAAACTAATATAAAGCCTGAAGTTAACTACCCTTGCTTTCTACTATAAACCAATCTCGGGCTGATTAGTAATTGATACCCATTTAAAGAACAGGTTGGTCAAGTTATATTAACCAGAATTACGATTGCCACTATTGTGTACAAGAGATATGTGTTGTGTAACGTGGTAGGATTCAGTGATGGAGTAACACACAACACACACTGACAGGTTAACAATGCAACACATTATACACTTCTGAAAGGATAACACATAACCTGGGCAAGGGGTCGTTCACTCTACATCTAGACAATACTTGTTAAGGATCAGGTTTGGTCTGAATTTCCTCTGCTGTGTTACGTCTGTACACCAACCTGAGCTTTCAAGAACTGCTTGGTACGAGACCTGCCCATAGTTGCAAGCCTTAACCATTTAAGGTAAAGGGGACAGATGCACCACTCACAAAACAGATGCCAACTTAATTATTTTTACAATGAGACACAGGGTTGATCCGGTCAAAATTGTCAGTTTCCTTCTGATGATTACTGAGTCACTCAAATGTATTTGAACAAGAAACTGTTTTTTTTGTTTGTTTGTTTTTTAAATATATTTTTACAACCGCTGAATCGCTTGTGTACCTTAACGCTTAAGGGGTTACGGGAGTTGCAAACATAGGTTATTTCAAATTCAATAAAAAAACATGTTACATGCATTTTGACCCATAGAAACGCAATATAATTTGCTATAAACACCAGACCGTTATTTGTTTTCAAAATCTTGATGCAATTTTATGAATTCGTCTATTATAGTTACAGTAAAAAACAACACCTCGACAAGACAGGAGAACAGTGCCACGCTGCTGAAAATCCAACTTGACTGCTTGTGCAGCGGCATCACCATAGAGACAAAAATAATCTTTACCGGCAGGGTAGAACAGGAAGCGGAGCCTTTCTGTTTCCGGTATGCGACAGTGCGCCAAGCAGCGGCTCTTGTTGATAGATATCGGAATACATGGAACCGTTTTATTCGTTAAAAACAGTTATCCGATCTTACATCTGAATTAATTAGCAATCACTCGAAGCAGGATGTCGGCCAGTGCGGTGTATGTACTGGACCTGAAAGGGAAGGTAAGATAATGAGGCAGCGAGAGATGGGGTGGTCGGATTTGACATACATGATAATGTTTATTGTTAAACAATCAAGTGTCTTGCATCTGTCTCATACGTTGCACTAAACGCCTAGAAAGCCTTTAAGATCGACGTTATCCTCTGCAAAAGGTTCGTTAGTTTATAATTGTATGATAGTTGCATGTATTATTTTAATTAGCCTGCCACTGCCCATTGTAAAAAAAAAAATGGGGCACGTCATCTTATTAAATATGTTATGCAGTGATTGGTCAGACAGCAGTTAAATAACGGGTTAGGATGATTAAATAACACGGACGTACGACACACTGAAAACATGTCAATTTTAACCTACAACAAAAACTCAACAGGAATCAATTTAGGAAACAGTACATTGAGAAAAGAAAACAGCTGTTAACGGGGCCCCGGCGGTTGTCGGTAAACAAAAGCGCATTAAAACACACACACGTTAGTTTATTTTATTTTATTATTTTAATGTTTTGTTAGTATATTGAGATACCTTAATAAACATAGTACTATTAGTCCGTGAAAGAGTCTTGAGTCGAAAATGACACAATAAAACGCCCATTTCTTCTGTTTTATTGAAAACCCAAAAAGTGGTGAAGCAGTGGGTTTTAAGAAAGCTGCACTGGTTCTTGAAAGATGAGCGTACTGTTGCTGTGCCTGTAACTGGATAATTTCATGCTGTGGAAAAAACACGTGGAACCGGATGAGCGTTTACTGCGCCTCCAGGTTAAACGCTGCTGACAGGACGAGCGAGTTTACAGACTGGGGAAACAGCCGCACCTAGTCTTATTTGCATCAGTTAAGTTATTAAGCAATCAGTTTCCTGGAAATTACACCAGGTTTAGAGATCATTTTATATTAGTCTTATTGTAAAGACTGTATTGTCTTAAAGCCCATTGTAATGGGAACCCTACAAAAGAACAGTTGCCTACATCTGGTAAATTAAACAGTATTTAGGTCCCGTGATGGGGAAAGTCACAACCTAATTGTCCATGAATAATCTGGATCAATATATCATTTGGTTTTTTTTTAATGGCCATCTAAAGTAGCTAAGTGCTTTGTGGTTTTGGTTGCTGTGGTAACACTGGACTCCTGTGGTCTTTCTGCAGTAGAAGGCTGAGCACCAGAGGGTCAGCTGATCACAGTCCCACGTGGCACGCAGTAGCTTTTCTTGTGCAGTAACCAGTTCAGGCAATACAAACCCAAGCCCAGGACATCAGATATGTGCAGACTTATACAGGACAAATAGGCAGTTTGCTGAATACAGTATTTAGGGTCTTAGGCGTTTGAACAGTAACTAGGTACAAAACATTTGTTTAAATTTAATTTACATTTTTTTACATTTTAATTAGTAAACCACTCAACATATCGTGGCACAAATAGCCTACGTTTCATTCCAAGTGAGCTCTCAATTACTTAACTAAACCCTTAATTGAACTACTAGTTAGCTTGATTAGACCTTTTTAATTGTTTTCATCGCTTAAGCAATTGGAGATTTCAACTTAACTATAAATAAGTTATAAATAACTTGAAATCTGCAACTTTTTAGACACTGAGAACAATTCAAAAGGTCTAATTAAGCTAATTATCAGTTCAGTTCTTAGTTAAGTGATTGAGAGCTCAGTTGGAATGAAAACCAGAAGACACGGGGTCCTCGAGGACCGGGGTTGAAAACCACTGATCTAAAACAAATGCCCATTCTGTGATTGTTTAAGCTCTGGCGGTATTTCAAGAAAGTGTACAGACCTCATATATACCTCTAGCATTTTACAGCAAGCACTTCCGTTTCTGTGCATTTTTACTTCGTGTCTCGACACCCTTAATTCGGGCTGAGCTTCCGTGCAACGCTTTCTTTTTTCAGGTCCTGATCTGTCGCAATTACCGTGGTGATGTGGACATGTCGGAGATCGAGCACTTCATGCCCATTTTAATGGACAAGGAGGAAGAAGGAACGCTTTCCCCTATTCTGGCGCATGGAGGGGTCCGGTTCATGTGGATCAAACACAACAATCTGTACCGTATCCTTTTAAGGCTGCTTTCCTGAACACGATGCTTCATACGTGTGGGATCTTAGCTATAAAAACATACAAAATCCACAACGTACAACAACCACAAACTGTAGAAAATATGATTTACTTCACTTGTCTTGAGCAGCCAGTTCAGGATGTTGCATTTAAGATTTTGCTTAACATGTTAAGGGTAGGTCAAGCTTTCGTTCTGATGTGGGGCGGGACAAGGAGGCCAGTATATACAGCCACAGTGGATATTTTATTTATTGGGTTTGTTAAGTACTAAATGACTTGCACCAATCCTAATGGTTTGCTGCTCCCTGCATTGAAATCAAATATCCTGTCTGATTCCTTTTGATTCTCTTAACAAGTTGCTTATCAGTTGTTGCTACCTCAAAGAAGAACGCGTGTGTGTCCTTGGTGTTTTCCTTTCTCTACAAGATTGTCACGGTGAGCTTTATTACTATTCACTATTTCTCTCAGGTCAGCATTCCCTTTCATTTTTATTACAGACTCCACTGCCTTTAATCAGACATGCATCTGTGTTTGATGAAGGACAACACATTTATTTGCAGTGCGTATCCACTTCAGTAGCTTGCTTCTGTATACTGTAGGGAGAAACCCATCATCTCAGATTCTTGTTAGTAGCATTCACCTCCAAGGACCGCATGAGGTAACGGACAGAACGGAGGTTTGTTGAGGTTTGAGTGTTAACTCAGTGGAAGCATCTTATTGCAGGAGTATTGCTCTGTATCACATTTCTGACCCGGACTTCTCGTTCTGTTGCAGGTGTTCTCGGAGTATTTCAAGGAGCTGGAGGAAGAGAGCATTCGGGATAATTTTGTTATCGTCTATGAGCTGATGGACGAGTTGATGGATTTTGGATACCCTCAAACGACCGACAGTAAAATCCTTCAGGAGTAAGTAACTTGTATTTGCCAGTGTAGGTTGTGTAAAGTCTAAAGATTTAGTTTGATGTGATAGGATTCAGGGCAATGTGTTGTGTTTTTTTTTTTTTTTTTTTTTTTCATTTGATTTTGTTGAACGTGCGTTTGTGTTTCAGGTACATCACCCAGGAGGGACACAAACTGGACACAGGGGCCCCTCGTCCTCCAGCCACAGTCACCAACGCCGTTTCCTGGAGATCGGAGGGCATCAAATACAGGAAAAACGAGGTGTTCCTGGACGTGATCGAATCTGTTAATCTCCTGGTATGCAGTGCTTTCAGAAACCCAGTTAGTCATGGGCCTTCTTTGTACTTTCTGGGGGAGGATGTTTAATAAGATTAACCTTCACGGTAACTAATTACATACGGAGTACTGTGAGAGCATTGCTTATTGTGACTATTGCTTGGCTGGATCTAAACGTAAAGTCAATCTGAAACATGTTTAAACTTGAGCTGTCTTGAATTTAAATGCATTAACTATATCAGGTGAATTCGGTACAGTGTCCGCATGATCCTGCTTGTTAAACCAGAATCGCATCATCCACGTCTTTTTAGTGTCGCTACGGATAGGCAGTTGATGCATTTCAGATGGATTCCCACAGTGCTGTGAAATGCAGGTGTGCCTGCAGCACAGTATACTATCGGGTGATCAAATAAGCTCCCTTATGTTTTCTGTAGAACCACATGATTGAGTGTTCAGCTCTTTTCAACACTTCAGACCGGTATAGGAACTCTGTTTTTATTTTTTTCTCTTGTTTGCTGCAGGTCAGTGCCAATGGGAATGTGCTGCGCAGTGAGATCGTGGGCTCTATCAAAATGCGAGTGTTCCTCTCGGGCATGCCTGAGCTCAGGCTGGGACTCAACGACAAAGTCCTGTTTGACAATACTGGCCGTGAGTTCACCTTTCAATAAACCGCATGGTTACGCTTTATAGTTCTAGCGAAGATTCCAACTATATTCATTATGAAAATGAGCAATATCTAGGCTAATACAATAGTTTTAGGATAGGCTGATTTCAGAGAGCACTTTGCATGAATCCCTTTGCCATTTAGCCGTGTCTCTGATAACTCTTCTAACCTCTGTTTCTGCCCCTGTGATCAGGAGGAAAGAGCAAGTCTGTGGAGCTGGAAGACGTGAAGTTCCACCAGTGTGTGCGTCTGTCTCGCTTTGAGAACGACCGCACCATCTCATTCATTCCACCAGATGGCGAGTTTGAGCTCATGTCCTACCGTCTCAACACCCATGTAAGAACCTCCCTGACTGCGTCTCTGTTTGCCGTGGTGTAAAGTCATTGCAAAGTGATATACCAATGATTCCTGATTTATAGTGGAGTTATTATTATTATTATTATTTATTTCTTAGCAGACGCCCTTATCCAGAGCGACTTACAATTGTTACAAGATATCAAATTACACATTATTTCACATTATACAGATACTACATTATTTTATATACAATTACCCATTTATACAGTTGGGTTTTTACTGGAGCAATGTAGGTAAAGTACCTTGCTCAAGGGTACAACAGCAGTGTCCCCCACCTGGGATTGAACCCACGACCCTCCGGTCAAGAGTCCAGAGCTCTAACCACTACTCCACACTGCTGCTGAGTTAATGTAACCCTCTCACTGTGCTCATCTATTAGGATGGAAATAAGACTCCTATTGCATAGCAGTTTCACCCACTCCAGGCTTTTAATACAAGCTCAATTAGTCACAGTGTTCAGATAAGCTCGTGTGTTTTATTAAACTATAGTAAAACCAGGAATGGATCAAACCGCTATGCAATGGGAGTCTCATTACCATCCCTGGAGTACAGTGTTGTATTTTAAATATTTGCAGATGCAGTAATAAGAAAAGAGAAGCATCGAACACTTTGTAGCACACAGAGCAGAGGGGCACGCAGTAATGTTAACACAGTTAAATAGATTTTAAAGCATTACTCCTCCAAGCAGAGTTCAGGATATTTATTGCAGCGTTTTGTCATTGGCAGGTGAAGCCGTTGATCTGGATTGAATCAGTGATTGAGAAGCACTCGCACAGCCGCATCGAGTACATGATCAAGGTGAGCGATCAGAAATCCTGCAGATCTCTAACAAAGCAGTGCAGACACCCTTTCACGTTGGGAGTTGTGCATTCTCTTCTTTATAGCAAAGGCATGCTTACATACTGTGTTTTTAAAATCAGTAGGGGAGAAAGGTATGCACAGGGCCTCCATGGGCCAAATGGCCTTTTCTCGTTCCCAAACTTTTCTTCTGTTCTGTGATTTTGTGAGCAGTGCTGTTTGCACTCGGCGCGCTACGTTATGCCTCTGTCGTGATTTTCCCGTTTGTTGAGATTGGATTTTTCCTCCCCCTGATCGTGCAATGGAGTGATTATGCTGCTCTGTCCGGGCACTCCTCTGTTTGGGAGGCACAGAGCTCATTGCAGATGCTGCAGGGAGCCGCCATGCCTGTTCTGTCATGCCTAATAAAAGACTTTAGAAATTGATCTAAAGAGTGAAGCTGATCTGGTGGAAACGCACTAAACTGCTAAGCCATGACTACACGGATGATTCATTAACCCTTCGGACAAGTCTGTCAGGCTGATGCTACAATGATAACCGAAACACCCAGATGCATTGTGGGCCAGGGCCAGAGGTTCATGTACAGATTTGTTATGAGGGTGCTGGAACTAAAATGATTTAGCTTCAGTTTAGTTCTGTAACTAGCTTTTTTTTAATTTTTTTAAGATAACAATATGATGTCATTTAATCCCTGTCGGCTCAAAACAAAAGAAAAAAAAGTTTGCTATAGATGCTAACACACCGCTTCTGCCTTTCTTCTTTTACAACAGGCTAAAAGTCAGTTTAAACGCAGATCCACAGCCAACAACGTTGAAATCCACATTCCTGTTCCAACCGACGCTGACTCGCCCAAGTTTAAAACCACAGTGGGCAACGTGAAATGGATTCCCGAGAACAGCGAGATAGTCTGGTCTGTGAAATCATTCCCGGTAAGGACGTAGACATGGATGGCAGCCTTTGATATGTAGAAAGAGTCTCTCTCCTCCAATGAAATCCTTTTACCTGGAACTAGAACATTTCTTTATTTTTATTGGTTGCTCTCTGTTCGTCTGTGGTGTTATTTTTCAATGCATGCCGACCAATGTGTTATAGTTGATTGCTAATGTCTTTTAATAATAGTGTGTTTAATGTAAAGTGTGTTCACATCTGATGCCATTGCTTTGGGTCTATTGGTGGAAGCACAGCTATTGTCCTATGCAGTAACCCTGTTCATTTTTGCATATAATGCATTGCCCTGTTCCACCATGCTAATCTGTATTTATTTGGGCTTTAAAGGGAGGGAAGGAGTACCTGATGAGAGCCCACTTTGGCTTGCCGAGCGTGGAGGCTGAGGATAAAGAAGGAAAGCCGCCCATAAGTGTGAAGTTTGAAATTCCCTATTTCACAACATCAGGAATCCAAGTTAGTATTAATACTGCTGTGGACCTCTCGTTGCGGTAATGCACACGTATGACCACAAGATGGCGCTGTTCTGCCATTGACAAAAGCAACAGCATTTCAATGAAAGCTGCTGTGCTTCACAGTTGTACACTTTGTCCAGTAACTACAAACACATGGATTGTTTTAATAGGTTGATGAATTACAATGCTACTTTTCAACAACCAGAATAGGAAGTGAAATCTACCAATGCGGTGAACTCTGGTGTACATAAAATGTCATTCGCTTGTAGCAGTTTGAGTAAGGTAGATAAAAAAGACAAAATTGAGTCCTGAATTGTATATATTTTTTGCCTCTTGGTGGTGCTAGAGCCTTGCCTTTTATGCTGTTCAAATACAGTAAAACACAAAATACACCATCGCATTGGCTAAAGGCAGTTTTTGTCTCTTGAATATGTACTTATAAAGTTAGCTTTGCAGGTCACAACGTGTAAAAAAAAAACACATCTAAAAGGCAGTTTAAATAAATCAAAATCTTTATTTCCCTTTTAAGGAAGTGAGGGAAGTGGTAATGAGCTAGTGAACCTCAAAATGGCACATCGCTTGTCTGTGGACAGGTAGGCGTACAGAATTTGCCAGGCTCCGAAGTGTGGTTCAGATGGGAATACAATAGTGCCCTGATGTGGTTTGTCAGCTGCTTTTGAAACAGATGCCAGGACTAAACACTTGCACTGTATCAGTAAGAGGGCGGAAAGCACAAAAGATGAAATTCAGAGGTAACCGTTTAAACAGGCTACCGTTCGCAGTAGCGCTGCAGTTTTTAAACCTTCGATAGCTAGGTGTACTTCAGATTAGCTTGCCAGCAGGCTACGTCTGCCGAATCTCTGTTTGCAGTCTGTATCGTTGCATTGCATGGCTGTGGTGAATTGTTTCTGATTAGTGTAAAGTTACCTGTATCAATTTTTCCTTTTATTTCAACAAAACCTTCATCATGGGAACAGTGCTTCCCCTGAACTTATAAAATTAAATTAAAGTTATGCAATGCCCTGGAGTAAAATTAGCTGTAATTACAGTAGAGAGAAACATGATTAATTATAGCGTCCACCTCTGGGGATTCGACCACAAGTATGTATTAGTGATGCATTCTTTCAGTTTTGAAATGCAATCTGATCTTGTTGTTTCAACTTCAGACAGCAAGTTCTTTTAGTTAAGCCAGTCCAATGCAATCAAAGCTGTACCATGTACACGTATCTGGTTCAAGTTCCAGTATTGGATCTGTGTGTTGAGCAGCAGCTCTGTGCTGGAACCTGGAATTAGTTTTTCTAGCTATGGGTCCAACACCCCATGTTAAAGGTGCAAATCATTTTAATTGGGTTTGCTTTTATATCAGATCAGAATTTCAGCTACCACTGCCAGTGGTAGCAACAGCGCCTAGCCCCTCTCATCAGCCTTCTAGAATCTGTACAGGGCTAAAAAGTACAAGTGGTTCTGTGGCTTTCTTTATAGCCTTCACTGTACATATTGGAGCTGCAGTTAGCATTACCAGTGCTTTAAAACATGCAGGCCTTTTCTTATTACAGAGAACCTGCTCTGTTCTGACCAAATGCTGTGCAGCGTCACCGCAGCATCATATTTATATTATAGATGAAAAGCTCGGCCCCGCGTAATCAGAGTCTTAATTAGATATGCTATATATCAAAGCATATGCTGTACCACTAAATGCATGTTATGGTGCATATTTGGGTTGTAAAACACAGCCTGCAGCCTCAATCGCGTTGGTATAAAGGGAAGTTGCTCAGGACAATTACTCTGCAGTTTAGGGGTTTATACTTCTTATGAAAAGGGGTAGAAAGCCACATCAGGCCATTTTTCTCTTTTATACATGTAATCAGGTCCTGTATTTTGCAGAAGACTGCATTTTATTTATTTTCCTGAAAGCAGGCTCATAAAGCTAGTTTGTGTTTATCAGAATTTCTGTTGCTTTACGTCTGTTGGGCTGTGTGGCACTAGTGCAGGTAATACTGCAGAACATACCAGAGCCTTACAGTCATGTTCTTTACTGGAAACGTTGTGGGAGCAGATGCATGAAAGGGAGGGAATGGGTACTTCCATTAATACCTAAAGATCGGCAGCTAGAGATTGCTCTGCTGTTTATGTAAGAAAATGCTTTTTTAAAAAGCTTGGATTTGTACCCTTTTAAACAGATGTGTTAAAACCCACTTCCCTAACCCCCCAGGGCCTCGAGAACGAATCCTCTTAAAAAAAAAAGAGAAAAGCAATCATTATAATTTGAGGGTCGATTTAGGAAAAGGCTGTATGGAAACGCATCAGCATTTTTCAGAGGATGATGGTGACATTTGGGGGTTAGGAAAACCACCCACGCAATCCATGGACCATTTGCGCTCTTGCACGGCGGTCATCTTCCGTGTGGCTCGATGCCAGAAGACTATTTTTGAGGTCAGATGGGCACTGCACCAAATCCAGCGGTTCCATCTGCCCTCCAGGGACTGATTCAAGTCATCTTGTCTTTGCAATATTCCATCTTAACCCATTATTGGGATTTCACAGCTTAGTTGACGTGATCCGGAGAATTGTGCTTCTTATGTCTACGCTAAAAGTGTGTCAGTGCAGCAAGTACTATCAAATGTAATAAGGCTGATCATTTTAGCCATCAGTGCAATGCAGTAAACAGAGATTGCTTTTGTGCAGAAATAAAGAGGGCACAAATAACAAAGTGATCCTTGATCGCTTGATCCTGGCGACTGTTTGATTGCTTTTTCAACAGGAAACGTTAGGCGTATTAGTAGTTTTAAAATGAACCAGAAGGGTGCTTATAGTCCGTCTTTATAGAAAAAAAACTAATATTTGTACTCGATATAATGGTAACTCGTATGGAGGGCCATTGAAGCAGAATTCAAGGAGATGACCAGCTTCATTTTTAAAATAATAAAAAAGCATGTGTTTTAGGGGGTGAGGGACCTTTGTTGCCATGTGTTGGGTATTAGTAAATGCCTGTGGCAGCTTGAAGGCTTGTCAGAAACCACATGCCACATGCACTGTCTTCAGATCATCCATAGACCTTGAATGGTTCAAACTGAGCGCTTATGATTAATAGACGGCAGAACATCGTCTCTCGAACGCCTCTTGCGTTTCTGTGCACTGTCACTGCCTGTTAGTCATTGAGTACAGGGCTGAGCCTGACTTAGCTTCCTAGAGTTTTATCTACAACACAAATGCACCCCCCCTCCCCCCCCCCCCCCCCATCTTGATTTGTTCATGCTGTACCCAGGGACTCCTGCTTTTCACAGACCCTTATTTACTGCTGCCAGTAGTTTGTGCCAGCTGGTTGTGGCAGAGTGTGTGTGTGTGTGTGTAGGATCACCTCAGTATGCTTATGCTGCAGTCCAGGAGCGTCTTGGCTCTAATGAAAGGATGAAAGCAGTGTTTAAATAGAGACTATCGGTAGAGCATCATTACTGCATTTAGGACGGAGCCTTGCATCCCCAGCCAACTGCGTTGGAACATCACACGACTTAAATACAGTATTTTTTTTTTTTTTATAGGATCGAACTGTGATGCTGCGCTTTAATGAAAGAGATGCAAACCACAGCGAGAGAGATTTGTACATTAAGAGTGAAATCTGTTTCTGTGTGATTGTCCGATTGATACAGTATACAGTATTTTTAATTCCGTCTAGACGTTCTGCGAGACGCTGTGTTGCCACTTCCAAAAAAAAAAAAAAATCAAAAGATACAATTTGAGTGAAAAAACTAGCAGCTTCCAAATGTAGGTTTTTAATTTTAGAGGTCGTTTTTAGGACGATGGTTATTTCTTTACAGCCGCGTTTATATTAAATATATACGTGTATTTTTCTCCCTCCTTGTTTCTTTAAAAAAAGACCTACACGTGCAGAGCATAACCTCCCTTTCCACTCCAATTTCACATTGAGAGCTATACTTTTAGCTGTTTTTATTTGTTATATTTGTAATTTAACATGATTTAATTGGAATACGTGCGGTTCGTCATGAGGTAGAAATGAGCCAGCTGCCCCAGCTCCATTTTTGTTCTGATAACTGTAGCTCTCCATATGCTTGCCAGTGCTTCTTTCACATGTCTTCTCTCCCCCTTCTCTTGTCACTTTCACTTTTCCTGGTCAGTTTGACTCTACAGATTTGTACAGCCCATGGAAACTGAAACACCAGGGTTTTCCACGGACTGCTTCTGTGTAATGTTTGTATGTGTGGTGTAAGTGGTTTTCTTGTGTTTTTATATACACATCTGCTATGAACACATACAAGGACATGCATTACACATCTTGCTGTTGGGGAAACAATCTTTGTTCTGTATTGAATTCGTTCTGTCCTATTCAGATTGTAATGCAACACTGATGTGTTTTTAAGTGGCCGTGGGCTGCACAAGGGCGTGTCCAACATCCGACCCATCCACGACTGTCCTGGTGGTGTACTGACTCCTTCAAGTACCTGTGCCCGTACCCGTACCTGCACTCGTACCCCTACCTGTACCTATAACGTGAGCATTTAACAGACAAAACATGGGCTAAAGCACAGGTCCTAGTTAAATTTCCTTAATACACTCCATAAGTATCTATTGTCTATTCAGAAGTGGTTCACATAGGGAATATTAAAACTTGCAAGCAATGTATTCCCAGTACAGCATGAGGGGCTTAAACGTATTTGAGAGAAACATTTGCAGCATCAGATCAATTGCAACCACAAAAAAAAAAAAAAGTGATTTTAAATGATGACATCTTACTAGGGCTGGTTCACTTAGCAGGCGGGCATCCAAATTTAAATCGGCCTTTTTTTTTTTTTTTTTTTTGAAGCTGGTCTGCATGCGATCTGAACTCAGATCTTTAAAGAACCGTGCCAGCCTTGAAGCCGGCTAACCCACATAGAAAATCCTGGTTTTCTGGTCAGTAATGAGTGGCCCGGCAATGCCAGATAAAGGGAGAGCCAGCAGAGGAGGGACTGCAGATGATTGATTGGCTGTCCGTCCTTTCAGCTGGAACATGAAATTAGCTTCTCAAGCAAGGCTGCTTCTTTTAGCAGGAATGTCTAGACTGTTGAAGGAGCTCAAGTTGTTATTTTAAAATACGTTTCTTTGCAGGGAGTGTTTAAGGTGTCTCCATAAACTACTGTGCTCAATATATACATATATATATATATATATATATAACAAAAAAAACTCTAGACATGCTTTCTGTTCTGTTTTTACTGTATGGACAAGCCAACATGGTGTGTGGTGATCTTAAGGAGGCCCCACCCTTGATATGCAGGGCATATCATTTAAAAAAGACTTGTATGCACTGATGGTGTCCATCTGTCGGCATTGCCCTGCCGACCTAACCCCTCCCTACCCGGGCGGCGCTCGGCCAATTGTGCGCTGCCCTCTAGGAACCCCCGGTCACGGTCGGCAATGACATAACCTAGATTCGGTTGATCCCTGGAGCCAGCGTTGCTACCGTTGTGTGTGCTGATGCGCCAAGGAGGTGGCAAATAGCCAGCATTACACTTCAGCCATCAACACCGGGCCAATAGGAAATCCATGTTACCTGGTGGAGGAAAAGCACTGAAGGCTCATATATTACAGCAAAGCTACGTCTTGATTGGTCCCCAACACTACTATCTAATTTTATCTTGGCGAAAGCCGAGTGCAGTGTTTGCTACAGTGCAGCTACTCTCATATAATAAACATAAATTCTAAAAGATTAAACAAAACTCCAGATGCTCTAGTAGTCTAGGAAAGATAACTCTACTTGAAACAGAACTGTACACTAATTTAGTTACGTTACTTGTATGTATGTATGTAGGTATCTATATATGTATAACACAGTATATGGGTCTTTCTGTCAAGATCTCAGTACTGAAAGAGTTAGTAGGTTGTCCTGCCTAGTTTCAGTACCCTTTTCTGAAGGTCTTGTAGGACAGTCCCTTTCAAACTACATTTTGTACCAGCATGCCAGCTGCAAAAAGTGCATTCAAGTTACTGCTTCATTTAGAGAGACGTTGAAGACTTTCCTTTTTTTATCTTTTGAGTTTTGTGCGTCTGTTATTTCAAACGATGCCGCGCTCTGCCGCTCTCACACACAAGTATAAATAAAACAAATACAAATGTGTAATTCTGGGAAACGCACACACAAAAAGAGTAAGAAATGTTGTGCAACAAGGATACTGTGTGTGCCCTTGAGGTCAGGGGATGCTTTGTGGTTTACACGCTGTTCTGTTCTTATTTGCATGAAGTATCTTGTAACTTCTACTTTCCATCCATTTGTAACTGATCATGCATGGCAAAAAATCTTTACCAACTTGCTTTTTGCAAACAAAACAAAACAAACCCTAATGTAAAGGTTGCAGCTGCACAGTGCATGATTCAGTATCTGAGAAGGATCATGATGGTGTCGCTCTTCACATTGCACCCTCACAACCAGATTGCCACTCTTCATTTAAGGAGGAATTTTGAAATATGGCAACAGGAGAGTTCATTAAAAGGTTGCAATGGTTATGTGAGCTAACCAGTTTCCAGTATTTTATCATACGTTTACCCGAAGTCTCTAGCTATGACCAAACGTTTTGCATCACCTAGAATTTTAGGATTGAGACATTAATAAAATATATATTTTATTAACATCATGTAATCAAAGAAACTACAAAACTACAAAACTCTACCGGAAGCCATAATAGTAGTACAGTATTTCATGTTAGATTCTCAAACTATCACACTTTTTCAATTTGTCAGTTTTCCGTTTTAATTATATGGTAAAACTACAAAGCAGTATGTAATTCTATATGTTAAATAATTCAGCAGGTTTCATTCGACTTTATGAAGCAAAATGTGTTCGTTCTATAGCAGTGGTGCACAGCTCGGTCCTCGAGGGCCGGTGTCCCTCCATCTCACAGGAGGTTTGAAAAATTCATCTTGCCGTTCTACTGTAGCTCTGTGTGTCACATTTAAGATGGACCATGTAAGGAGTCTTTTTCGTGGGTGGAGATGCAAAGGTAGGCCTGACTGTACAGCGATCCCCAGTGTAAACATTCCTCTTTCACACACAGGACTGCAGGTAACACTTATGTTACTGCTTACAAATGACCCACAGTCTGGCATATTTTCCAGTTTTGTGCAACATGCATGTTGCATCTAAACCTAACAATGCTTGTTACAGTACAACAGTCATTTTCCACTCCTCCGCGGTCCTTGCCAGGGAGCAGTATCATTGCAATGCTTCACTAATCCCTCGCTCTCCCAGACTGAGCCAAACTGTGCCAGCCAGTCCAGAAGAATCTAAAGGGCAAGGGCTTAATAAGTAACATTTATTAAAGGTATATGCCCCAATCAGGTCTTAAAGGGGCAACGATGACGGGTTTAATACAGTGTATTGCATCAGCTATTCTAATAGAATTGGTGCATGGTATTTGTTTACTATTTAGACTTATGGTGATGGCTTGCTGGCTAAAATAACAGAAGAAAAACTGTCCGATTTGGGTTACACAATACGCTGTAAGGTATCGATGCCAGTGTTTTATAGTTTCGCAACCTAGAAAACTGTGAAACTGTGAAATGTTACCCAGCAGCGGTGGGTACTATTTCCCCTATTTGTATTAATATCTCACGTTTCTTAACCGCTTCCTTATAGTGCCTTGTTTTTATTGTAAGTATGTGAAAAGTTCTCATGGTGCAGGTTTTTCTGGGTACCAGCTGCGGTTTTGAGTAGAAGCCTGCAGAAAGTGCATCTTGCACGTTTTGTCTTAGACTGCATGACACTTAGGATAGCTAGCACCCTATCTAAAATATGAGCTCAAATATGTATTGACAGAGTGTAAAACATTTGTGCGGGGGGGGGGTACCCTAAGATTTGCAATAAAATAAATACAATAGTGGATGTCTGTGATAGAGCTTATGTTTGAGTTTTACGGTATTCAGATTTCTGTTTTAAAATATTATTCTAGACTCCTGCTACCATTGTTGAACATATAAAGAAGGACTTGAAAATCTCTAAAAGTGGACTACGACTTTATTAGTAGGAATTACTTTTAATTTACTTACATTTATACGGTTATTGGTACAAATCTCAAGTAATTAACACACATCCACAACGTCACCTGTGAACTGCTTTAATCTCCTAAGGTACTAAAGCTAGTTGTAAGCAGATGAAGTAAGCTGTTGTCTTCTTGTTTTGCCAGGTTCGTTATCTGAAGATCATTGAGAAGAGTGGGTACCAGGCCTTGCCGTGGGTACGATACATCACCCAGAATGGAGGTAAAGACATTGGATTTTTCCTATGTGTCTCTTTTTTTTTTTTTTAAGTGTCCCAGGACCAACGGAAACGCATTCAGTGGTCTTGCACCGAGATCCTTCTGGCTGAGTGGCGTTGGGCACAACACTGCCTTGCTGTGTCTTGTGTTGTCTTAACTGTCAATCCCCCCTCTGAAGCTTCCACTCCAGACATGACTTCTTTTGATTTAGTAGTTTGAGCCGCTCCAGGTGTTTTTAGCTCATCATTATGTCACATTATGTCAAAGCTTTAGAAAAACCTTTTAAGGTCACAAGTTCAGGTGTGTCAATTTTAAGCCCATGAAATACTTAAAATGGCTCAAACTCCTTTTTATAAGTTCAAAACAGAATTAATAGCATCTAAAATGCCTCGGAGCGCTGTGCTAGGGAGTTGGATTCCATTGGATGTGGCAAATGGTGCGTTAGCAAAGGACAAGCCTCAATGGGCCTCCTTACTGCTTTCAGTAAGTTCTTTGCCGTCTGTCTCTTTCTTTTTCATCCCTGCATCTTCGTACAGACGTTGATTGAAATGTGAGTATATTAATTTGTGATCCCTGGCCTGGGTGGTGGTCTTTTAGATGGCAATTAGAATGCACCTTGAGCTTGATTAGAAGGAAGGAAACTTCAGGAGGCAAAGTTATTGTTGGCCATGTTTGATTCTGTGGTCTCTCCCAGTATGGAACGGCTATTGGATCATTGTGTAATCTTCTCTGAGGCAGTTTTTAATGTATTTTTAATCTCGGCTAAAGCAAAACATTAATCACACAAAAGGTCTTCCTCATTCTGAAGTAAAGATAGCAGGGTGGGATATTTCACTGTCCGTGAAAGCAGAAATAAATGTCAGGTCCTACAAATAAGATTTGAGTTGCATGTTCTAGCATGTTATACAGTTCTAAACAAGATCTGTCCATACTGTAGGTAGTGGATAGTTTATTTATTTAAATGGTATACCTGATTTTGTTTTGTTTTACTAAAGATTAAATACAAATATCTCACTTATTCTGGAATATGGTTTTAATTTTAATCATTTTCTGGAATATCTCAAGCAATGTTATGCAAGCCCGAATATTGTAAAATATGTTGAGTGGATTTGTTGTGCAACCAATATATCTGAGCAATATGAAAATTAAAACATTACACAAGGAAAAACATACACTGGGCTATCAACTGATCAATTAAGTAACTCAATTAATTTAAATTATAATGAACTCTCAACACTGTATAGGTCTATTATAATTTAAAGATAACTTCCACTCAGAACTGCAGACCACTCTTGTGGTTTATGAAAGTTACCACACCACTAAACCCATCGTAAGTATTTCTTGTAAGCATGCATGTCTGTTTATTTATATTTGGAGTTTTATTCAGTGAAATCCTAGGATTATCTTTAAAGATACTTGGTGTTGAACGAGTTAATTAAGCCTGATGTGGCCGTGATGTCTCATCCCTACAAAACACCTTTAATCGTGCAGCAGAGAAATGTTCTCACGTGGATCAAACCCGTGTTTATGCCATGCAAGTGCCTCTGAACCTCCAGACAGGTTGAGATGACTAATGTTAGCCTAAAGGGAAACCGCAAGTATGCACATCATTGAAAACACTTCGGTATTCCTGTGGCAAAAAAAAAAAAAAGCATTTTAAAGGCAGGTGAGGCTCCGGAATGCAGATAAACAAGGCGGTAGCGACCTTTGGAAGAATCGGGATTTACTTTAATAATTAGTTCTCATGTGGGGTGAAGGCTTGGTAGCACAGTGAAACAAAGAATGAGCCAGTCAGTGAATGGATTGAACTTCTGTGGCTCCTTAAGGAAGGTGGCCTCTATCACTCACTTGTACTGAAAATACAAATGTAAAACAAATCTGGAGTGTATGAGTGTTTAGTTCAGATGGCCGTCAATACACTGCTAGTCACTGGTAGTTCATACATACGACTGATCACCAGTTCAGACAGTAGCAACTACACCAAGACATCCAGTTTTCCGCACATTAAATGCTGCACGTTTAAACCTCAATCTTTATAGATACTTTATAGCTCTAAAAACCAATGCAGCCCTCCTCCCTGTTACACTTGCAGTCTTTTAAAACCCGTTAAAAATCTTCAACGGGGTTAAAAGAGCTATGTTTTGGAGCTCAAAGCCACCTGTTGGTCTGCTGGGGGTAAAGTAAAGCAATGTTTTTGGAGGTACGTTTTGTTCTCGAGAAGGCAGATTGATCAAACTGAAACACTGCCTCTTCAGAGCTGAATGCTGTTTACCAGAGAGCTGCTCGGAGGATTTCTGGCAGCTGCCCGCACGGAAAAACACCAGCCTGGTAATACTAATAATTACAATGAATACAAAGCAGCAAGCAGAAAAAGCACACTGTTTTTAAAGGGATTTGTAAATGGCACTTGTTTCCACATGCATTCTGTGGATTACATGCTTAAAAATATATATCAAGGAAGAAAAAATAAAAAGGTAAACAAATATCTCATTGTATTTAAAGGCTTTTGCTAAGTATTTTGTGTCGCCAAGCTGAGTTCTAGCTAAACGCAGGTCAAAATAGTTGGCGGCCAAAAAATGGGATGTACAGTAACTGGAGGAATTCTGTGGTTGAGAAGTTCAACCCATTCAGTACTAGGCAGGGATAGAAATAAGACTGCAATTGCATAGCAGTTTGATCCATTCCTGGTTTTGCTGTAAGTTTAATAAGACACACCTGAGCTTGTTACCTATTCACTGCAGCTAATCAAGCTTGCATTAACACCTGAAATGTGGGAAACTGCTATAAAACTCTTTGTAAACCTGTTGCAATACAGAATTTAATATTGTTATATGTGGGTAATTCCAGAAGCCAGTTTACTGGTCTTGGGGAGTCTTTTTTCTTAGATCTTCTTCTTGTTTTTAAAAATGGTTAAACTATGGTTTTGAACAGAATTTAAGAGGGCATCTTCAGTAATGTGTGGACATACATATCCAAACAGGACAAGCTTGTCATTTGCCCTCCATGCGATTGAAAGTGTTAGGGTAATGCTTTGGGTTATTTTTGAAACCTTGGAAACCACATCTGGACTTGCAAGTTACAGAAGCAGCATTTTTTTAATAAAATATAAATACACCCAAAAAAATGTAAGCACATTTTTTATGTGGTTCTGGTTACAAAAAGCTGGGTTTAATAAAAACTCTTAAAAGCGAAAGATGTGTTAAAAATAACAATGTAACAGGCATCTAATTATGCATTGAGAGCCGCTGGCAGGATTCAGAATGTGTGTGTATATGTGTGTGTACGTGTGTGTGTGTGTGTGTGTGTGTGTGTATATATATAATATATATACACACAACAACTTTAGTTGGCTTTCTTTGGCTTGTTAATGTGTAGTAATATTGTTTAATGTGTAGGTTTGTTTGGCCACTTGAAAATAATTGTCAGATTTGCTGATTATATATATATATATATATATATATAATTTATTTTTTTATCTTCATTGCAATTACATGGATGTCTCCATTGTTCAGTGCCCGGGGTGCATGTGGAAAGTGTGGGGTCTAAGTGCTGGGTAGCAATGCCACTCCTTGGCAGTGTGGTTTCTGTGTACTCCACAGAGACTTTCTTGTGGACAGCTCAGATCTCATGACATGTCGTCTCCGATGTCTCTGCAGTAGGACGGCCGCACTCTAAAACTGAAGCTCCAGTTTATTTCATTATCTCCGCTGTGTTTCTGCTGTAGTCCATAGGGGCCTCTTGTTCAAGCTAAAGAGCTCATATTAGAGACTGCTATCTCCCCGTTTCCCTCGCTGGCGTGTCCTTTTGAATGTTCAGTTAATCTTTACTACGGATTTCGTTTTGTAATCCAGTCTTAAGAAAAGGACGGATCCACCCTGTCCTGTAAATTTTGAATGCCTGTTTCGTGCACCTCATTGCAAAAAGAAGAAAGGCAGCATCATTTGTGTTTGTGGGACACGGGTGTCCCTTTTACCGTTAAAGGGTTAAAAAATAATCTACCTTGGAGTGCAGTGCAAGTATGTTAAGGTCATGAACTTCAGACCATTGTCCCGTTCTGTTACAGCGGAGGTTTCCATATGGTATTGACATTATAGATGCTGTTTTAGTTTTATTAACCCGTAGTGTTTGTTTGTTTGTTTGCTTGGATTAGCAGGGAAGGACCATTTGGATTACGAAATAACCAGCCATGCAAACAAATGGTTTAATATTTAGTAGAATTTTCATTATTTGAACATTGGCACAAATATATTATTTGTATTAGTATTTTAACAAACCTTGATTTAGTTTGTGTTCATAAAACCTTGCAGGGAGAGAGGAAGCTACACCTCGGGGCACATTCAGAAAAAAAAAGGTCTTCCAATGTACAGCATGACAAGCCCACACTATTAGTCTTGCAGAAATTTGGATTGCAAGCCAGAGCGTAAGCTTATTATGAAAGCAAATGCATTGAAAGTAATGCGATTTCCCCAGAAAGACATTATAAGAAAACAATATGTTCTGTGCAGCATGAACATTTCTGGCCAGCATGATCATACTTGGCTCTGTAGAAGTGGTCTGTGTATTAATTTCTGGACAAACAGTCTTGGGCTTGTTTTAAGACCACCAAACTAGTTTTAACCAATGCCAGGTTCCAATCCAGCCCACATAGGAGCAAAGGTTACTCCTGATTTAACCCTCATTTCTGCAGGCACATGCAAATACAGATTTATTATATTTCTTGCTTGTTCAATTTCTGAAAACCTGTGATGAAGGAATGTTTATGCAGCGCGCATGAAGGTTTGAATCGTCAGCTGCAGTTCAGCGGCCTGGTTGTGTTTTGTAATTCGTGGAATTGAAATATTCTGCATATGATCGGTCAAACATTGCGCTAGCGGTATGCAGAATACTAAATGTTCCTTTTGCAGTGTTCCGTAGTGGTGGGATTCTAGAGGGATGGAATATCTAAATGTTCTGTAGTGGTGGGATTCTAGAGGGATGGAATATCTAAATGTTCCGTAGTGGTGGGATTCTAGAGGGATGGAATATCTAAATGTTCCGTAGTGGTGGGATTCTAGAGGGATGGAATATCTAAATGTTCCGTAGTGGTGGGATTCTAGAGGGATGGAATATCTAAATGTTCCTTTTGCAGTGTTCCGTAGTGGTGGGATTCTAGAGGGATGGGAATATACTGTGATGTAAACCCAGTATGAACTTCAGCTCAGCAGCCTGGTTGTGTTGTAATAGGTGGAGTTGACATGCTGAGTCAGCTGCATGAAGTGCTGGCATCAACAGAGGCTTTGCTTTCCATTTCCATTTATTGGTTTCTTCCACAAATCAAGAAATTGAGCAACAATTAAGCAATAAATTAAATCCACTACCAGTGTCAAACCAGGCAACTCATTATTTCTCAATACTGTGCTTGTATATATTAAAATAAATATTTTAATTTTTTTTTTTCTTTGCAGACTACCAGCTCAGAACCAGCTAGAAAAAGCACCCGTCTGTGGCCTGTGGAACTGAAGCCTCCACAGTCTTCTCTGGTTTTAAAGTCGACTGCATTGTGTTTGTGTCCTGGACCTTTGTATCATCATTACTAACATTTCACTGATTTGTAAACCACTGAAGAAGTGCGATCTCCCCGTGATTCAGACTGAAGTAACCGTTAGCAACCGCATTAGCATCAGTTCAACAGTGTTTTTGACAATGTTACATTATTTTAAATTTATATATAAAACCTAAACCGTTTCTTGCTGCAGAAATCAAAGAAAGATAAGTACAATGAATTAGTATTCAACCTAGAAGTATAGCACAAAGCTTAACGTTCTTTAATTGAAGTCATATACAAATAATTTAAAAAGCTGTACAGCTGTTCAAAGTATGTAACTGCAGTTGTGTTTTTTTTGGTTGTTTTTCTGATCTCTTTTGGGATGAAAAAACAAATCTGAAAGTATTCACCCTGTTTACGGTTCGACAATGTTAATCCGTTATTAGGTCAATAAAAAGGTGCAGCCTTGCCTCTTTCATGTTACCCTGTCAGACCAGTGTGCCTGAAGGGTTATTTTTGTTCAGCCTTGGTCGCGCGATCAGTGTTGGTTTGTAAAGCTCAAGATTTAGAACAGCTTGGTTCTTTTGGTTATCTGTGTTTTTCTCCTTCTGATGTAGTTCCTGCCAGCCCAATTGCTACCTAATAGGCATAGACCTCAATAAAACCTTTTAGTATTTAATGTTAGTCTTCACATCCTAAATGTTACGCTACTGCAGCGGATTGTGCTAAATGCTCCATATGCATAGTTCTTTTAGCAAGCTGCTAATCAAGTGATCTGCAGTTGCAGTGTGAATGCATAGATACATGTTAATGTATAAAATACACATTTTGACTGAAGTTGATTGTGAAAAATGGTTAAAAAAAAAACAAAAACGTTTCTTTCAAATAAAATAACTTTTTAATCCTGCATTATTTTATTATTATTATTATTATTATTATTTATTTCTTAGCAGACGCCCTTATCCAGGGCGACTTACAATTGTTACAAGATATCACATTATTTTTACATACAATTACCCATTTATACAGTTGGGTTTTTACTGGAGCAATCTAGGTAAAGTACCTTGCTCAAGGGTACAGCAGCAGTGTCCTCCACCGGGGATTGAACCCACGACCCTCCGGTCAAGAGTCCAGAGCCCTAACCACTACTCCACACTGCTGCCCTACTATTCCACACTGCTGCCCTATTTTAGTCAAGGCTTTCCATTTAGGGGTCTTGGATTCACAGATCTCACATGCAGTCAGCCTGTCCTTGAGTTCTATTTTAAACCTATGTGGTGTGTATGTTGCCATTTGCGCTTGTGACATCACTTCCCATGCATTAAGCTAAAACTCTGGGAAATGATCTGGGAATGTGGGCAGGAAGTGATTCAAAGAGAATGAAACTCGGTTCGGACAAAAGTCTGCTGATTCTAACAGGTTCCTGAGTGTCTAACACAAAGCACAACAAAGAAGCGCTATTGTTTAGCATTACCGAAAGCGTCCCCTAATTAGGTAAGGCTTCTATTTCAGTGCGCCGTGCTTGCAGTGATTTAATTAGGTTCACAAGGATCGTGCATTGAAACAATGGAGCTTTTTTTCTTTTCTGTAGACCATTACTTCATTCTGTTATGGTGCTGAGGTGAATATACTGTCCTAGATAGATCATATCCGGTATGTTGTCTATACCAGAGCTGTTGTGCTTGTCTCATATTTTCACTAATGTTGGCAATGTGAATAAATACATTTGTAAATGATTCAGGGAGGCTAGGGCAAGCTTTTCACCTCACTGGGGCTCTGGGTTTTGAATCTGAGCTTGGTGTCAGTAGCCCTCAATATAAAATGAATATTCTGGATATGATCAGCCAAATCTGAGCCAGATTAGTGCTATACTACATGGGCCCTTTGCGGTATATACCATGCTCTTTGGAATTCTATAGGAATGCAATATTTCATGTAGTGTGAAGACAGTATGCAGAATGCTGCAATAACGTGAACACCAAGTGCATGTAAACATACTAAATGAAAAGCTGACCTCCAGCCCCCATCCAGGCTTTCCTGAGCAACGTGTTTGCATTGCCACTGATGGGGCTAACCCTGCTCTGGGGATAAAGAGAGGGGGTTCCGGAACTCACAGAAAAGTAGCCATAGCAATGCAAGTGAGTCACGTAGCAGGTGTTTGTTTTACAGGTCTAGAACAAAAGCCGTCCACCTACAGTGTGTTTATTTGCAGTTAAATATTCCCTCGCAGCCATTCCCGTTCCATAACTCTGCCCTGTTCTTATCTAATCTTAGACTTGATCCCTCCTGCATAAGCCAGTGCTCACACAGCTGTAAAATGACAGGAAGGGCTGAATACAGTAGGTGTTCAAAGGTTCCTAGTACCTGTAAGTAGGTCAATGTTGACCAAGAGATGAGGCGATAACAATCAATATTTTTAAAAGCTGAAGAATTCCCATAATGAAAAGAATAATAATAATGAAAATAAAGGTGGTACGCTACATGCAAACATTCCCTCCTATTGAAGCCTATGATGTTCTGTATGTGAAAGTGAGTCACTGCATTTCTTTTTTAGCAGGTCTTTCCACGGTCAATGTAAAGGGATTCTTCTCCATTTTTCTGATGTTTAATATGTTCCCTGTGTGTTCCGTGTAGGTATTCCAGCACTAGTTGCACGGACTCCCATTTAAAACCATTTTTACTCAGCCCCTCTGGTGCAGTGTAGTGGATTCCACTATATTAAAGGGTGTTGATCGCCAGTCGGGCAGCATCTACCATTACACGATGCCCAGTAAAGAAAAAGAGGCTGATCACCTGGCTGGCGAGGGCCTGAGGAGACATTAATTAACACTTGCTAATTTATAGAGCTTGCTGAACCCACTCTCTATAAACAAGCTGACATACCCGTCTGTTATTACTGTCAGCCCAACCAACCAGGGGCCTTGCGTTACAGTGACAGGCATCCAGACACAGTAATTCCAGGCTTCCCTCAGTAGGCCTGGATTAGGGGAGAAAGTGGCAAAATACCTGTCATTACATCCCCCCCGGCACAGCTTTGAAAGAGGAGACCTGTGCTCACTCGGAATGCAGTGTTAGTTTTGTCTCCAGCACGTACTGATTAAAGGGTTGCAAGAAGTCCCGGAGCAACGTTTGGTTAAAAAAAACTAAACAGTATTGATTTGTTTTTTCAGTTTGGTAATTGTAAACGTCTACCTCTTCACTGAGTGCTGAGCTTATTTAAAATCCCCCCCCCCCCCTCCTGCACACAAGGTTGAGTGTTAACAAAGCTGCCTATTAGTACGACAGTACCTTTCAGTTGATGCCTAGCCTGTGGTATTGAGAGGAGTGGGTTGCAAGTTAAAACGTCTGACAGACGGAGGATTAAAAGCATGTTCCGCAACAGTGACGGTGGTTATAAGGCACTCAAATGAGCTGACAGTTTGCTGTATTGCACAGCTGAGTAACAAGTAACTTGCAAGCGGTTTTTCATTGAACAGCGCTGTGCACGTCCATTTCTTCAGTACTATGCAGCTTTCAAAAGAAACCCATGTTGTAGCAGTCGTGTATGTTCAGGTTAAAGAAAGTTCTCGGTTTTACACCGTATTTTCAGTAAGTGTTACTGCCTCACCTCTTAAGTAATTTCATCTCTGCAGTGTTACTGGCTGAAAGCATGTCAGTCAGTACAGGGAAGCAGCTGGTTGGCTTATGACAGGAAAGAAAGCGTTGAAGGGGGTGAGGACAGTTTCATTAAACATTAAAGTTATATGAGAGCGTGAGGTGGGGGTCATTCACCCATCTAACACGGAACGACCCAATAATAAAACCACAAAATAGCAGCTAGTATCGGTTTTAGTGAACTAGGGCGTTGTGTTGCATCTTGTTACTGCATATCCTAAATAAGATTCCATACAGAGGAACAACATCATAATGGAAGGTGAGAAAACAGGAACCTGGTTCGAATGACAAAAAACAAATCTCACAGGACAGATGTAAACTACACCATCCTTACCGCAACAATAGAAGTGCTGGTTGAAGCTTCAGCTTCTGTTGTTCATTTGTGTTTCAATTGCCCTCGATTCCATGAAACACAGCTTCCATTTACTGCAAATATCTGTGCTCAGCTTTGCCTGCCAGGACTGCGGTGTATAAAACCTGAGAATGGCGTGAACTTTGGTGAATTAAAAAAAAAAAAAAGTCTCCGAGGACCTATATGTTTTAATCTGGTTCCCAGTAAAGCACGAACTGTGAAACGACCCCCAGTTTAAATGGTTTCGCTAGAACACGTCCTTTTATTTGTGGAAAGTACTGTACAAGTGCAAAGGATGGCGTCTCAGACATTTGTAAAGTGAAGTCTTAGCACATGGTTGTTGGCGATGTCCATTAGTTTGTACTGTAATATGTTAAATGTCCAGCAGGTGGCTGTGGTGTATATACTTATTCGTATCCAGCTATATATGTGGTAATGTGTGAGTCTACTAGATGGGGTATAGATGCCATTACTATAAGATATACTGTACAAAAATGACAGGTCATAATTAGCACTTTCCATCTATCATCAGAACTCTAGTTCCTTAAAAGTATTTAAGGATCACAAAACTAAATAGTTTGAGAAGAATGACCATGTCTGTATTGGGATTACCTGAGCTGCTTGGCTCTGATCACATTGGATTCCATACAGATACACAAGAGCAGGCTGGTCTGTGGATGTTAGAAATGTGCTGTTGACTTGAAAACCACAAATACCTCGTCCCAAATGCCTTTTCTTGCTTAACTTTCTCCAGGGTATATTTTACACCTTGTGTAATTATACTAGAAAAGCTGTTGAGAAAACCTTAATCTGCCTTTTACAATCCGTGAAGTCTCAGATCTTTGGTTAATGTATTACAACATTGTAATTCATTGCTACATCTGTCTAAACAGGAACACAACTAAATGGGATCCTACTGTATTCACACCCTGATGGAAATCTTAGCGACGGACAGAGCCGGTGTGTGCTGGTCAGCTCTATTTTTTTCTGGTTTTCAACTGGTCATACTGGTTGAGAGGTGTTCAAAAAAAATCTTAAAAGTAATCTAATTGTTTTAAACTGGGATTTGATATACATGCTGGGTGCTCAGTAAGAGGTTAGTAAATATCTGTTCCACCCGCAGCTGGTCATCAGCTCACCAGCAGTTAAACTGGTTAAACTAAGACATTTCTAAATAATGTTATTTTGTAACAAGAAATCCTATGTGCATTCAGTAATACAGTTGCTGCCTTGGAAAGGCTACATTGACTGCTACTTGGATTAGCTACAATAAAATTAATGATACTATATATGAAAAAGAAAGTCAATATTCCTTCTGAAAACAAATACACAAATTCATTATTTCATTAACAAATACATCAAACCTTTTCAAAATCAAATTCTTTTCAGCTCAAATGTTAGCCAATTTGTTATCTGAAAAAAAAAAAAAAAAAAAAATTCAGCTGTGTAAAGAAGCATTCTGAGAAATACAGACTTGACCTTGCCCCAGTTAGAGATAGGGTAGCAGTGGTTCAGTTTGCATTACAGGTGCTACAATGTGCTGCAGCATGCAGCCTGTGCCTGTCAGTGCAGACAGCAGGCAGGTAGAGGGCAGCCTTGCTTGCTCCCCTCGTAGAGTAATCACACTTCCCTGAAACAGTCTATAACTAGCCCAATTCCATGCAGATGAGTGACACTGGAAGATTCATTTCGTATATATGTTCATAATTCCATCCAAGATGATTCACACTACTTGCTGTTTTTTTACTTTGGTTGATAATAATTGTATAATTACTTGCATGACACCCTTTACTTAACCTACTTACATGTAAATCCAGGGATAGATGGAAGACTCCCATTGCATAGACGTTTGATCCATTCCTGGTTTTACTGGGAGTATAATAAGACACGCGTGCTTGTTACCAGTGATAACGGACGACGCTGGCACCATAGCGAGCGAGCGTAGGTGTGCCGAATGGCCTGCTCTTGTTCTAGAATGTTCTTATGATACACTGGGGATAGTCAGGCTTGCAGTAAATCCTGGAATGGGTGAAACTGCTATGCAACTGGAGTCGTATTTCCATCCCTGAAATCGTATGCTTTCCTTTTCCCAAAGTGAGGTGGTACAGTAAGATTGAAAAGCTGATATTAACTAGAAAACAACCAAAGGGAAATTATCAGCAGCTTTTCCCCCATTGACTCACAATGGTGTTCCGTCTGGGAATTTCAATGCAGTGATAATAAGCGTTTTTATACAGTGTGTGTCTATACTGACTCTACAAGGAACAAGAAAACCATAAAAGAAATAAAGAACACCGAGGTGAGTCAAAGCTGGTTACACGCAACTGTTAAAGTTATTTGCATGTAGCATTTAGGTTACTGGATCTTACTCATTGTGTGTTTTTTATGGGTTACAGCCTCTCTCTACATTCTTTGTATACTCACATTTGCACCGAGTATTATTTCCTCAATTATATCCACTGGTGAGGGAACCACTGGGAGGGAGGGGGGGGCACTCGCCCCCCAGTGAAAACGGGGTGGGGGGGGGCAGAAATATGTTTTGCCCCCCCCCCCCAAACACTGAGTCTCTTTATGGCTGTAAGAGGTCTATCTGTCTATATAAAAAAAAAATGGATCAGAGATTTCCTTTAAACTGAAAAATACATAAATACAATATTCTTTTATGTATTTGACATTCTTTTTCTGCTTCATGAAAGTAAACCTCCGTTCTGTACACACCCTCTGAATGTTGTCTGTCAGCGGCAATACAGAGAGTCCAACCGGAATAGCAACTAGTCTCCGGTTTGAATGACAAGTTGTAGAAATCAAACAACTGGATGCAGCACTAACACCTGCAGTCGACTGTCGCTTATACATTTTCGCACCTTCACGAGCGTTCACTCAACTTCTAATTAAAAAATACAAATAAAAAACTTTTATTCTTTTCCATGTTTTACAATTTTTTTTAAAAGAGGTAGATAAAAACAAATCATGTTCACTTTTATGTAGGAGGTACCTGAACTTCAGTGAAGAACAGGTTTCCTGTATTTATTTATTTCTTAGCAGACGCCCTTATCCAGGGCGACTTACAATTGTTATGAGATATCACATTATTTTTACATACAATTACCCATTTATACAGTTGTGTTTTTTACTGGAGAAATCTAGGTAAAGTACCTTGCTCAAGGGTACAACAGCAGTGTACCCCATTGGGGATTGAACCCATGACCCTCTGGTCAAGAGTCCAGAGCCCTAACTGCTACTCCAAACTTCACCCCCCCCCCAAAATCGTAAAAAGCTTCCACTGTCGTTATTTACCCTTACCTGTATTAATGATCTCGAAGCAGGGCTCTAATTGTTCACGTTTTGCAATTAAATAAATATTAATTAATACAATGTCCTGCACAGTACTTAAAATACCTGATGAATAAATGAATCACCCAAAAGCAAATTAGAATTAAATCCCTTGAAAACTCTATGCTAATTCCTTAGGAAGATAATGTCAAAATAAGTTGAATTCATACAATAAATACTATACCCACGCATCTATTAAAAACCAATCTTCCCATGATAGGTAAACGCTGCACACCCTCAACCACAAATCAATCAATCACTTTCCCTTTCCTTATAATTTAATGATTTTTAAAAATCTCAAGCACCTGCCTAATTACAGGCCACAACCTTTGTGAGTTATTTATAACATTTCAAAACACAAATTATGTTTGACGGCTGGTGACCTTTGACCCCTGTGGATTTCCTGTCAAAGCAGATTAAAACTTCAGGTTCTTTACAAGCTTGTTAAATGTTTCTATTTGTGGAACGTTAATAACCTGATATCTTGAAGCTTTTTTAAAAATGTTATCTTTGAAACTGCGTTTCAGATTTCCGCAACAGGAAATCCAAAAGTTTGTTGCCGAGAGATGACAATACCAAGAGCAGCCCCGCAATCTGTGGGATGTCAAATCACAGTAAATATGCAAATTGATCTGACAGGTTTTTTTCTGTGATTACAGTCTATATGTACTGTAGTTTAACACAATTTGCTATGTTTTTTTTTTTTTTTTTTAACAGTTTTTTTTTTACCTCTCTGGGTGAAACATTGCTTCATCCATAGCTTCGAAACACTCAGTTGTAAAAAAAAGTATGTCAAACTTTTAGCTCGTGCCTTTGGTCTTATTAAAATAAAAGGCCTGTGGCAGGATAGCGTCACGGCCCAAGGAGTTATCGGCAGGTCTTAGAGACAGAAGCTACAGTTTAAGTGCTGTTGCACACGTTTATTACACAAAAGATACACAAAACAAATGGGAACAAACTAATAAACAGCATGAGGGCCTAAATAAAGATTCAGACTAAACAAGAAGGGCTGGGCTGGGCTGGGCTGGGCTGGGCTGGGCTTTCGCCTTCACCAGTTTAACACACCTAACCCTCCACCAAACAAAGCATTTTCTCCCTCTACATACAGGTGGCCATTCCCCAATTAGCACTAAATTACCTGATTGGGGAATGGCAACACCTGTGATTGTTGGCAGGGGCAGATTTAACCCCATCCCTGCCGAGCTTAGCCCTATTTACACCATCCTGCCACAGTTATATACTTTACAACACCATTTAGGGTGCATAAATATATAAAGAAATATATATGAAACAATATATGTGTGAATAACTGATTTATGTAACTCCATATCTATTCACATACATTAAAATATGCATTTATCTAGATGTACCTAATATGTATTTAATTAATATATTATTAAATGATTTCTGTACTTCTCTACATGTGGGCATTAACTGAATGTTTGGTGGAATATTTGAAGACTGATTAGAAAGTAAGTTGTGTAAGTTGAGCTCTGACTGTCTTTGGGTCGGCCTCTTTATCTCATGCGTAGAAGCCAACCTGTGTACATGCTAACAGGTGAGCACGGAACCTCCTTGTTTGTTTGGGTGGCTTACAGCCGTCTCCTAGCAACCTGCATACTCTCAGGGAAGCCCTTGCGTGAGAAGGAATTCTGCACTGCGGTGACGTTGAGAGCAGGTCACTTTTCCTTAGTGGGTACAAGGCTATCGAACCTGCCAGAGGGAATCCTTTCACTTAGTTATGTGAAAGATAAACACACAATGAATCACCTTCGGAAAGCAGAACAAAGCATTCTTTTTTTTTTTTTTTTTTAGATTTTGACTGCGTTTGGAAACATAACAGAACTTGAAACGAAACATGCTGCGACAGTAAAATAAATTCACTGCCCATTAACCGACAGAGTGTTATGGAAAAGGAACCAAAATAGTTTTCAGTGGGATATGTTTTTCAACAGTGTGTTGACAGCAATAGTTTGTTGGAGAAGGTTTTTCAATGGAGGAAGTTAGTAACTGCCCTACATAAGCCACGAATTGTGTAAATATTCCTGTATTGTCGGCAAAACAAACTAAAAAAAAACAAAAAAACAGATGTATTGTTGCCCAGAACAGCTTCATTATGGTTGAATGTCTATTAAATCTATTATTCAGAAGGACCTAAATGAAAAACACCTGCTTTACCCTCAATGAAAAGGATTGCCAATCACTAATTTCCCAGTTGTAAAATAGAAATGACTTTCACATACATATAGTACTTTACTTGGGGACATAATACCTCACACTGTACCGCTGCGATAAACAGTCTACATGGTCAGTTGATGGAATCACAAGAATACAGCTTTTCCTTCAAAAAGCCGGTCTCACACTTCAGAACGGGTATTGAATATGAACATACACATATCTGACGCAAGCAGTGCACCTTTAAAAACATGCGTGAAGATGACCTGATATGACAGGGCTGCACATAACTTTACCTAAGTATTTACAACAAGAGACATGCTACTTTTAGAACTGTTGTCTTGGTTACTACTACTGTATGTGCAACAAAACTTAAAAGATTAGAGGCTCTGCGGAGCACAAACTATGCCTGAGGCCCTTTTTACGCACTCAAGACAGATTTCCTGAAGCAGGGTTGAGTAGCGAGGTATGAATACTGTGTTGTGTAACTGCCACTGTACCTGGTTAAACTATGCAGGAGCTGACATTCAACAGACCCTGTCCTGTGAAACTATAACGGGCAACTAGGCAGAACCGTTGACAAGATTAATGACATCTCAAAGCGTGTACAGTTTTAATGTAAAGACATGGCAATTATTTAACTGTGCTTTGAAAAATGTGTGCAGGGTCAGAAGTTGGTGGTTTGATTGAAAAGTAAGCAGCAGTCTTCCAGTTAGAACAGCGCCATGTGTTGCCTGTTAGAAATGTAGGTAAGGTTTATTTTCAGTGTCATAAATAAGTATTTAGTTCATATGCAATTAACCATTTGCTGAAGCGTTACCCAAATTAAGTACAGATGAGCAGCAATCTGATCGGAGAACATGAATAGTGTTGAAATCGCGAGTCATTGAAATCAGATGAATTCTTGTCGTTTATTTCCCAGGGTGCAATAAGCGTGAGTCAACAACAGCCAATATTCTCTGTTGGATTTCATACCATGTGGTAGACCAGGTAATGTGGAAACCATGATGCCAAATGAGGTATGTTTCTATAAGAGAAACATAACACTGTGTGCATGGGCTTAGAGGGAGTGTTTATTACAAATTTCCACAAATCTAAACTCTTGTCAGATATTATTGTGACAGCTAACAGCAGAAAATATATATATTCTGAAGCATTGATCTTGATCTCCTCTGACACTAGTAGCTCTTGACGCTTCCGAAAACAAGAACCGTTTTCATTGTGCTTAATTCTCCATGCTAAAATGATTTTACCTGCCTATTAGCTTTCTCCTGAGTCGGAGTACCCAACGTCCGGCCCTCAGGGTGCAAATGAACCCTGATCAACGTTACTGGCGAGGTAAAGGGGTGCCAACCTTTATTAGTTAACAGAAGTTTACACCTTCATTTTCTATAGTCATAAGACCCTGTAAATCCTGCTATGACTACAGCAACTGAATGCATATCTTTAGCATTGAAGAGTGGATGGACATTCGACTGCTCAGCAGTAAGACGTCTCTATTTAAACTCACAATTAACAGGCAGTGTTGTGTGGCACTCTACCGTTACGGACTCTGCCCCCTGTTGGTGAGATGAGATGAGGTTAAAAGCTCTACAGCTCTAAAGATGAGCCTGGCTCTTTTTGCATAGCGGTTGAGATGCTCGCTTGAGCTGTGCGGGTCGCTGGTTCTAGTCCAGGCTCCGCCCCTGTTTTGCACATGCACATTATAACATGGCCATTAGGCGTATACAAAGTTGGAATTTGCCGGGTGTGGCGTGTGGACCTGTCTGGCTTTGTACAGTGTTCTGTAAAACGCCTGGAATGCTCTGGTGCAGGAAATACAGCGTCCGGATTGGCTGGATAGTAGATAGTATGGCTTAACTGACCAGGAATCATTTTGTACTTTAATTGGTCTACATGGCTGTCTTAGTCTTTCTTTCCGAGTTTTGCACCAGCTGGAACTTTAGGCTAGCACCTCTCTCAGATTATAGTCCCTGTTTTGTTATCAACAAAAACATTCGACTTGGGAAGATATTAATATCCTCTGCAGTATTTCAGTCTTATCTGTCCCATATAGACTCCCTAATCCTCAAAATTACTGTGACACAGAGAGGCTGAACACTGCAGGAAACAGCCCTTTGCAGATTTTGAAATAAATTCTGATATAGGTGTGCGTTCAGATTCTCTTAAGAAAAACTGATCTGGTCAGTGTAAAGAACTGGCATCTCAGCCCATTGAATTGAATGGAAAGGCAAAGGCTGGACATGAACCACACACAAGGTCTTAGCGTTTAACTAAAGAGCAAGCTCTAGTCATCAGCTAAGTATGTGTCTCATGCTGATGTCAGGATTATTACCTCATAATTACATCATCACACCAGGAGCCACAATACATCTTAACTCGTCCAGCCATTAAACTAGTCATTTAGAATCGGCCAGTGCAGTTCAAACTGTAGCGTGAGGGTCAACAGTCAGTCATACTCTCAAAGAAACTGAAACGTAGTTAAGCAAACAGCAGGACGATTGTAGCATTACAAAAAGTCTTAATCAGAGAATCTTAAAATAATGATATTATTACAGAGCAGCATCTTCAATAATTATGAAACCATAACGATGTATAATTGCATGTCAAATAATTAAGAAATATAATCGTGAAATTAGAGTATATACCCTGAGGCACAACGCTGTTAAAAAGGTCTTATCAAAGGGTAACAATGTTACCTGAATAGGAAGTTATGTTAGAGACACACAAAAAAAAGATTTGCTCACAATGTTCAACACACAGATCAGCGGCCGCAATGTTGCTGAACATTTTAGCTGCTGTTCTGTATGAAACTTGAAAAGTCTCAGAGACTGCAGCCGCAGTGTCATTTGATCTTTTGTTCCTGCTTAATTGGAAGATAAGAGAAGAGCATTTTAAAGAAGCCCAGGAAGAGGTCAGATTCAGTGTAACCGAGTTGAATCCATGCACTGACTGCATGGCAGTGGAGGAGTTTATGGTTTGGGGTTTAATGAGCTTAGCATCTCACCTCTATGTCTTGGGTTGAGGTCCACACCGCTTGAGCAGAGTAATCACAAAAAGATTAATCATCAACCAGCAACAGTGAGGGAACCATCCTTGGACAAGTGTGTTATTTTCTGAGTCCATCAGTAAATACCATTGCAAACTTAAAAGCTGTGTTAAGTTTGTATAAGATATATATATCGTTTCAGTCGATCAGAGTATAGTTTGCCATTAATTTAGTACAACAGTTTTTGGCTCAAAAGAGCCAACTTCCCAACGTTTTCGTGTGTTTAACATATACTTTTGTCAAGGGAAAGTGTGTTGGAAAACAAACAGTGGAGGTACTTATACGCTTTTGATGCTATGGTTGCTACACTCACTTATTTCTATTTAAATGTGCTTGTGATGTCATTTACTACATAGTTAATGATGTAACAATCTACTATTCCTTTCTATTTAAACCTTCATGCAACTATATTGTGGCAGGGCAAAGTTGTCCTGCCCCTTTAATGGAAGGGGTCACGTGATTGGCGACCATTCTGGCTCTGGAGTGGAGCTACAGACCAGAGCTGGAATGGCCGCCAATTAAACACATGATCCCAATCACCAAATTGGGGGATTATATCATTGTTTAATTGGCCCAGCTGGCCAATATAAAGCTGGCCAAGCTGCAGCACACGGGGGAGGAGAACACTGAAGTAACACTGAAGTGCTGGGGCTGTGTGTTTGCTGTTTTCATGACTGTGAGTTTTGTATGTTTAGTTTAAGATATTTCTGTTTTGTTTAAATCTTTGTTTTAGTTATGTTTTGGTTTATTAAAAATAAACCCCCATGTCTAAAATACTCTGCCTCTGAGTCTTGAGAACGCCAGTATCCTCTGCCATCCTATCACACACACACACATATATATATATAGCTACAGTTTAGAACTGTTTTACGCATACGCAATTCTATTTAAAGAACCTGCACAGGCTTAAAGAAAACATTCTTCCATGAATAGGGTCCTATGTGTGCAAACCTGGAAGCAATTAGTCTAAGTGGAACCAAAGTTATTGTAACTGCTGACCCTGTGAGGTGTTTCATGCTCTACTTTGTCAAATTTAAATGATCGCCAGACACAATGCAAAGCCTTCTTGTTAAGTCTTCCCATCATTTTGCACATCCACCACCCTGTTTATTGCGTTATAAAATAAACACATTGTCAGTGCACAATCCCACAGTCATTTTGCTGCAAATACAGTACACACCCACCTGTGCAAACAGCATAACTGCAAAAGACATTAGCAACTGATTCTTATTTTGTAATTAGGCAAGTAGTTCTACAGTACAGTGCTAATACAGTTTGACTGAGTGTAAGTAAGTGTGACCTTTATTCAGATATTTTAACCTTACATATACTGGATCGATGTAAAACTGAAAGGCAAATCATAACTATGTACTTCCTTTTTGCACACCCTGTAGCCATGCGCTTTTAGCTCAGAAAGTTATTTGTATTGTGGAAAATGATTTATTAGGGGTTTCTTCTTACAGGAAACTGGGTGAAATATTTCTGATCTATGTATGTGAGTGCATAAGATACAGGGCTAGCAGACATCCTATTTCCCCTGTGCATAAATAGCAACCCCTCTTATTTACAGTTCTGTGCAGTCATGCTTATTTATAGCACCCGCTGGCACTCCATCCGTTTATCAGCTGGCAGGCAGTCTTGGCAGAGCAATCTGCTATCAGGGTAAAGGCAAACATGTATAAAATGCCTATTAACTATCACTGGATAATGTCTTGATAAAACAGATATAAACAGTGTATTCAAAACCCCTGAACTGATCTGCCCTACAGCGTAAGCATTGCCATTGCTCCTAGATCTTTTAAGATGCCATTGAGGATTGGCCACCCCTGAGATGTATGAACATACAACCCAGAAGGTTTATTAAAAGGATGACACATTTTCCTAAGTAGCGAGTTTATATATACCTGGTTTTATATGTATTTCTCAAAATGCACTTTGGTGTGAAGACCGTTTATGATTTGTTTTCTGAATCAATAAAAAGACTCAAGTACGGATTGACTCAAACCACTTCCTGGCAGTGCTGGCAGTCTATTCAGTAAGCTCTCTACGAATGAGTCTGAAACTGTGCCCTTCTATGGCAAGCCATTGTAAAATTTAATCCTGAATTTCTGAGATCACTAATGTTTTGTTGCTATAAGTAATACCAATTTTGATATCAAACATTGAATTTTTTTATATATATATAAAAAAATTGTGTGTTTGATATCAAGAATTCTATTTTTGATGTATTCTGGACATCAACAATTCTAGTTTTGAAATCCAAAAAGTATTTTGCAATGTGCAGTGTAGTGCATGTGGGGTCTTGAGGGTCTCTGAACACGCTAAATAAAAACAAATACCTAAATCAACACCGAAAGTATCATTTTTTTTCAAACACGTTTTTTTGTTCAAACACACGTGCAAATAGTTGTTTGGTTTCCATGCACACCGTTTATTTACGTTATCGCTTCTGAAAAGTGACAACGCAGCGTTGTATAAATACTGTAAGTCAAACAGTTCGGTTTCACATTCGCTCTGCTTTCCCAACTTCAGTGGTCCACCCATATTAAATTGACTTATCTTACAGTTTTTAAACGATTATTAAAATGCCCTATTCCTGGAGTTTGTTTTGCAATCGAGATTTCAAATCTGATGGCGTGGCGTGCTGACAATACCGCACGCAACAAGATCAGATCTCAGCTGGACTGATAAGAGAAAAGGAATTTCTCACAAGTCACACATATACTCCCACACACAGAACCAGATCCATTGTTACGAAAAAGAAATCTTATCATTATACACAGAGCGGAGATTAATTGCAGGCCAAGTATAACAATGAAATAACGATCATTTAAACTCATTTTTTGTCCTGAATGAACTAGCAGCTAAATTAATTGCTGGTGTTTTCTTCAATTTCACCGTTGATCGTTCCATTATCTATAGTTTGCAGTATGAAATACCTGGGGCTTTTAAATAAACATTGATATTGTTTAACCACATAGCATTTATCATTTACACATTCAATGTAAATGAAACTAAAAAAAGTATTATTGCAACACCCAAAATTGTTATAAGCGGGGTGCTTATGTAAAACTTATTGGCAACACTGCAGGAAACTACGACATCAAAACAAAAAACTTTTTTCGTGTGCCAGTATTTGATTTGATAATTCCAGGAATCCCAAACTCTCCTATGTCTTTATGGCTGAATAATGTTTTAGCACATGTGTTTGGTAAAGTAGAGAGTTTGAAAAACAAAAAAAAAGAAAGTCTTTTAAAAACCGCTTTCGAATTGCTGAACATGTTAAAACCCATTGTGGCTAAAAGATTGCAAACATCAGTTCTTGAAAATAGCAGAAAACCATGCCTTTAAAAAGGCATTGCTATTTCTGTAGGGCTTTGGTTTTGAAAGGCATTGCATGTGTGTAAGATCAGCCGCTCATGAAAGCCAGCAGAATTGGTTGCATCTGTCCCATTCTCAAACCACTACCAGCTTGGCTTCAGTACCATGCTGTATGCAATTTATAATGCTTGGTGGATTATGAGACCATTTGATTCGGTTGTAGCATTACTATGCTATGCAAGCTGATACCACTGTATTTATAATTTTACATTTGTATAGCGCCTTTCTTGACAAGCATCTCAACGATTTCGCTCAGTCATCGAAGCAAGGTAGGATTTCCACAACTGGAAAAAGAATGGTTTCCGTGAATCATAACCTACAGTACAGCCGTAAGACCACTATCCTCTGACAACAACCCCAAAGTGGTTTGTTCTGTATAACTGTTTAAAAGAAAGTAAAAATAAACCCAAGACCCATGTGTTTTTCATTGAAGAAAAAGAAGGCACTCATTTTGACCTATTTTGTGCTTTGAGATGTTATGATCAGACAAAACCAATATGCAATTTTCTGATTATTTCTTCCAGAAAGTAAGCTGGTCAATGTATGTGTGTGTGTATATATATATATATATATATATATATATATATATACGGTAGTGTGGATAAGCTTTGAGTAAACCGAGATGTACAGTTTTTCTGCTGCTCCCTATCTGCGGTTGCTGCGTTTAGTTTCCTGGTACTTTACTCTGTCAAAGAAATCTCTAGCGTGTCTGATATCACCTGATCTGATCCCACTGGGATATTAAAATGTATACACCCAGGCTGAACTAGTTAACAATACCACAAAGTGACTAATACCAAATTAAGCACACCCCAGTATTTCATAATGTTCATAAAGTACTGTATTATCAAAAAAACCCTCTAATCCAATAACAAGATTAGATTAAGCAAAAAAGACATTCGGCCAACATATAGACAAGCTCCTTGTTCTGTCTCCACCAGCTCTCTTCAAGGGCTGAACCAGCTCTGTACAGTAATGCTGCAGCCTGGCTATGCGGAGAGTAGCATGTTGGCAGCGAGTATTGCAATTCTGCCCCTACCTGCTGGCACAAAACCACAACATCTCTGTAAAACTGCGACTGTTTAAGAAATGTTCTTTCATGTGTTTTAATTGCCTCTTTTATCATTTCATGTAACAACAGACTGAGTCACCCACACAGATCCTGTACAGTAGTATCAGTTTTGCTAAGAGAAAGTGAGTAAAAAAAAACGGTTTTGAGCCAAACTAATGTAACGTTAGATTAAAGGTATGTTTTAACATAATGTTCAGGTCTGAACAATATCAGTGGTGGGCTGACTAATCTGCTAAACAGGAGAGATGAAGAAGGCTGTTTTTTTTTGGCGGTTTGCCGTTTGAGGTATAACAAAAAAAACTGGTAGTTTTCTTACTCATATAGAGGGTGCGTTCTAAAACTTATCGTTAGGACACTTCTGTCATTAAGTTCATGGAACAGGAAAGCACTTTTTATTGAACATATATAGAGAGAAATGTTTTGCTTTTTTTTTTTTCTTGTTCATACGGTTCACCATTTGAAAACTGTATAATTATCACCTGTCAGACAAAAAGGTACCGGATCTGGGATCAGGGGCGATCCGGCACAAATGAACCCCTGGGTATGTCATATATAACCCTCTCTGGTATCAGTCTTTCCGCCTATAGCTCATCTCTTTGGAGCTTGTGCAATCCCTGTTTCTAAGCACACAATCATAACATTACAATAAATATGTCTCTGTGTCATTACTGAAGATCATTTGGCCAAAACGTATCTACACGGTGTAACAAGACATTAGACACGGGGAAAGATTTCATCATGTTTATTGTGTACCATTGAGTCAGCCGCAGTGTCAAGAGACTGGATGATATCAACTCTCATTGACTCTACATGGTGTAATGCCATCTGTAGATTCAATGACATCATTCTGAGTTTTAATGCGCTGATTTATTTAATGCTATTTGCTATTTGTTTAATAACTGCCGATAAATACTTCTTAAAAGCAATTAGGAGTAGGAGTAGGAATACCAGCACACCCCTGATGAGCCCTCATAGCAGCAGGCAGGGCATTACAGAGCTTTGGTGCACAATCAGCTAAAGACGCCCTGTCACCCTGACTACAAGGTTCATTCATGGCAACTCTAAGCCAGAGCACAGGTGTGGGGGTGTCGGTCACAATGCCACTGGCTAGGCTGTGTAAGGCAATCCTGCAGGCGACAGCACCCAGTGCAGGATGAAGCGCAGGTGCTTTGAGTTCAGAAGGCCTGGTTCGAATTAACACGCTGGCAACAGCTTTCCAAACGCAATGAAGCCTGGACAGGGCAAGATTCGAAATTCCTAAGAAAAAGACTGGAGCTGAAAGAGTCATGAGTAAGGGAGAGAGTATTAGCCCTTAATAAAGTTTAGTAAAATACTTAGAGCATAGCATAATGCAATAAAGCACAGTGAAAGCATGGTAAAGCACAGTGAAAGCATGGTAACTTTAGTTTAGGCATCTGTTATAAGTGATTGTAAACCATCTATAGACATTAGTTATGCTTTGAGCAAGTATAGAACATGATTAGATATAAGAAGACTATTATTATACAGTGTTGCAATACATTTATTTTGCTGTTGTTTATAATCAGTTATAACGGATATAGTCTTTTTCAATGCCTGTCTGTCTGTCTGTCTTCATGTGTCTGTCTCACCAGTTGTTTGGGGCTGCTTTGTTTTTGCATTACCGTTACTATACACTTTTGCCATTGTTTTTTGCTATTGTTTATAATCACTTATATACTAAAGTGTTACCAAGTAAACATGGTAAATGTGGTAATAAAAATCTGGTAAATCCTAGAGAGGTAGGTAAAGAATACTAAAAAACAAAACCATGGCAAACCAGGGTATGCTATGGTAAATGCATAACAGCCTATTGTTTTCATTGTGCTGCTTCTGTTTTGTAAACTACAGCTTGAAGGTGTCTAAAAATAAGAGAATCAGTTTTGCATGCAGACTCTGAGCCTTCAGATCCACGGAAAAAGACATCGAGGTCAGATCATTGTCATGTAAACATCAGCGGCATCGATGGGGGAAAAAAAGAGTGGAAAATGACTTCAGAGAACAGGAGAGAAAACACAAATACTGTGGTGAGGGGAAATGAACTGAAACACAACATGACTACGTAGAGGGCAGATACGGAGCTTCTGGAAAAATGCACAGATGGATAGAAAGCAACTAACTAACTTCTGGGGTCCCATATAAAACTTGCACTGAGATTATGAATCTCATGCACTTAGTATGGCTTGTTTTGCCATTCTTAGACATGTTAGCATATGCCATATAGTACTCCAATTTGCTGTGCTTTTACTATGGTGTAAATCAATAGAAACAAACTTGTTTCTAGTGAAATGGAATTTGAAGAAGGAAAAACACACTGTGTTTCTGAAGTTAACAAGTCATTTAAAAGATGTATTTTTTTAATGAAAATACTATAGTAACAATTTTGTTGTAGGATATGTTCCAAATAAATATTAACACACCTGTAAACATGTTATCAAGAATGATATAAGGTAAAAACAAGTTCTCCATGAGCGTTTTGAAGTTCTGTATAAAGAAAAACATTTTAAAAACAGTACTGAAGTACTACAGTATCTACTAGTAATGATAACAGGGTTATAATATATGCAACTAAGGCATTGGAATGGACATTACAGTATATGTAAAATGAAAAGAAAAAAAAACTGTTAGAACATGGATCTGTGAACTGAAGTGTGACCAATATTTAAAAACTATAATTTCAAAAGCTACCTCAAAAGTCAGAAACCATCAAATAAATGCTTCCTTTTCATCAAACAAACACGCACACACACAAACACACACACACACACACATATATATATAGCACTATCAAGGTATAAAAATGTTCCATTACTGTTAAAGCTCAGATTTCTCACAGGATGTGATAATGAGTAAAAGGATGGCCCAGTGTTACTTGATGGTCTTGATGATGATGCATTGACATTTTTCATTATTTCAATGCAGCCAGTTGTGATCAGAGTCGCTGTCGGTATTTCTGAAGACACTGCAACTCAAACCAACAATCTCATTTATTTCTGTATGCTTTCTGCGCACTGCTAATAGGAACACACAGTACAGTTACTTTCAGTGGCATTCTGCACTTTGATTTTATTTAGTCTCCAGAAAGGACTTCTGTCTCAGTGGCTAGGTAAAGAATCACAGCCGATTCTGCGCAGCTGAACTTATATGTTGAAAAAAAAAATAAGATCATCATTACCTACTTGATTCAGGGATTTAATTACAGACTCCTTGCACTACACATTACTTCAAACTCACCGCCACTGTAACCACACGATGAGCGCATCGTGCTTTTGAGTTCAGCAATTGAAAACTGGGCACTTAGCTGTTCAAAGGGCAGAGCTTAGGCAAGATTCGTCTCGCACAGGAATCGTTCCACTATTATGGAAACACTGAACTATTCATCCGAGCTTGGGTTGCTTAAGAACTCTTAATAGGCCAGTTAGTTCCAAAAAGCATGAGAAAATGAATGTGCTCACCAGCATTAATTCTGCAAATTAATCTGTTTCACTTCCACTGCCATCCATTCTTCATCTGGCACAGAGGAAACACGCCTTCTCCTCTATTACTGCAGCTACAGTACTAATGCAGTATTTAAACTACTTAAACACACATGCAGAACACGCTGATGTGAATGAATTGAAGGGCAGCCACATGGTTTCAACGCACGTCAATCTTGCATTACGATAGTGTGAAAAGGGTATCTGAGCATTACACAGCACCCTTGCACTGCTACAGCAGGTAGCAGGTGACATGGCTTTGTATTTTAATCCAGGGGAAGTGCAAAAAAAAACAGGTTTGGTGGATTACCAGTATTATACACACATATAGACGCACAACTTCACAGTTTTCATCGGCAGATCAATTTATCTATTAGTTAACTGATTTAAGGCCTTGGCTTCAGAATAAAGATCCCACAAAGAAAGGTATTTGATAAACGTGTATGTTATGTGGTAGGCTACTATAATTAAAAAAAAAAAGTTTAAAATAAGAATCACAACTAGAAGGTGATTTTATGATAGAGTGCATCGTTTAAATATGCATCAATCAGCATTAGATAATCTTTTAAGAAACTCACCATCCACTTGACTTTCTTAAGTCTGACCTAGAGCTGTGATCTAGAAATGACATCAATATGTGACAGACAACGTAGCATTAGCATGACAGCAAAGCAACCCAGTGTACAGCAAGCCTGACTGTCAACCAGTTCAATTACTTCAGTCTTCTAAGAATCCACCCACCTGAAATAATATCAAGAATATACAAGACAGTTTAATGATTAAAAAAAACAAACCACGTGTCATTGCGTGTTTCTATCCCCACACCGTCAAAGGGCCCAGTCATTATTCGAGAACACATAGATAAGTACACTCTGTTCCTGAGCTACAGATTAGCAGCAGATCTTTAATTCCCTGTCAATCGCATGCACATCACTCCCACGCGTTCACATTGATTATTATTATTATTATTCATAAATAACACGTTGCTGTAAACGGCCTGGCGGTGCGAAGCCAGACAGCAAGTTGTTCTCACACGAGAATCTGCTCTCCCCCTGTGCCATCTCTGCCAGGAAAACCAGCCAAGGCTGTAGGATCTATTTTAGGGGGCTGAACGGAACAGAATGTGCTTTAATTGGTATCATTTGTAAATTAGTGGTTGGAAGGTTTGGCAATAGAGGGCCTCAGGCATTGACATGCACTTATCAAGATACATCGCTTGTTGACTCCTTTCAGAATGGATCAAAAGAATGCTGAACATCGTAAGGAACCCACTGATCGCGATTGCTCAAGAGATATTAGAAGATAAGCAGAATTTACAAACAAAAGGAGGCTGCTCAACCATCTTTGTTTGTGTTTTCCCAGCAGCTGGTTAATCTCTTTGCCAAGTCAGGTCTTAAAGGTGCCCATTGGTTCAGTTTAACAACATGACTAGGTAACCCATTCCATACAATCGCCCCTCTCTGTGTAAAGAAGTGTCTCATTTCCTCTGTCCTAAGTCTGTCTCCACTTAATTTCAAACTGTAATCCTCTGGTCCTGGTTTCTGTGCTGTGCTTAAAGTATTGGCTGGGGTCAGCTTATTTTAAAGACTTCGATCGAATCTCCCCAATTGTGCTTTGTCTAGAATAAATAAAAGTAATCTTTATATATGATTTAACAGGGGGAAATATTTAGAGATTTGACAATGATCATCATAAACTGGTGGTCCATCTATAGGTGGTCTTTGTACCTCATCTCTGCCCACCAGCCTCCCATCATTCAGCGATCCACAATATACCGCCTTAAAGGTCACACTGCTTGCCTCTTAAATTAGTCTTCAGAGCTTGACAACATCTTATATTCAAAGTGAAGATGGGACTTATTGTAATGTTGCATAGATTTCACTGACACCGCACTTGCAGAAGCCAAACCTAGATTTCTTTCAACTTTATTTGTGTGGCTAGGATGTTTTGCCAGAACTCAGCTAAAAACAAAAACAGGCTCTTTAAAAGCAGGCCACCCTTTTTAAGCCAAGAAATCTAAATGCATGCTAGTATTTTATATGTTTATAGCTTTAAAGCCCATCGGCTAAAAAACATTCTTTACTCTCCGGTAGTCGGCATGGGATCTCATCACCCGGAGCTGGGATTCATATCCGAGCACGTTCATGTGAACAAAGGGATAAAGGATCTGGATAAAGAAAGGAAACTACATTTTCTTTCGCACAAGTATTCACAGTGTAAATGCCAGTTACCTCCTTAAGGTACACAAGGAACTGAGCGGTTTCTTCTTAAAATATATTTGAGAGAGACTCGAGTAAAATGAGGAGGAAACTGACCATTTGGATGACCACATCTAAACTGTCAGTACATTTCAAACCCTGTTTCGTGCACCTCTTTGCAAAAATAAGAAAGGTTACGCAACTATTTCTGTGACGTTTATTCCATTACTAAACTGATGATAAACATAAATTATGAGTTCATGTGAGTACTTATAATAAGGCTTAAAAAATGCCATTGCTCTTCTAAACAAATAAAGAATAGCGTTGATTGACAGCCATGTTATTTTTGCCCAGTCTCATGTAAACTAAACTGGTGCCAACTGTATATCAACGAGCAAATGCCAGTTGATCAACAGAAAGAATCTAGCGCTGACATTTTTTTAATATCGCTGACATGATTCACTGTTATTCTTGGATCGTGGATACAGATATCTGCTTATTGTCTGGGTTCTGCTCTATATTCTATCACAATTAATTGACACTGCATTGTGTAAACTAGTTTGATCATCTCTTATGTATATTCTAGCTTTGCACCTTTAAGGTTGGGGCTTACGACTGCTGGGGGAGTTGCATTGTGGGTGCGTGATTACAGGGAATGGAGTTGGATGCACAGTAAGCTATAAATTGCTTTTACAAACAGAAACAAACAGAAACAAAATTGCCTAATTGTCGACTGTAGTGGGACTTTGTTTTAAAAAAAAAACAACATTCTGTGCTTGCTATAATTGGCTCCTTTTTGAGCAACTGGCCCTTAAGCCACTGTGGTTTAGTCCCAGCGGAGCGATTGTAAACGATCAGGGTACTCTGGCTTCTTGCATCAAAGGACCTCATTGAGCCCAGGGAGCGGGGGCCCCTCCATGCAGCCCCCTGTCCCTCGACTCAGCCACGTCATTCACAGCTGCAAATCCTGCCCTCAAAGCATTGTGGTTTCTTTCCTCAAATCAAAACGGCTCTGAAATGAGTAAGGCTTGATTGTTTATGTTCCGGTGTTTAACAATCTAAACGGTTGCAAACTAACTACTAAAGGGCGAGATAAAACCAAAAGCAGAGATACTAAGATAATTCTGCTTATTATCCACTCCTGCCCGAGCGAAAAACACTTGAAAAGGGTTTGAATAATCAGCTCAATTCCTCCAGTCAAATACCTACAGCCCGCTTACAAGGCACTGTGTCAGTCACAAGGAATGCATCATTAAAGAGTTGTGTCTGAAGGTAAATTGTGGAGAAGCAATTGCTTCATGTGTTAGGGTTGCATTACATGGAGTGGAGCGGCTGGACCCCTGTGAGGTAATGCTGAACCGGAGAGGAAGGGAAGGGCAGTGCAGGTCCAGTCCAGGCAAGCTAACCAGCCCTCTAGCTGCTGGTGTCCATCCCACAGGTGGAGGCGGCAGAGGAAGCAAATGACGTAGTTAATATAGATAATATAGCAATAGATAAGCCGCTGCACCTTCCCGTGAAGAAAGGATGATGTCATAAATGAGACAATAAATTTGGTAACCTAGGCAATAAACATGGGGGCCTGTGTCACACTTGACAAGAATGTGGTTGTATAGAATCGCTTTACGCAGACAGACTCCAAATATGTATTTATATCATATATTTTTAAACTAGGGATAGTACAAACAAAGCAGAACGTTGTGTTAAAAACGCCTCCGAGCCTCGCTGTCACATTTACATCAAACTGTGCCCCCCCCAAAAAAAACCTTTCTCAAGGAAACAAAAGTCAATGTTTAAATTATTATTATTTATTTCTTAGCAGACGCCCTTATCCAGGGCGACTTACAATTGTTACAAGATATCACATTATTTTTACATACAATTACCCATTTATACAGTTGGGTTTTTACTGGAGCAATCTAGGTAAAGTACCTTGCTTGAGGGTACAGCAGCAGCGTCCGCCACCTGGGATTGAACCCACAACCCTCCGGTCAAAGGTCCAGAGCCCTAACCACTACTCCACACTGCTGCCTAAATGTAGAATTGTTTATAAACCACACTTGACAAAGAGTGTATGCATTAAAAAAAGCGAACACTGAAAATGTGTCTAGAAAGTTCTCCAAATTCTCCAATGCTGAAGATGTGGCTAACCATTAAACACATAATGTTTAGTAATGACACCCAAACTGATGACCTTCATATAATGCAAATTAGGTATTGAAGTCCTGCTATATTGCTCAACCAGGAAGCTTCTCTTAGCATGCACGTCACACAACGTTAATGTTTGATTTGCTTAGCGTCTGTGGTATAAACAGGATGGCTAGGTGACAGGGTACTGATGGATTTGTATCTCTTTTATTGAGTTTTATCAGATTTTTTATTACTACTGAATGCACTACAGAAGTATGATAGGAATGAGCAGAAACCCACAACTTCCGGAAGATAAACCGGATTTTCCCGCTTTATGTTGAAGACCAGCCAGAGAATCCAGACCCAGAGAGTCATCATCTCGTAAAACTCCCACCGCATGTGAAAGGTTAAAAAAGATCTATATAAAATAGTAATCTGAAAATGTCTCTAAGAAGCTAGGCGTGTACAGCTCCAGCGAATAGTTTTGCATCACCTATAGAATGAACAAATATTGCTTCATGAAGTCGAATGAAACCTGCTGAATAATGTTACGTTAACATATTGAGTTACATACCGCTTTGTAGTTTTCCATGTGCTTAACAAAAAACAGACACAAAATTGAAAAATGCGACATTTCGAAATCCATTACGAAATACTACTGTACTACTATTATGGCTTCCGGTAGACTTTTGCAATATCATTTTGTAATTTATTTGATTACATGATGTTAAGTAAAAGATCTAAAGTATGTTCATATAGTTTTTTTTTGTAATTATGTCTAAATCCTAAAATTCTAGGTGATGCTCAACTTTTGAGCATAGCTGTAGGTATGATAAAACATTTTTAAAGCAGGTATCGTGTTCACCATGTGACAGATGGACAGGCACGATCAGAACATAAGGGACTCCATTTATTTAATACGGACACTAAACACCGCTGAAAGTATTAATTAACGCATAAAGCGACCTCACAGAGGCTTGTAATAACCTTTCAGCAACAGTGTGAGCGTATGGGTTCGGTTCATCTAAAGTCATGAAAGGACCAACATAGTACAACTGCTGGCAAAAGTGTTGCATCACCTAGATATTGAGGATTGAGACATCATTTAAAAAATAAATAAAATAATATATATGGAGATCATTTAGATGTTTTATTTAACATCATGTAATCAAAGAAACTATAACATGATATCGCAAAAGTCTACCGGAAGCCTCATGTTAGATTTAGAAATGTCACGTCGTTCAATTTTTGTCAGTTCTTTCAAGTATATGGAAAACTACAAGTGTAATTCAAGGTGTCAACGGAACATTATTCAGCAGGTTTCATTCGACTTTATGAGGAAAAACTTTATTAATTCTATCGGGCGATGCCAAACTTTTGGCCATTGTAACAAGTCCAGACCTTTGTTAAAAACTTCCACGGGGTTGTTTAGTTCGCCGCTGGGTGCTTGGTAATCGCTCTGAAAGGTTACACTTTAAATACTAAATAAAAACTAAATAAAATGCATGTGGAATGAAAATATATTTTAATAAACATGGCAAAGCAATTTAAAACGATGGTTAATGTATAATAAAATCACACAAAATGCATGGCAGAACTGCAAAGAATACTGCGGCCAATTTCTATAAGGGCTGGAAAGATGTATGTATTAGTTTTCCATAATAATATTAGTATATACGGTTTAATGAAAGTATGTAAATACAATAAATAAATAAAAAAGGTAATTGGTTATATATGTGTGCGTGTGCGTGTGCGTGTGCGTGTGTACAGAGTAATTGCTGTTAAGTAAGAGAGCTTCTTTTAAAGCTCTTGTGTCAGGTGGTTTTCTGGCACAGCTGAGAAGGATGCAGTGGGGTTGCAGAGTTTAGGGGCTGGGCTACACTCTAGCCAGGTGAAGGGATCAAACTCCTTCAGACAGTGGGTACAGACAGTGGAATGGGCGGAATGAGGCGTCTAGACAGAGGCACCCGCATGTTTTGCAGAAATATTCATACAGTGAGACTTGCAATTGCTTAAGCAATACGCGTGGGCTTGTGTGGGTTAAAATACTGTACACTGTCGAAGCCCTTTTGAAATTTGGCGTAAACAAACTGCATTAGATTGTTACAGTATAACGCAGTTTGCACAGGGGCTGTGGGCTTGGCAAAGTCAGATTTGTACAAGTGGTAGACATTGTTGACTGTTGACCCATCTTGAAGCGCAGGTTGTTTTAAAAGGTTCTTTTAATATCAGGTATCCGAAAGGGGTCTGTTTGTGTGCACAGCTAATCAGGTGGGTGTTATTTGTATGTATTAAGAGCATAGGACAATCCCATTGAAGAGCCTGTGGTGCGCTGTTGCATGCTCTATACAGTGAAGAGTACACATGCTCAGTAAGGTGTGATAGTCAGCTCACAATTTCGCTCACTACTTGAAAGATCTCCTGCCCACAGCATTAGCTAATTAGGTGACACTTGCATGTCGCAGTGTTTATCTGACATAAGTGTTGTGACTTTGCTAGTTTCATAATTTTTTTTGACAGGCAGCATAAATGCACTCAGCTGGGTCTTTATTAATAAAGTACTTCTCCTCCCTGAAATGTAACTGAATCAGTGTTGTACAAAAGGATGACTTGAGCTTAGTTTTAAGAAAAACAATAAAATTAAATCAATGTTTTGTCCCGTTTCCCAGGCTGCGTGATATATGATACTTAACAATGCATCTGTTTTTTCAAAGTATTGGCAGGGCAAGTTCTTGCACCACAGAGTTCACATAAACAGTTTTTTTTTAAAAAATATTATAAGAATAAAAAAAAATTGTCAACACAGGGGCTAATATGCCCTTTACTTAAATGTTTGTAATACATTACAATACTTCACTGTGCTTTACTACGCTTTGCAATGCTTTTACCGTAATATTCATCATTAAACTTTCATTGAGCATCTAGCTATCCAAATATTTATCCAAGACAGATGGCCCTGGAACCGCTGGAGTGTACACTAACACCCATTGTCATGCAAATCCCTAATGTGCTGCACTTTGATTAACTCCGATACGCATTCTGTTCCCAGGAACGCTGTTTACTTTTCCCTAAGCAAACACCTGAGACAGGTACTCCGCAGGGCTTCCCCTCTGCCATTCAACGGAGCTCCGGAGCGGCTTTTCAGACATCATTAGGAATGACAGCTCACGAAACAATCCTGTTAGCACTGAAAGACCCCCTGATGGAGGCCACACAACAGGCCACAGGAGATTGCCTGCTTGCGTTATGTGTGGAGTGCTGAGAGTCTGCAGTGTGGTCTAAGCAGCGATGTCTCTCCTGGTTAGCCTTGCATTGAATAGCAGTGCGCAGGTAGGTTTCAGGTAAGACATGGACGTCTCTTGCTAGCTGTTATCCTGCTGGGCCCTGGCGTCTGCAAGGCAATTAACTTCTCACTCATGGATACAAATGCACACACTATTGCTGACAATACAACAGGGCTTATTCTCGTGTGAAAATGGCCACGTCTTAGCACAGGGGGTGTTAATCACTTCTTTGCATGCATTCAGAGTCACACACAAGCAGTTGGTGTAATTATGTCTTTTATGTGAGATCCTTATTAACGTCTGATTGTGTTGTGATAAGATCTTGCATACAGCAGATATACTGTAAGGTCTTACAGAAGTTCTCCTTTGTGTTAGTGGAATAATCCACATGGACAATAGGCACTCATTAGTGAGTGCATGTATACAGTGTAAATACTTTGTTTGGACTGTTTTATCGTTTGATAAGATCTCTATAAACAGAATTCTCTGTAGGAAAACCCTGATATTTAAAACCCTGTGTACCTCATACTCGCCCATTTCTCAGGTACCGTTCTGAAATATAAAGACAAGGACATGAATGTATAGATGAAATGGCTTTAGCCTAAACTTGTGTCACCATCTTCCATAACTTTAAGCAGAAAATCCTGATATACACAGCGATGCTTTTAGGTTTTCTTTTAATATACTTTTATTTTTCAGTATTGTTTTGCTTAAAATAAAACAACTAAAAAGTTCTCATAGATTTTAAGTATTAGTGCATGTATGATGATTGAGTGTTTGAGGCTATATTTATATAAATCACAAGTTAAAGGTGTGTTTTTTCTTTTATAAGAAAAATATGTGATTTATTTAGAGAGAATTGCATTAGCATTGCAGGCGAACGCTTTAAATAAAAAAAATGTTTGATCTAATACTGCTGTCTCGGGTAATAACGAGATTTCAAGTTAGAATGCCAAGCTCAGACTTTCTTGTTGGTACTACAAAGCATCTCAGAGAGACAGCGTCTCATTGATATTATGTAATGAAAACAGCTATCAAAGCTGGAGCCAGATCTGTAAGTTTGTTGTAGCGCCATTATGTGAGCTAGGGGCGATGTTTGGACCACATTCAATTCCATGTTCAGTCACTCAAACAGTTTGCTTACAAACACTTGTCTTCCCTTGCATGGACAGGCGCTAAATGCTGCTCGCAAAACTCATCGGATAATGACAATTCTGGTTGCTAAAAACAATGTAATAATCTGAGAATCCAAAGCGTCTTCAAATCGCCTTATAATGATGGTGCAGTAAACAAGAACAGCAGGGAAATGATTTCTAACGATCTCCTTAAATACGAGAAATAAACAGAGACAAAAAAAAGGACAGCAATCTGAAACTGCTTGGATATGTCTGCAACCACGAACTGATTTGAATAGGAATAGCTGGATCAAGAAATATCCACTTAAAAAGCCTGGCTACTGTATGTTAAAATCCTGTCTCCTGTACAGCGCAAACATATACACACAGTCTTCACTCTGGCATTGTTTCAGCATGTAAATCTCTACTTTAAAATTTAAGCAAGAAAGCACACACTGAGACAGAACAGCAATAAACCCAAATCCAGCTTATAATACTAGCTAAGAACAACAGGGATTTTAAGTGTGGGGATGTAGGGTTCACAGTAAAGGTCTGAACCCCGCAGTCATATCTGATCTGCATGCACATTTTCGTATTTGGTTTCCCTGGCATGTGTTTTGAATGTCAAAAGAACCCTTTTAGCATTTGAAATCCAGTCTGACTACAACAAACGAAAGTAATCCTTTATCGATTCATTTCTAATCTAATGACTTTCAACTCTGGATAACTTATTGTATCTGGTGCTACTTAATTAAAAAAAAGCTACCCTGATAGAAAATTGCAAACTGTCTTCGGCCTCTTTTATGTGGTTCGGGTTTCATACGGGACCCCTTTGTTGATTTGCAGCATGCATTAAAAAATAAAGTGTCTGGTACAGTTTTGGTTGATAGTCTGTCGACTTTTGAACTGACAATTAAAGAAAAGAATGCTGCTGTGAATTCCTGTTTAATTGTATGGGATGTGTTCCGTACCCTCCTTCTTTTTTGTTTCTCGGTTCAACGCGGCTGCCAGGTTATTCTTTAGGCTTTTAATATTCATGTCTTACCAGACACCTTTATATTCCCAAAACAACAACACTCGTAACCCGGGCTCGGGACCCCACAAGAAGACCCATTATTTTGGTGTTTTATTTATTTTTTATTCGGTGGTAGAAATAAAGGGCGTTTTTTAATATGCATTTTGGTGCAGGTGACGGGAACGTCCCCAAAAGGGATCTGATATTGCTGGAGACTCCTGGCTGCTGTCTTGGTTGAGAGATTTACGAGTGTTTTGAATAAACCAAGATGCTACCAAATGGAACTGCAGTCAGATCATTAACTTGAAGAGGCAGGTTTCTTTGAAGAGCATCTTCTCTTGTGGACAGAGTCAGTCAGGCACAGGCACATAGCTTGAACCTCATTGCAAAAATAAGAAAGCATCATTTTTTGTTTGTGGGACACACATGTCCCTTGTACCTTAAAGGGTTAAGTGTCATTTAGAGTGATGTGTATATACTAACGCAGGCTCGGGGGCACTGTGACTGCATGCCTTGTCACTCACAAGAGCATTGCGTTTGGTCATCTCAGGGGGCTCCAATCACTAGTCCAGTTTTCATCTCAAAACCATGTTCAATGTGCTTTAGGCTTGGCAGGTATCCAGTCCTCTCCACTGGTTGTAAGATTGGGGGTTCTTGAGATGTTAATAAACACACGTCTCAGTAAGATTATTTGACCGGCTCTGTCTCTGACCCCTTAAAGAGACATAAAAACTAACCAAAAAAAACAAACATTCAAACTTACTAGAATAGGAGGGCGGGGAGCATTCATCTTTATATCATTGTTCTATAATGAAAGGAATCTATTCCTGTTTAGCATTAGCAGCTATGTATGATTAGTGTTGTTTAAGTCCACTATGGAGTATGTCATAATAAAGTTTTGCTTAGGGTTAGGGTGTCCACAGTATTTGTCTCATTTAAGTTATTAATTCAGTTATATTCTGATATGCTGTAATTAAAAGATGGCTTCATTTAAATAAATAAAATGGCTAGCTTTAGCTCACTAAACAGTTTTTACAAAGACAATCCAAATTGCTTATAACTGTCGCCCCTACGCACATCAGAAATACATGCCATAGCCCAGGAGAGTGCGCTACTGTTTTCGAAAATTCATTACTTACCACACATTTAACATTTATCACTGCTTTTGAAATACTTATACTTATTTTTTTCAATAAGACTAGAGCAAAAGCCTTGCGAAGGTGGCTTGAGGTTCTGTGTCAGTAGTGACGCTTTACACCCCAAGGTTTTGACTCAGTGGGAATGAAATGCACAACATGGCGGAGACACGCCCTTCACGCGGTCTGGACTGGATTCAAGCACTCGGCTGGCAGACGAAAGAGGAAAAACCATGTCGGGTTTGATGAGTGCGTGCAGAGACGTTTCGACTGCATGAAAAAAAAGACAGAAGATGACAGCTCACGTTTGAAATATTTAACATTTAGGAACCAAGAGCGTCCCATCGCTTGCATCTCTCATGTTGGAAAAGGCCAGGAGCTTCAAGAAGGGTATTCATTTCACGTGATTATTTTTGACATTACTCTGCCTGGGAAGAGAAAGACACCTTTGTCATCTGTCACATGAATAAAAAATCTCATTCCAACTCTACTGTCTATTGTGGAGGGTGTACGGCACCTGGGGAACTGACGTTATGAACAACAAAACTGGATGTTTTTGTTACCTATGTGCTCATATAAAGTTTCCATTCATTGTGAGGTGTTCCTTTTTTTGGTCAGTTCTGTGAAATGGCTCTTACAGAGGTGTACAGTGAAATAGCCCTAATGAAAGCTGACCCTAGTAAAAGCATAGCAAAGTACAATAAAGCATTGGTAAGCATTGTAAAGCCCAGAGAGGTGTGATAAAGCACATTTTAAAGCATTGCAAACCATGGTAAATGCATAGTGTAACTGCAAAATGAGTGGATTTCTGGCACACTCTTCGCTGTGTAATACAAAGAGTGCAAGAGAAAATATCCTTTCAACTTGATTAGAGGCGGCCACCGAACACTTACAAACATTATAAGTCGTTAAAATCGAAATAAAATAAAAAAAACAGATGGTACCCCCATATTATTAATGCACTCAATGTGTTTTTATAGAACCTGCTGTGGTAGAATGCTTTGTCACTGACATTCCGAGTGAGAGCTCTACATTCTCAGCTCTGTGTAGCGGCTCCTAATAGAGTTCAGTAAGGATGTGACTTATAATTACAAGAACACAAACAGATGAGCCCCAGTGATTTGAAAAGTGTGCGTTGTTGAGTTTGTTCCGCAAAGCCTTTTAAAAAAAATTACAGCATGAACATCTATGTTTGGGAGAATCTGTATGAAAAGTATGACTGTGCTGAATGTCTCTCAAAGTACACAGCGTTTCCTCTATTTCCTAAACTCTGTCATGCTTTTCATTTAGGTCTAAATGTAACATTTACAACGCTCTCCTCATCTCCTCCCGGGGGTGGCACTGTATGCGTGTGACGCTGTTATTCTCTGGAACAATAACCTTAACACTAATTACTGCCTCCGCTGTGCAAACAACAGTTCTTGGACATAGCTAATCCTCAAGGTACTTATTAGCCTCTTAATCTCATAATCACCTGTAACTGCTTATAAAGTTATCAGCCTTCTCCTGACTGCAGAAAAACAAGCAGACTGGAATCTGGAACTCATTGCTCACGCTGGCTTACGGAAATAAAAAATACAATTATTTAAAAAGCTTATCAAGGTTGAAGATTGATTCAATATTTGTGGCTAGTTTGACATGTAAATAAATTACGTATTAAACAAACGCCTCAGTACAGTACAGTACAGTGCAAGCTACTGCATGTACCCCACTGAATTTGAATGGGAGATAATAAAGCCTATAGCCTTGGGCATGGGGATAGGTGCTTATAACACTGGCTGAAGAGTATTGAAAGGACACAGAGCTATGTCATTTTCCAGGACACTTTTGCTTACTCCACAGCCCTCCACAATTCACTACATGCTTCCCTATACATTATGCCATTGATTTAGCTTTGATATCCTTTCCCCTGTAACTAGTATTTACCTTTACACACGGTCCCTGTGTGGCAGGTTGTTCATTAGTAGAAATGTACCACTTTCTTAAAACATGACTAATACTTGGAAACACCTTCAAAGTTTCAATGTCTTTCTGATCCCTCTGATATATATTCATAATCACACATCTTTCAGCAAATTAGTGTCTCACATGCTAATTCGACGCATGTTAAAGGATCTGGTTCAATCAGGTGCTAACGCCCCATTAAGACAAGTCTGTTTCTGTGCTCTGGTTTTTTTTCCCAGGTACGATACGCATATAGTTTGTTTTGTAGGGGGGGGGGGGGCGGGGTGGTTGAAATGACCCGATACTGTGTGATCCATTTTCAGGTAGTCCGAGGTGAGACTTTCTGTCTCCAGAGTTGTGCTGTAGGAATGGCCCCCCTGCTGTTTCTATTCACTTTGACTGTCTCCTGACCCTCACAGCCAGTGCAGCTTCTAATGGGCACCGTTCACACACTGAATAGGTAATCAGACCAACTGCTAATGGGAAGATTTACCTAATTGCTAACGTGCCCAAATAAACCTCTTTAAGAGTCATTTAGGTCAGCTACTGCACAATAAACACAGAAATACTGAACACATTTCTACTCATCATTTATATAATAAAACACAACGTGATCTATTTACAGATTCCAGTCTGCCAGTATATTGTTCACAACATGGTTGACCGCTGCTATTGCCGAAAGAAACTACAAAATAAACAAACCTGCACTTTAAAATCGGTGTCTTAACATTTTCTATCAATTGCAGCCTAATTTTTATCCTAATGAATTTGTAGGGAGAGAGGCCAAGCCTGACCATCCTCTCTCTCTCTCTCTCTCTCTCTCTCTCTCCTGGTTGTCACTATTATGTTTAACTTTCACTTATTATTCCCCAAAAGGGACGCATGTCCTCATCTGGGGAAATAGTGGAGGCAGACATACTATAAATCAATATATGTTGCGTATGTATGTCACACACACTTACATATGAACAGCTTGTTCAACTGTCAGGCTCTGTCTTTCTGTCCAACAGTCTTTCTGTAAATCATTAGGTGGGAATTAGAACTAGGGTAGCTACTGTCAAGTTTTTTTTTTTTTTTTCTTGAATCGTCCTAGTTTGGAGGTTCATACAGAGAACTGCCAAAAAGACAGACAGACAGACAGACAGACAGACAGACAGACAGACAGTAAAACAAAACAACACCAGTAAGATGAACACAAGTTTTGCAGCCTGATTAAATACCATCACACTCTTATTTAATAATATATTTACTTTTCTTTCTTGACCCAGAATACCCATCTCTTCCACCAGTATTGTGGTTTGAAACCAGTGCCACCACCAGCTCCACTAGCAGCCCAGACCAGTGCTGGTGTTTGCTGGAATGTCTTGAAAGGGGCTGGGGCACCTGCACCCTGCCAGCTGCTGTTTACTGGACTGGGTTTCTTTTCTTTAGTGGTTTTTCGATGCTGAAACTGGAAGAGTCACGACTTGTTTTGTTTTTATGTTTCCATGGCGTTGATCGAGCAGAAGCAAATTAAAATAATAATCAAACCCATGATGCCAATTGGCAGAATTACTTCATTGACAATAATGAACAACTTAGATCTGCCTTGTATTTTTCCGATTTTGTCTGATTGACTGAAGATAATGGGACACAGTGTGACAACTCGTGCAGAACCAGTTTCCTTTTCCATAAGTCATACATTCCTTTGTCCTCAGCTGAACCCATATTTTTGGTATTTGGGGCAGGGTTCAAACTAAGAACAATAGAGAACAACATTTGAAGCTTTAAATGTGATTTGGTTTGGGAGTGTTTTGGGAGTGGAGTGAGGGCAGTGTGTTCACATTGAGGTCTGTAGCCCTAATCTGACATAAAACAATGCAAAACTGGCATTTCGCCTCATTTGCAATGCAAACCCACAGTCTCGGAACAAGAAGATACTGGCTCTGTCTAGAGACAGGATAAAGCTGTGTTGAAAATGCACCTTAAGTTAAAGAGCCAAGGGATGTGCAATGTGATTTAGGATTACATGGAAAATCTAAAACAGGCATGACTGTAGAAAGAAATAAGTCATGCCTTATCATTACAGTCCTATGGTCGGAGGAGCCAACTTTCTTGGATTCTAGATTGCCCATAGAGACCCATCATGCAGCCCTCGCCACCTGCAATAAGAGGCTCTATCCAGCAGGGACTGTATAACACTCTGCAGCAGCATTCTTTTCACTGACCTGGCAGCGCATTGCTCTACAGGGTAGTAGTGAAGGAAGCCACGTCAATGAGTTGGCTGCATGACTATCCTGTAAAATAATAAGAACAGTGACCTGCTCACAGCCTTTTGGACAACAGGTGTTTTTGGAACAACGCAAACTAACAAAAGATAATAATAAAAAAAAAAAACCATCAGAAGGGGGTTTTCTGCATGAAAACACCTCATCTGTGACCTTTGCATGGTTTTATTTGATCTCTGTACCGACCCCACACAACACAAACAGAGAGAGAGAGTGCGCTTCATCCTTTCCGCCACTCCCCCCCCCCCAGGCAACAGATATCCTGTTTTAATTTTAAATTCCCACTAGGCTCAACGATAACCAGTTACATCTTAATCACCCGTCAGTCCGATATTCATCAAGATTTTAACACCTTTTTCTCTTTATTCTGTTGCTGTTATAAATCCTCCAGCACTGACAGAGCTGTAAGTCCCACCAGAGTTCTCCTCTGCCGTCACGAAAAGTGGAAACAGCTGAGAGAGAGCCTCTTCTCCCCACAGCCAGCGGTAAGGGGCGAGAGGTTAAAGGAAAATTAAAGACACGCAACCCAGCTGCGGAGCTCGTTGCCAGCTCCTCGATTTCAGCTTTGCCCTATTGTTCACCAGGAAGTATCAAGTGTTCTTGACGGCAGATACATATAAAATAACCTGAAACATTATGCACTGGGACCTACAAACAGCACTCTGCGGTTTTTCTGAAACATTTATGATGATGTCTATATGACTCTGTCGGGAGTACTTTCCCCTGCATGAAACTCTATAAAAACAGAAGGCCTTTCGTCTTTCGAACGGGATGCCAAAGCGAGGGCTGATAGGTGCCAATCTGAAAGCACTTTCGGACAGAGCTCTATTTAAAACTGCTTTATAAATGCAAGTTACATTTGTCTATTTTAATTTGTATAATTTCAACCGCGTACTTCAGTTAGGTGTGATGAAGCAGCCCATGCTAAAAGTAGCCCTTTAGCACCAGCTTTAGAATTGGGTGCAGCCTTAAGATTTGAAGATCGACATCTGATTACATGGTAAAGAAAAAAAAAAGGTTATATATAAGTCATATATATAGAAGTAAAAAAAAAACTGTCAGCCAACTATGATTTAAAAAGCTTTATAAAAAGGTGAGGGTTGAGCAGCTCAATAAACTAAACAGAGAACATCCATGTAAGATGCCAAGTGTCCAAGCCAAGTATTCTCACCCATCCTCTCCCTAAACCTTTAGGACAAACCCTGACAAACCCTGACAAACTAGAACAGGAGCACACATTTCTACCACCTACAGCTATCCAGAGAGACAGTGTTGAGATTATATGTGGTTCAAAATTAGTGTTGCTACAAGAAAATGACCATAATATATATGGGTAGTGTTTCAGCCTCTTTGTCTACCTAAAACTATATTGCTTTACAGTTTGGTTTTGCTCAGCTGTGCTGATTACACTGTATACTTTGAGAGACGATGCTTTGTTTGAATCAAACACAATGTAGAATTTTGAATCATGACAACGTGTTTTGAATAGTTACATGTTTCTTATGTGTGTGTTCAAAGGGATTCTGCAGTGTCAGGTTGCCTTTATGAAGGAGTGCCTTTACATTGCGTCAAATTCACATAAAGCATACATTAAACCACAAACTGCATTATTTTAAAGGAAATTTAAAAAAGGGTTAGAATCAGAAATATGAACAAACACCTAAAATAACTAGTCTAATAGTTTATAAAGAAGGATACATGTTTGAATCCATTTTTCTCAAAGAATGCTCATCCTAAGGTAAACTCTCTTTGAAACACTAACCTGCAGGTATTAGTGTAGATCGCTTTTTAGATTTGATCTTTATCTGTGACCCAGAAACCCAAGGCTTTAATGGAAGCTCATTCTTCGGCCTGAACTGAATCCTGATGATCAGATCTCAAAGGAGTCTGATGGGGGAGTATTTACCTGCAGTAGCTCCCACTCATAATTACAGAGAGGGGAGCCGATAATCACCAGATACAACTTCATTGCTTTGAAGTGTCCTTGGCGATATTAGAGGGCTCTGTTTACAAAGCTGTTAAAAAAAAATTATTTGCAATAAAAACTACAAAGTAACTAGTAAGATAACAAATATCCCTCTTTGTAAAATAAATGCAGAATATATCCCCTTCGGTCACTCATTTTTAATAACATTTTAAGAAATATTAAAACAGTTTGTGTGAACTTTTATTTGAGAAGTCGCCCTGCCATAACTGAAAAAAAACAAAAAACAAAAAAAACATTATGCATTATAAAACAGATACATAGAAAACTTAACATGGGACAATTATACACACCGTGACTGAAGGGGATATGCATTTAGGATGTTTCAGATAGTGAGGGGTACTGCATACTGTAGTTAAGTGGACTCTGAAGAAGGCACTACCCGAAACCGTGATCTGCTTGACTTAGTTTCTTATTGTTCTGAAAAGAAACAAGTGCTTTCCATCTCAAAGGTCCCGTAAACTAATACTGACCCTCTGAAAATGACAGACTCTGTGCTCCACCAGTCTAAAATCATTTAAGACTCGTCTTTGTACATTCTCTTAAAGATTACTTCAATAATCCATCTTAAATCTATAGGCAATTCTGCTTCTGGAAGATTTAGCAACATCTTTGAAATACAGGACCACTACAAAAGAACGTTCAGTGAGACTTGTTACAAAGCGTTATCTGATACTCACAACTCAATCATACGGAAATACTAAACGTTTCGACTAGAAGCCTTTTTTCAGTGTCTTCTCTCATTTCAATAATAAAACGTAATGTATGGAGTATATCAATATGTACAGTATAATAATATGCATCGTCAGGCAGCTCACACGGCTAACCCTGCTTTATGGGTATAGAGAGGACTCCAGGCCAGCTCCTTTCATGAGCCGGGAAATCCATGAAATAAACCTAACATGTTCTTTTGTTTTGTTTTCCAGTGGCGTGTGAGAATAAAAGAGCTGTGCTAGACTAACGCATGCATTGTGTCGGCAGACGAGAAGCTTTGGCCTTCCCGTGAGTGATTTAGTTTGGACCTAAACTATGAGGATCTGAGCCTCCAAACCAAATATTTTGACTGCATGTTTCCAAGTATCAGGCTGTGGGAAAGCAGCAGTTTAAGTTGTGAGATCTCTCTCTCTCTCTCTCTCTCTCTCTCTCTCTCTCTCTCTCTCTCTCTCTCTCTCTCTCGTGGTTATTGTCTTAGCCTGCGCATTTACAATAAGATTTTTCTTTGTCTACCTTCAATATCTTTTTCTTTTACATCACACATGGCCAGAGTCAACAGAAGTCATTAAGGAATCTTTTTTTTTTTTTTTCCCGCAGCATCAGCTAAATGTTTCCTTGTATTTCGTGATGTTATTAGCAGGTAAAACACAGAAGGCCAGACAAGGCCACATGTCCTCTGGGTCTCTGGATGCCCAGGTGTTTGTGTGAAAAGCATTAGCTTGTTTCACAAGACGTCCTGTTCCCATGCTTGGGTGGGTAAGGGAAGTTCAAAAGGGTTTGCAATGATTTAGTTTGTTTTGCCGTTATGCTCTTTGGTGAGTCATTTTATATATATATATATATTTAATGTTGCACAGTATTGAACTGCATTTTTGTGCAATACACTAAAAGGATAGTTACAATAACAAATAATAAAAAGTAGTATTGTTATTGAATAGAACTTGTCTTCCCTGATGCGTACTGACTGACGCAACGAAAATCATTAACCCTGTCCCTGGCCCTGGCTCGGCTCCGAGCCAGATTCAGAAGTGCTGTGAGGCCACAGTTTCACACTTTAATTCTTGCTCGGCTTGACAAACAGCCAGTGGAAAAACTGGGGGGCCCTCACGGCTTGGATGTGCCAGTGGAAAAGGGGTAACAGTCTTTCAACAGGGAGAGTCTCTGGAGCCCAGAATATTAAGATTTCAGACTGACATTAAATTAACCCTTGAGCAGTCTTTTGTGATGCACATGAGGGGCACTGATTGGGATCATCAGAGCTGCTCTCAGCTCTTCCAGAGGAGCCAGTGGCATGAAGCCCTGCCTCTGACTTCATCCGCACTCAGAGCCCACGTCTGCCTGCTTACAACCACATTCACAGAGAATGCAGAGTAAAGAACATAATTGAGGCTCTTGGGTCCAGCTAATCTGTTTGTTTAGCCTGACATGACTGTTGTACCTGTGATGGGTTTGTAGCCCCAGGCTGTGTTGTTGGAACTAGATGTAGCACAGCAGGAGTATATGCAAGTAAGCAGGCTGGCTGTACTGTATGTACATTTGCTTAATGCTTAGTACCATCCTACCTGGAATGATGTACACAGGCAGTTGGGGAGAATCTTTTGAGACTCACAGGATTCAGGTATATAAATGGCCCGCTTGATATTGAAGACTGGAGGCCACTGAATTATTTGTTTATAATATTAGTATGAAAAACTAAAATAAGTCAAATAAATGAATAGTGTGCAAGAGAAGACTTTGACAGAACATGCATATTCATTAAAGTATTAAAGTTTAGCATAGCTAGGAAACTGAACAACATAGTACAATTATACACGCAGTGAGTGAAGGGGCTATTTATACACATTTAGATAAAAGAATATAACTGACTGTAATGTGTTTCTAAAGGGGAGGGGGATGTGAAGACCAAGCTATTATTTGGAGCTGCTCGGTTAGCTCAACTGGAGCCACAAGCTTTTACAATGCAAAGTTGTATTCATTATAGACACAGAGACTTACAGATGGAGGAATCTTTGCAAACTTCAAAAAACCCTTTACTACACGGTACCGTCTCATTCAGAGTTTAGTGCCAGCGCTTGGTATGTTAAAGGGTTAAAACACTGATGATAAATCATCTCACAAAGCTGGCTCTGCTGGGCTCTGTTGTGACGTTCTTGCAAACTGAGGTGTCACGATAAATCAAACCTCCTTGCAATAGCAATCCGATACTCCTCCGCACGGCACTCGCACAAACACGCAGCTGCCAAGACAAATACAACAGAGAGAGAGAGAGAGAGAGAGAGAGAGAGAGAGAGAGAGAGAGGCAGGTGCATTTCAGGATGCCCTCATTCCCAGGTTCCAGTGCCCTCAAGCAGGAATCATATTTCATTCACCTTCACAATCGAGAAATACTGGTATTTTATTTACATTGCGGTCTCGGTTTACCAAGCCTCTGCTTCAGGCAGATACCAGTCCCACAAAGTGAATGTAACACAACCTAGCTGACCTGACTCCTAGGCTGTGAAAAGGGAACGGATCTTACATTAAAATTACAATTTTGAATAAATTAAAGAAAAACGAAGCTGCATTTCGTCCAGGCGGCCTTCATCCAGGTTTCAAGTGGTCAAAACGCTGCCGTGTTTTGAACTTTGTTCTTTTTTAATAATAAAATAATAAAGAATGGACATTTGATCTTGCAGCGATGGCCAGCAATGTTGGGATATTTGGGAAACTGATCCCGGAGGTAGCACCCAGTAATGATAATAATGGGATTGCAAAGAAGCAGGCGTGCGATGTTAGCGATATGATCAGGACAATAAATTAAATAAATACATGAATAATGAAACGAGAAGGATTCATGTTAACATTAGGTTTCAATGTGAACGGGATGCATCATAAATTGATGTTAACTATCGAGTCAATATCAAGTCCCCCAGGAGGCAGACTGTGCTCAGCATTAGCCTGGCTCCAGAGATTTGTTAGTTCATATATAATGCAGCATTGATAGAATAGGTATAATTGCAACGATATTGTATATGCACACAATATGATATTTAGCAATACAGTAGTCTTTTGTATATTGTTTGAATGGAAGACTCTTTTGTCATTGAATAAGTTTCTTGTAGTATTTCTACATCTGAATATGAGAAAACAGATATTACGCTTTTCACAAATATCACCACTTATCTTAGAACGCATGCTTTTAAAAAAACAAAAAGTCTTTAATCTTCTGCTTTAACAGCTTCAGGAGCTGAAATTATCTGATGATTTAGATTTAAAAACGCTGTACCAAAAACAGGCCGCTCCAATTTTTCACACCACAACCTAATTATTCATTTTCACACTGAAAAAAAAAAGGTTACAAAAGCATTTATTAAAAACTCAGGTACCATCATTTTTAGAAGACTATAATCTCAAATGCAAAATGCAAAAGTGCATGTCACGTGTATTTTTCCTTAGATTATACGTAGAATGACATACTGCAAGCACACTTTAATTGTGTATAGGCGACTCCAAGAAATCCAAATAAAAAATGGCCTGTAATTAAAGCTGGGATGCTCCTGACATGTTTTGGGATACAAGTAGGGTCATTACAGTTTTTTTTTGTGTATGGTAACAGTAGCTGTCCTTAAACTAATCCTCAGTGAATATGTACTGTAGGCACTCAGGAAATTGTAAGAAAATAAGTCAAGTAGACAAAAACTTTTGACTAGTGTCTTCTTTAGTACACTCAATCAGGTCTACTGGACTTAGCTCCTTAACTTTAAATTCGGGAACGTTTTGCAGTTCTGGATTGTCATGAATGAATCATTTACGACAATAAACACAACACTCTGAAACGTTAGTGTATCAAGCTCTTTACTGCACGGTTTCTCAATACATTACACTGATGAAATATCCATGGGCGCAACTCAAGTACCGATAAGAATAATAAGGGATCCTTACGCCCTTTAATGAAGTAGTGCCTGTCTGACTGGCACAATGTAAATACGTTACATGGATAATCAGGGAAGTCAGGACGATTACCACCTAAATAATAAAAAACAACCACTAAGTGCCCCTAGAATCCCTGTTTCTATCTGGCTGGTGAGAAAGCTGGCAGTCTCTTTAATGAACTCACTCTGAGTTTCTGCCTGGGGATGTTTTCATCCAACTTTATCTGCATCTCAGGATTAAAGTCCCAGTCATAGTTTAACCTTTGTTCGCTCGTTGCAGTAAAAGGTATTTAGCGATGCGGAGAGGATGAATTAATAGATGGAGGTGATAAGACACGAAGTCACACAGGCTCAAACCCAAGAGGACTTCAATCGCCAGGTCTCCCCCACAATAAACAGCAATAAAGGATCCATGTCTAACAACTACTTAGAAACTTTGTAGTGTAGGAATATAATGAATAAAAACAGGTGGCATATAATCACGTGGATGAATGTTAGTTGTGCCTGATCAAGGATAAACAATGATGTTTCTAAACCCTAAATATCGATATAGATATATACAGTATATATATATATATATATATATATATATATATATATATATATATATATATATATATATATATTGAAGTAACACCAAACTCTGGCTTTCCAATGCCTTGAGGATAATTCCTTCAGCTAATCAGGCCTTTGCTCCAGGAGTAAAGAGTCAGTATGCTGATCCCTGCCATCTCCACTCTGTAAGTGTAAAGAGTCAGTATGCTGATCCCTGCCATCTCCACTCTGTAAGTGTAAAGAGTCAGTATGCTGATCCCTGCCACCTCCACTCTGATAGTGTAAAGAGTCAGTATGCCTATCCCTGCCACCTCCACTCTGTAAGTGTAAAGAGTCAGTATGCTGATCCCTGCCGCCTCCACTCTGATAGTGTAAAGAGTCAGTATGCTGATCCCTGCCACCTCCACTCTGTAAGTGTAAAGTGCATGCACCTATCATAGACACATAGTTATTACTTTTGCTAATCACACTGCTTTTTAAAATCCAGACGAATTGGAAACCCAGTGGCATTCCTCACCTTGCCTGAATGGGACTGTTCCATACATACTCATGCATTTAAGTCCAGTCATTTCTAATGCAGATTTGCAGTTTTGTACTGTGCTGAGAATGAGAGCTATCAAAACATACACACATTGGCAGGAGCATACAGCCTTATCCAAAACTGTATACCCCTTAAAGAATGTAAATAAGACTTTAAAATAGCCAGTTAACCCACAATTTACAATCTGAGGCACTAAATACCGGTACTCTAATTCCCTCTGCTACATGTTCATACTGTAAATATATACCTATTTTCTAGTACACATACTATCCAATCTATCATTACTATAATGGCACAATAACAACACCTTGCAGTACCAGCAGTTTGTTTAGTTTTGTAATGCACATAAAACAAAAACTAAAAGATGTTGTTTTTTTAGCAAGGAATATATCTGATATATAAGGTGTGTAATAGACTACAGTACATCAAAATCATTGCCCTGTCATTGCCATCTGAACTCTATAGAGATTATTATTTGACGGCACTGACATCCTTGCTTTTTAAAGTGCTGGTGAATTTGCACAGACAGAGTCACCACTGTGTGCATGGCAGCACCTCATGGTTCACAGAGGTCATCGACCTCAGTAGTGACCAAGTTTCAGATAAGATTTCAGGGTGTCACGTGAAGTTATATAATCTTTCTAAAGGGTATATAAAGGCTTCAATTTGCCAGGTGTAAATGGATATTAACATTTTGTGGCCTGGACCGTCCGTCACAGAGTTGTTTTTAAAACCTTCTCCTCAGTACTTTGATGGTCAGCCATTGTGATGGATAGCAGGTGACCTGATGCTATTGATAAGGCCTGAACCTGTAACCCCGAGCCCCCTGCCCTGATTGTGGACTGTTCCCTCTTCTTCAGCACTGGAGACACACTCAAGTGATCCAGCAGACTTTTACAGGTCACCTTCCAGTCACCGGACCCAGATTTGTATCTGTTGTGAAGCTGACAAAAACAAGACATGAGCAATGATGAAAGAGGAGCCGTCGAGATCCCGGTGGGGTTGGTGTAGCGCTGTGGTTCATCAGTGATGCATCACCTTAGAGCTTGAGTGCCGATCTGGGAAAATAGACTGCTCAGCTCACCAGTGACATACAGAAGCTAATAAACTTTCACTGGAAATCACACCAGTATCCGCAAGCAAATATTCAGACGTATTAACAACCAGCCAGTACTGGGGGTGTTTTAAGGGTAACGGTTTGGTATAAAATCTGTAAGTGTGTCTGTTTCATTTCCCCTACCGCTGTGAAGCCATACACACATTTCTGAATCAATCCAACAAGCCATTCTTAACCCTGTATGTAATGTTTTTAAAATGAGAAAAGCTACTTTATTGAACTAGATTCGGTTTCTGGTACAAAACACATAATGTACTGCATATGAAAAAATTCTGGCTTGAGAGGCTGGATTTAAAAGAATAATAATTATAAGGAGGTGTGGCTAGGCATTGTATCATTGATACAGAAATGGGGCATACGTGGTTAAGATCTGTGTCTCCCAAGCTGTCATAGAAACAGACAAACACGAAAACATATAAAAAAAAACAGCATGCGTGTTGAGCAAGCAGTCTGAGAATCTAATAAAATAAAACATTTACCTTGTACCTTGTACCTCTGTGCTGTAGACAACAGGAGCCAGAAACATATTCATCTAAGATCGGTCTTTGGAATGCTTGCATGTAACATTTTATTACTTTCTCAGTGTCCAGAATATGGACTCTTTATTTGTACACATTTTATGGATTATATTAGATCCTTTTTCATGTCAATGTGTTTATTTTACATTTTTGTTTTGCACCTGGGTTGACAGTTTAAATACACCATCCTGTTGTTTCATTTATTACACAGTAAAAAGAAAAAAAGTACGACTTTTATTTTTAAGGTCAGTAAAAACACTTGGCTTCCCTGTCAATACTGTCTTAAAAAGATTTACAGAAACGCATAATTGCCCTTATCAACTAGACGACTACCAGTCCCCCACTTAGAGTGTCAGACTGCACCTGACGAGGCAGATTGTCTCAGAATGATGGTGTTCCCAGCTGTCCGTTATTCTAACTATTGCTAGTCCTGGAACGAGACAGACTAAGAAACTAAAATAATAATAATAAAGAAGCGACACGCTGTGGAGTCTACTTCTGTGGCTCAGCAGCTGAGTTTCAGACCCCCAAAATTAGGTGTCTAAATACTTTTGACAAATAAATCTTCATAGCTAGTTTTTTTTTTCTGAATTATATACCGGCTTTGTATCATATTAAAAATGTCCACCACTGTGCAGCATTAAAACATATCGGTACAATACTATACGTAATACAATTTGGTAAATTTTAGCTTTATTCTATTTAAGAGATACTAGAGGAAGTAGATGCTTCCTACTAACAGATTCTTACATGAGGGAAAACTCTCTCTCTCTCTCTCTCTCTCTCTCTCTCTCTCTCTCTCTCTCTCCATATATATTTAAATACAGAGTAAAACTAAATCAATCTATAATTGGACTTTAATTATGGAGTATTAACCTTTTTAATGGGACTAAATATGCAGATTAGATTCACCCTGACACTGCTAAATCACTGTTTACTATTTACTGCAAGGATTAAGAAAGATATCTTAAAACCCACAACTGCTGACTTTGTCTGCCCCATTTGCATTTTATTTTGTTTTATTAAATTTTTCATTTGACAGACGTGAACACGAATGCATTTCCTACATAGCTGTCCTGATTTACTCTGACTTTACAGAGCAGGAGCATATATAATTAGGTGGATCTAAGCATGCTACCTGATTCCATGTATTCAGCCACACTAGCCTTAGTGCAGCAGATTCACTTTAGAAACTTCGTCACAGACTTGAAGGTGCCAGGCATTGTGGCCAGGGATATAGGCTTTAATGTGTTGACAGTGCGGGTAAATGCTGAGCTTGAAAGGTCAATGAGAAACACTGAAACATGAGACGGTCATTAAAGACATTTTTGCATAACGGATTCCACGACGCAAAAGACCAGCAGGGAGTCTGAAACTTTAACCAAGAAGGGATGCGATCCCTCAAGTCGTCTTAAACCAGATCCCAACAGTCTTCAAACACTCTTACAGGTTTCACAGTGTAGGCCAGATTCTCAAAGCTATTCAAATGTATTTATTTAACCATGATAGAACCCTTGATATGTGCATATACAGCTGTGGCCAAAAGCTATGCATCACCTAGAATTTAAGGATTGCGGCATAATTGTTTAAACGTAATTCCGTCTATGGCTATTGCATGGTTATAAATCATATATACAATGCTTTACTAACACTCTATAACATAGTTATTAAGCATACATTATATATTTATAGAACATTAATAAGCAGCACCTTAATATAAAGTGTTACCAAAAAAGCATATGGGTAACAGCATTTGAATTAAAGTATGATTTAGAATATGTTAATATGTACAGCTGGCCCTGGCAATGGTTGCCTAGAGACAGGATCAACTGTACATATTAACTTATATAATAAACCAGAATTCAAGAAGTATACAAATGTTCTGGTCAATGCCTTTTGTCGGTGAATGAGTGGATCCAATACTGTTGGCCTACTTAACTTTTAGACATAATAGCTTCCCTATTTAAATCTGTGGCCAGTTTGTTGTGTAAATAAATGAATTCCTTCTGTATTTAGTAAATTCAGTAGCTTATAGCGTCAGTGTAAACCAACTGATAGAAATAAGTGTATTTCACTGCATACTTTACAACACATGTTATAAACATCATTTAATGTGTGTGTGGTTTTTTTTTCTTTAATAACTGGTTTATTCAAACGTTTGCTCTCTCTCTCTGTCAGGAGTCCTTGAGACCACCAACAGAAGATAAACTGTTTGAAGTGAACAACAAATATACACATCCAGCTAAAACGGGGGTTTATGATAATTATTGACAACAGTCTGGTATAAAAACAATCCGCAGTGTGGTGCCACTCCGCCTTTCAGACAGGAAGTGAAAAAGAGGGACAACTGAGAGCAGCTGTAAATAAAGACAACAAAATCATCAGGTTCCAAGTTTATGAACTGCTCTGCTCATCGTACTGTCGGGGGGAAGTCATGACATGTTTGACAGTAACAGCTTATAACATCTACTCCCCTTCCACTCTATCCCAAACCCTACTGCTAAACCCTACCCCTACCCCAAACCCCAAACCAACACTAATATTAACCCTAACCCTAACCTTAGCTTACCCTTAACCCTAACCCTAACCATCATCCACAAAACCTACCGTAACCCTCACCTTAACCTACCTATGGAAATATAATTTTGACTCACCTGAACTTACAGATTTCTTATAATATATTACACACAGGAGGCAGCAACAGCAAGGATACTGTATATATAAAGTAACGGCATGCAGCTTTTATATTCATCAGCAGAAAATATGAAATGCTGTTGATGAAAAGCATTTAGCCAGTAACCAGAATCCATTCTGTGGACACATTCCTCAAAGCTGGTGTTTAGGAGAGCATGGTGCAATACTGCAAGGGGTCGTGCAACACTGGATTTCCCAATGCATTCTACCAGTTCTCTAATGATTTATCATCTTGATTGAGGGATCTGCTTGGAATAGATCAGCAAAGCCAATACTGCCTTCCCCTGGCACACATACACAGGCTAAGCTGTGTAATGGGTGCCCTGGTAAAGTCAGAGATGCACAAGAAGGTATTTGGACAGTGTAGACATTTGAAGGCTAGAGGGGAATCTACGTATTCATGCTAATATAAACGCTGTAAGAGAAAGTGAGTTTGAATGCATGCACTTTGCAGCATGGTTTTTTAAGACTTGGGTAAGTTGCAAAGCAGAGTCAATGACTCAGGTTACAAGGTCTCCAAGGTGTTCATTACAGAGGACCTGTGGTTAAATCTATAGCCATTCAACCAGCTAGTTCCTTTTTAAATAACTGCTGTCGAAGCAATACTTCTCAAGATCACCTCATATTATAACATTTTCCTTATAAAATGACACGTTCTGTAAAAGCAAACAATATTTGTTGTTGTTGTTGTTGTTTTTTTTTTTAGCATAGTATAAATAACACCAGACCATTAGAACCCTGGCCAAAACCATTATCTGGCCAGGGTTCTAATGACATTACAGACCACAGAGGCTAACCATGTAATCTGTATTATTTTAGCATTGTGTTATGTTAAGGTAATTCTTGGGCAATATGTTTACAAAGATTTTTTTGGGGTTTATGAAATCCTTTTTTAAAGGAATATAACAGAATGTCTTGCCTTCAGCCTGGATTTAAACCTAGTTTTGGTCACAGGCTTCATTGTGGGGTAGCTTACAATGCCACTATTTCACTCCCCAGTGTAGAAAGTCAATCAGCAAACTTCCACCATAAACTCATGACTTGCAGCACCAACCCATTTTCAGAAGCATCCCAACATATTTGAGAGCTATACAGGAGAACAGCAGTGGACTGTGCCACTAGCATACCCTATTACAAGACAGCATTGGAAAACTTCAGAGACTATAATAATAATACTGAACAGTGCTAGACTCAACAAAATGAATCAGAAGCCTTGATAAAGCCCTAACCCTAACCCTTCACATAGCTGTCATTTCTTAGTTTATTGATGAAGAATGCACCTTTCTTTAGCCAGGTCTCTTTCTCTGGTTTTTAGGCATGCTCTTAATCCTTTTTTTTTTTTTTTTTTTTTTTTACTCAATAGCCACTGGAATTCAATTCCCCCCTCAAATTGGACACACTTTAAACACACTGAACCGGGACAGTAACTCGATACAGTATTAAGCGCATAATTATAGACGTGTCTCCACACCTGACGTTTTAAAAGGCTGTATTACCAAAGCCCACCAAGGTTGAAATTAAAAAAAAAAAAAAACTCTAGGAAAGACAAAAAGTTATACCAGTGTCTTCAATGCAGACTTTCCAAACTGTTTACTTCATTCACTGCTGAGTCAAAATACTGTGTCTCAGGCAGCTAGCCATTATTGTAATTATTGTGTTTTAAGCAATTCTATTGACTATAACCAAAACATTTGGCAAATCAAACTACTGCTGACACAGTATAGCCAGCTAGTCATTGCAATCGTTTCCTACATTGTTACCCCACAGGAAGTCACAGATACCTTACAATTGTGTGCAGTTTATACAAGATATTGCATATGCAAAGAACAGCTTATACCACGTACACCAGGGGGGTCCCATATGTGTTTTACCTGTTTGTTTTTTTTAAGGAAAGTTAGGTTTCCCTCCTGGTTTTTGTTCCAACTGTGTCCTAAATTATTTAATTATAACAATAATTGTTCATAATTGGTCCAATTAAGTAATTTAGGACACAGTTGGAACAAAAACCAGGAGGGACACCGGCTCTCCAGGACCAGGATTGGACACACCTGGTTTAGTATATGTGTCCTGTGTATGCTTTTGTACACACAACATGATTATTGGTGCTTAGCTGCACAGGTAGGGTTACAGAGATCTGCATCTGGTGTTTGACAATGGACCGTTTAATATTGCATGAAAAAAAAAAACTAGAATAATTAAGAAAATGTTTTGTTCATGCAAGCTACTAATAGACGAACTGCAATTACCTGTGCCAGGTAAGCGAATTGTGTGCTAATTAATCTCAGCTAACGTCATTTATTTTATCCTGGAGCAATGCTTAACTGTCCTTTCATTCTATACAGGCATTAGGTCTCCATTCTCAGGTGCTGACTGCATTGTGCCACTGCTGTGCTTGCCATTGTTCCCCACAGACCGGAGCTGCAAAGCCCATTCAGAGCAGCATAATGGCCACTGAAAGAGACAGAACTGCAGAAGCCGGCCTGTCTCTCTGAAGAAGTGTGAGAATCCTACCTACCTGAATGGAGCCTTGCATTTTGACAGCATGTGGTGGTCCTGACTATGTAACCACATTTCGTACATGCATTAACTGCTTGTGCTCATTCTCCCGTAAAAGAGGCTGGAGCAATCTGAAGATGAGACCCATGCTTGATGCCAGGTGTGTCTCCACCGCAGTCATGTTTCATATGCAAACTTTACATCATCTCACCGACAGGATACAGGGTCGTGTGCGTGTTGTGTGATACACTGCCGTTACGGATTCTGTCGGTGAAATGAGATTGAGGTTAAAAGCTCTCAAACCACGAATGCAAACGAGCCAGGCTCTTTCACATTATGGTTTAGATGCTCGCTTGCGGTACGCAGGGTCGCCGCCCAGCCTCCACCCTGTTAAACAAGGATTCTGTTAACATCACAGAATAATACAATATTACCTAAAACACTACCATTAAAACGGATAGGAAACGGCTTTTAACTTTTTAACTTCTCTCGCTTGTTTTGTACAACGCTAGTTCTCTTTTATTTACGCAAAAATGTTTTTAAAAATTGTGCCAAGCCTGTAATATACTGGCTAAGAGGGGAGTGCACAGACCTATTGAACTACCTTATACAGGAGCATGTAGTACAGTATTAGTCTAGCGTTAGACAGACCAATCCTTTCTCGCCTCTCTACCACAATCTGATCCACCGTGGGAAATGGAGAGGCATTGTACTGGATATTTAAAAGCTGTGTTTGTTTGCTATTTATTGTTTTTATAAACCAGTTTAGAAGCAGGGATTATGAAAAGCTAACATTCCCAAGAGTGGTATAATGTGCTTGAATGAGACTGCAGGTTCTAGAGATTGATAAAAGAAAAACTAAAAGCACAAGCACACAGCAGAAAGCAAACACTTCTTTTCCAGAGAAGACTGATCAACCTGTTTTTTTTCTGAGCTCAACAGCGCAGGTGTAAAAGACAATGGGAAGGGAAACGCAAGCCCCTCGTTCTTTCCAAATCATCTTTTGTGTTCAACTGATACAGCTTTTTAAAATTCTACATGAATTTAATAGTCAAATGAGATGTGAAAAGAAGTGCTATAGCCAGATTCATGTATATATCAATCCCTATTGCCATTGGTCTCTCTTTTCTAAGACTGTGGAGTTATTTTAATGATCTGAACAGTGGCAGATCTTTCAATACTTCTAATACTCTTTATTAATCCTGTTAGCATTTCCCCCACTTATTAACAGGGATACATATAATACATATTTATACCCTGCAATATTTAGATCATTAAAATACACCCAAGTGCCAAGTGAATGGCACTTTCTCTGAACTGATGTGACAAAGTTTCCATTAAGGGCTAAATTGAGACAATCCAAACTATTTCACTTGTGAATCTGAATTCAAACCTAATGCACTAACACTTTCCATTGTCTCTAATTACTGTGTATTTACAGAGTAGTTACACAGTAAATACATGTGCACTTACACATGATTTCAATGTTATTATGCATAGTTACAATGTACTTAACGCGTACATCTTTTTGCACGACATATGTAAGCACGCCATTGTATGAGAAAAGGGTTAGGGTTAGGGTTAGAGTTAAGGTTAGTGAGGTTAGGGTTAGGGTTAGGGTTAGTGGGGTTAGGGTTAGGGTTATATAATACAAAAAAGTAGGCATTAATTACATTGTAACTATGCATAATAACATTGGAATTATGTGCAAGTACACATCTATTTATGAACTACTATGTAAATACACGATAATTAGAGACACATACTGTAACATGCTACCCCTAATCACTTATTAACCCTCCTCGTATAAACAGTTTAAATGGATTTCTCCCCTAAACGGTTTGGTGTTACTTGAGAATGAGGAGATACACAGATACGGACATCCCAAACAATGTAAACAGGACTGTTTGAGGATACATGTGGCTCCACTCAGTTGGTTAAGCGCTGAATTCTGTTAGCATTTCCCACAGTGTTCAGTTGACCATGCCATGTAATCAAATATATGTGCTGGTAAACAATTCCAAATATTGACATTTATCATATCCCACTCACTGTACAGCCCCTAAGCAACTGATGGCTTCTTGGATGATGGAAGCACTGCAGGCTCTAAAATATTTGTATAGGTGTTCAGCGGAACAGTGTTTGAATGGCCTGGAGCTGTTTCAAATATAAAAGCCACATTGTATTGTTCTGCATAGCTTTACAAGCCAGCAGATTGAGCGACAGGGCGTCAGATGTTATAAAGTTTAACTGGAGAGCCGTCCAATACAAACTGCATTAAAGGGCACTATTCACCAACAAGATAAGGAGTCTTATCTCTGAGTCACATGTGTTTTGTAGTAGAATTCCGTACCGTGGATTTCCAGTAATGTTAAAGAAGAATAATGTGAGCTTGTCATCACAGGCTCTGAATATAATGAATGGCTGACAGAGGTATGGTTGCGGTCTGATGCAATTGAATGGGCTGTTTCAAGAGTAAGGAACTTGTTATCATGTCAGTGTGAGCCACGCAGACAGATTTGTCATCCTGGTCTCTCTTTTCTCTTTAACGGATGATGTCCTGTGTGCATTCTTGTTCCTTGTTTCCATGCACCACTCAACCCTGCTGCCCCTGATACTGTGTTTCCATGTTAATTTAATCGACCCGCATTTGTCGCCACCCCAAGCTGCCCTTGATTTTTGCGACCTTAGCCGCAAGGCATGCTGGGAAAGAACCAACAACATCCATCAAAAACTCACATTGCAGGGAAACAGAGTTTTTTCAACTCAGGCAGACAATCAGTTTAAAGCTTTAGATTAATGTTTTTTTGTAGTTACCTGGTAACGATTGGATTGTACAGCCCTTTGTCCCACTCATTAATCACACTATATAAAACAGTTACGATGATGACAGTGATCATGATATCAAGTTTTGCAGACTTCCAGGTGCCTTTGTAGCAGTATGTTTGTGCTGTTGGAAAAATAAAAGCAAAGCCAAGTGTAGTGTAGCATAGTGAAAGAATGAGGATAGGCAGTTTTTGTACAAAAAAAAAAAAAACTTGGTAAACCGTTCTATAAACCTTAGTAAGCCACCATGGTAAAGAAGATCCTTACTAGGTTTTTTTTCTGCTTCTTTGTGTATCTATTAAAAAAAATTAATCTGCTTATTCAGGTCACCCATCTCTTATCTCCAGGTGTTCGTTTGGCAGCTCTCATGCTTGCAGTCACACGTTGAAACACAAAACAACAAGCAAACAGGTTAAAAACAGGAACTGTGGTTAAACATGCCCAGAAAAAAAAAAAAAAACACTTCCTAAAGTAGGTGAACCTACAGTGCATCAACAGCTACTGTACCGCGTAATTTTTTTTTTTTTTTGGGCTGATATCATCTTTTACATTTTTATTTTTATTTGCATGTCACAGAAGGAGATTAAAGGAGGCTCTCTCGTTACCCCATAGTGAAATGGGAGCTTTCACACACAACCCCGCAACCTGCCCTGGACCCTGCCCTGTCACATTGGTTATCATATAAGCCCAAGTTTACTATTGTAAATTTGCACTGGGATTTTTAATTTTTTTTCATAGACATGTTTGTACCATGTAATACTTCAATACACTTCACAGTCATTAATCACGTGCTTTATCACCACGGTTTCCTGTGCTTTACTATAGTGTGCAGTTTGGAGGCTGTGTGGTCCAGTGGTTAAAGAAAAGGGCTTGTAACCTGGAGGTCCCCGGTTCAAATCCCACCTCAGCCACTGACTCGTTGTGTGACCCTGAGCAAGTCACTTAACCTCCTTGTGCTCCGTCTTTCAGGTGAGACGTAGTTGTAAGTGACTCTGCAGCTAATGCATAGTTCACACACCCTAGACTCTGTAAGTCGCCTTGGATAAAGGCGTCTGCTAAATAAACAAATAATAATAATAATAAACGGACAGAATCTGTAATTAACATGAGAACTACTATTGCAGATACCTTCACGGAGCACCCTTGAAATGTAAACCTTACGCTCCTGTAAACGATAGTAATCTCATGGGTAATCCTGTACAGATCTTTAAATAAATATTATTTGCCTTTCCCTCCGTCATTGTGGGGCCTACACGATAAAAAAAAACCCTAAAATACCTCGCTTTGTCTCCTGCTTTGTTGTCGTTGTAGAAGCAGTCGGTTTTTCGTGGAATGGTGTTTTTCATCTGACAATGTTTGCTGATCAGGTAAGTGCTTGCTTTGTGAACATCATTAAATATATTTCAAAGCCAGGTTTACTAGGAGCGGCATTTCAAATTCTTTATTGATGTTAATGGATGACAAATGATGAGATGCTGTAACTGTACCCCAGTAAACTTTAAGAGATGTTTTTACATGCCCTGTCCTAGTTAGATATTATACATGGGATAATGCAGCCTTCATGACAGAGTGAGACACTCTTACATATAAACTCACAATCTAAAAGAGTGAGTGGCTTGTAAAATGCCCTTTGAATTTCTTGTTCACATTTCCCTTACTATTCTTTGGTGTTTCCCATCATTCTGAGTTGTCCTGTTGCTCCCTTAATGAGTTACATGATTTTTCTCTAATTCTGACTTTGAGCTTGGCTGGAGAATCCTAAATGCCAGCACTGATCAGCCTTCACGTCAAATCACGTGACAGGTCAACTATGCCAGCCCCACCTGCTCTGCATTTATTATACAAAGAGTAGAAGGGGCTGGCAGAGTTGAAAGGTCATATTGTCACATGAGAGAACACCATAAAATACTATGGGTATTAATAGTAATGTAATGAAGGAAATAAAAACCACGGTACTTACTCCTGAAGATATACTGCAGTTCTAAGAAACGTTTCAAGTCACAATTAAGGTGGCTCGTTATGGTATGGAAATATTATTTTTTTTCAAGATTGTTTAAAAAGATAATTAATCTTGCGATATCAACAAAATGAATGATTTTCTTTCCACTTCCTTAGTGAGTCACATAACACTGAACCTTCATCTTTTACTCTTTTGTTTTTTTTTCATTTGCAGGAGCTGTTCTTTTCTTTATCTCCTCTTACTCTGTTCCATATTTCCTTTTCTTAAACCCTCGCTTCATTTTTACTTCCAGCAAAACCTCTCCTTCACAGAACTGTAACACATTATATTACAACACATAAAAGTGCCAGCAACATCATTTTTTTCGCCATTGCTTTGGTCTATTAATTGCCTCAGAAACATGGACATTTAGAGCTCCTTATGAGGCAATAAAAAGCTTTACTGATTGTGAAGAGTCATTCACGAGGGTCACGGCGCCAACAACTCATCTGTAATCGTTTTATTCCACTTGGCTGGAATGAATGGAATAATGGATTGGGTGTACGGAACTGTAGAACCTCCAGCAGCACTGTGATTGGCCGGCCAACTGAAGGTGATTCCAGGAGAACTTTAGAATGTAAAGTTACCCAGTCCCAGTGGAATGGTTCTAGAGTCATACTGGGTCTTTACTAACTCAGCAAGCAGGTGCATAGTATTGTATAGGTGAGCGATCTTTGTACAGAGAGCAACAAGTTTAAAGACCTTTGCCACAGTTTCATATGTGATTTATAGTATGTATTTACAGACGATCCTGCTGGGCCACTTGCACTGGCATGCACGGAATATCCCTTCACAGGCTCACACTGTTTTGAATGTGAGCCTTTTGCAAATATGTACCAACGAAACACACTGAATCCCTCTATAAACACAAGAAAAAATGTTCAAGTTGTTCCCATCGAGTTTTCAAAGGAATGTATGTGTGTGTGTGTGGGACTGTTGTTTCCATACAATAGGCTGCTATAGCGAGTTTTATGAATGTGCCCCTAAGATAATCTTTATTTCTGTGAAACCCATTCCGCTGAATGTAGATTAGACCAAGTGAGTCACTGCACACCTGAACAGGTAGGGTTTACATGGAGCATTGTAGGCACCATAGATTCAGCTTCATGAAGCATAAGGTTTTCTATGAAGAATATCCATAGTTCTTTGGTTTACAGTTTGTATACATCTTTTCTATTGTCCCCAGTACTGTATATTTGTGAGTTAATCATTCTTTGCAGTTGATTTAGATACAAATGCGTATTCTTCAAGCCAGGTTTCAGGTCAAATCTAGGTAAGGTAAGAAATGACTAAATAAAACCGCTTTTCTGAGGTACTGAAGTACAGTATCTAAGCTGTTCATTTTCTTCAGTAGGTTATGTCCACTGTGCCTGCTAATGGCACGAAGCAACACTAAAGGTCATTCACAGAGCGGGCATCAGTCGCAAGCAAAAGTCTTTTTACTGTATATTCCCTTTTTTTGAAATTTTAAAACAGTTTGCGTGAACTCTATGAAGTTCAAGAAGCTGCCCTGCCATAACTTTGGAGGAAAGAAAAAAAAAACACACGTACGCATTATAAGATAGATACATAGATAGGAAGCTTGGTACAAGTGTGCACACAGAGACTGATGGGGGTTTTGGTGCCATTTATCCAGCTTGAAACCACCACCCCATTCGGAGCTGTTGAAGAAGCACTCCTTCCGTTCCATAGCATGGAAGGGAAGTAGGAATGCGTGCCAAGGAAAAGATGCCAACACTTTCTTGTCTGATGAGGTATTGTACACCATGTTCATTTTGTGTGCAGACATATAATTGTGTCTTATATTTAGAGCAGGGCTCACCCTCGTTTTAATGTTGAAGTTAATTAATGTGATCCTGATGTACATACTGTACCTACCTGAGGGAGCATCTTCAGCATTTGGCCAGCCAGTCACAAGGCAACGAAAACATTGTTTCATGTTTGGAATTGTTTATTACGGTGCAGCAGGACACAAACATTGAGGCAAAGTACTGCATGTTCGCTAATCTGATACACCCATTTCCCATCCGATACATGTCAAGGAAAAACACAGCAAAACTACAGAATAAAAATAAATAAACCAGGGATTATTAACAGCACAAAATAAAGCTAATAAGAGATAAGCAGTTTTTAGAAGCGTTAGCTAAGAATTTTGTATTAGCCTCTGTTTTTAAGATCGAAACAGGCTGGACACACAAACGCTGTTCCCACACGGGGTGTATTTAAGTTAAGATAAAACTGTTTGCACCAGTTGTGTAGAAATTATTTTGTAAGATAAATTCTCTGTCAAGATAAATTCACAATCTGACTTATTAGCAATATACAATCAGCTTTGTCAATATTTGTTTCATGTATTTACTCGCTGATATAGCATATCTTTACTCTTTTTGCTTACAGTGTACAGTATGCAGTAGGATTTACCGATTACACAAAAATAAAAATGAAACAGCAAGAAAAAACATGTAATAAATGGTAAAAACTTTACATTGTGTCTTTAATTACTATGTATTTACATAGTGGTTACTTAGTAAATACATGTGTACTAACACAGAATTACAATGTTATTATGCGTAGTTACAATATACTTAATGCAGAAATTGTTTTGCACACCTAACCCTAACTCTTTTCAGATACGATTGTGTTACATATATTGTGGAAAAAGATCCACACACTAAGTATATATATAAAATGTTCTCCATATAACAGGTGAGATATTTGTTTGGTTGATTCCATTCTGGGTGTACCTCAGACAGCAATCTAGTTTCTAAGTCAAATTTCAAAGAACATGTCATGCTTCATAAATCTAAAAAAAACATTCTCTACTTGATTGGCATGTTTCATTGGAGTTCAAGAATCTAGTGCTGAGATTTTAAACAATGAGGCACTGCTGTGCCAAAACTATGGTAGAGCGATCAGCCATTGTCAAAACCAGAATGTTTTCCTGCCTGCCTGCCTGCGCTTTCGATATGAGAACACTGATGGGAAAACATTTTGCTGCACAGAAAGATTTTTCTTCCCAGTACTATATTGTACAGAACCATTGCCTTGGCATTGCAGTGCTCCTGCATGTTCCATGGCATACATCCCATTCATTCATGTACTATACGATACAGTAAAACTGTGATTATTCAAAAACCGATTATTAGAACATCTCTTTTATCTGAGCAGCCCCTTGTCAACCTGTCCTGTTGTGAGCTGGGCTCCTCTCCCCTGTTAGCAAAGAAAATGCGCTGACCAGCCCTCAATCTCCGGTATTTACAGAACAGTGCAGTACTGTAGGTTATATGTTTACAGGTAAAGGGGTGAATTATATATTTTTAGGAGGTTTCTTGATTTCGAAAGTCATGTCAAAAAAACGTCACAGTCATAATTCGATGATCAGAACAATTCGATTAATCCAAACACCCCCCTGGTCCCAGTTAGTTTAGATAATAAAAGTTTTACTGCACTGCATAGTTATAGTAAAAGCAATAATAGTTTGGGAGAGCAAGAAAGAGAGAGAGAGAGAGAGAGAGAGAGAGAGAGAGAGAGAGAGAGAGAGAGAGGGGGGAGAGCTGTGTATTCTATTCATGTGGCTTAGTTAAGGAATTTGGAACCTGGTAGAAACTTCCTTTGCTTTTTAGGATTCATATGTACGTGACCATAACGCAGTGTGCTCCAGAAACAACCTGGTTTTCTTGTATTAACGTTGCTTTGGATTCTACCGTATGGCACGTCACCCTGTTGAAACAGCATTGCTTCCCTTGCTGCATCGAAGCATTCATGACGGTAGGAAGTGCTGAGCAGAGACCCCCAGTCCATGGTGAAGCCAGAGCGATGTCTGGAACAAGGGCCCATATTCACGGCTGTGGAGTGAGGAACGGGCAGGGTTCTTTGATTGAGTCCAAAGAATTTTTAAGCCGCAATAACACCGAGGGAGCAGAACTAAACACAGAGAGGGTTCTTTATACATTCAAGCACTTCAGGACAGAGCCTGCTTAATCCCCACAACACCTTGTTAGAAGATTGGTTGACTTAACTATAATGATTTAAAAGACGACAAATGTAAAATCCTCCGCCTTCGAACAGTAAATTAATCCCCCCCAAGTTACTGTTTATTGTACCCAGATTAAAAAAAAAAGTATTCTAGTGGGTTTACCAGTGTAAAGGAATATCGTACATTTTCTTTGTAGTATTTCATTTCCTACATGTTCATTACTGTACATTAGCAGAAACTGCAATAGATAACTATACAAAACACACATAATAGGCTCTACCAATTCGAGTTCACTCAAATAGTGTGCATACATATACCAGCTGGCTGCAGGAGTGCAGTCTAACCCAGGCATTTCATTACATTAAACACAATAACTCTTAATGTTACAGGTCCAGCCTTCCTGTCTGCCACCTAGGTAATGATTGACCTGTTGATGAAGACACACTTGGCTCAAACAGCTGTTTCTCTGTTTAAATAAAAGTATTAAAAGCCATGCAAATTGTTTTATGATCGTGACGATCAGGCTTACTATGCGTTTCTAGCCGGTGCAAAGTGGCAACAAACTACATTGCAATGTTTTGAAAGATCTATCGTAATATATGGAGTCACCAAATCTATTGCAAAACATATTCCAATATATTTCACATGTTATCTGTGTATCTGCACATATGACCCACAGTATATTTTCGCTACGTTACTACAAAATGAGTCAACTTCTTGCTACGTCTGTGTATACAGCACATGTACCGCTTTTGATGTGTAAAAACACACACACATCCTGCCTCTGCAGTGCTGGTGAGAGAGTAATTTTATTAAGGGGGCTAAGTGATGCAGTGGGTTAATGCACTTGCCCATATAAGTTCAAATCCAGTCTGAAATGACCCCCAGTGGGCTGTACTTTACATCACAAAACCACCAAACCAATCAGATCAGAGAGAAGCAACGTAGAGACTGAATCGCTTCTTCACACTCCACATGGGCAGGCAGGAGGCAGGCTTGCAGTGAAGCGATGTGCTGCCATTTCCATACAGAGTTAAATAGGTTTTAGTGATCTAACCCCCACTGAAGGGCAGTGACTGGCCTTTCTGCTCTGGCTGCAGAGCGAACAACAAGCACCAACAGCGATTGAGCAATCAGCAAGGAAAAAAAAGAGAACAAAATCACTGTACAGAGCAGCTTTTCTGGTAAAAATGATTCGTAATCGTTGGGATTTCCTCTTTTAATAGGCCGCTGTCGTGACCTTTATTGTTGGCCCTTTTAAGGAAAATCACCCTGAAGATAAACTCTCGCTTTCAAATAAAAACACACAGCTCTTTATTCCTGATGACATTTCTCAGTTTTCAAATTCATATCTTCTTCTAATATGTCAGGTGTATTCAACTGATCTAAAACCGGAGGCCGATCTAAATACCACCGCCCTGTAATTGACTAAATAAGATCATCCCTGGCGTTGTACACAGTTTTACAGACGGAAATGCACTCACAAGATGAGCTGCTTGATGTTCATAACCTTGAAGGATTGCAGTGGTGGTACACTATTTAGGTCTGCTGTTCTTTAGACCAATTGAATACATCTTATTGACAGTGATTCCATCCCATTGTACCTTAGCACGATGGTTCTTGTGTGATCTTTATTCTGTAAGTAAAGCGTGTGGGAAAAGAATTATAATAATATGTGCAATGTGTGAAATTGTTTTAGAGAAATACTGGTGGAGCAGGTTTTTAAACCAATGCTTTGAAAGCTACAAAAAATAAAATAATAATAATAATGAATAAATCAGAAAGCAGCCTTTTATAAACGAACAAAAATACGGTTGCAATGTTTTAACCTGTTTTACGTCTTGTTTTGTCTCTATTCTTATGTTGTAATCATTATTCAGTAACACTTTACATTAAGTGTCTCTAATTACTGTGTATTTACATAGTAGTTACTTAGTAAATACATGTGCACTTACACATAGTTACAATGTTATTAATGATACACCATTGTATCAGAAAAGGGTTAGGATCAGGTTTAGAGTCAGAGTTCGGGAGGTTAGGGTTAGGGTTAGGGTTAGGTTTAGAGTTAGGGTTAGGGATAGGGTCATATCATGCAAAAAAAAAGCACATTGTAACTATGCATAATAACATTGCAAGTACAGATGTATTTACTGAGTAACTGCTATGTAAATACACAGTAATTAGAGACACAATGTAAAGTGTGACCCATTATTCACCATCTCTATCAACTTAGCAGTCAGTGACTGAGTGTATTCCATTCAAAAACAGGACTGATATATACAGCTATTTTTTTTAACATGCATATTTATTATTTCAAAGCTTGCACAATTTCTATAAAATCTGCTTAATTGCAGCATTTTTTTTTTTTTTTCGGCTGCTGATTTTGATGAATCGAAACTCCCAACACAGGGCTCCTTGTGTAGCGTGTTGTCAATAACACTCCAGAAGAATTCCTCAGCTTCCTGATTCCTGGTTTTCCAGTTCAGTTTGGGTTTCAGGAGAAATGTGTGTGCAGCTAATTTTTAAGTCGTTAAACTGCATAGTATGCATACCTTGAAACCAATCCTGGAGAACAGCGTGAGGGTTTGTGGCGAGGAGGGGTCAATCTTGATCTTACAGTATGTTAAAAGCGCAATTTGATACAAATTCATGATCGCAAGTCTCTTACAACTTTTCGAATGTTTTAAAGACCTTGCCTCCACTTTGACTTGCTTTATCCACAACACTCCGCTGCAGTGCACAGGAGGCTACATTATGAAAGACTGTAGTTAAGAACCTCAGTTATATTTTAGTGCACACCATTCAACGTGCGGCATGACAACCTGCTGTGTGATGCTTGCAAGACAAAACGTTTCGAGACGGCAGGTTTGTAGGCTTCTGCATTACAGTCAGTTGTACTCTGATCTCCTGGGTGCACTTTCCCTTCAGACAGAGGCTACAGTACATTCCTGAAATATCATCAGTAGATGTGCCAGCTGCCAGGGTACAGCATGTGTGCATTTATCAAGTGTAAACGGTAGTTACTCTCTCTCTGAGATCAGTGGAGAGAAGTGTGTTCTGTTTCAGACAGAAGAAAATGACTGCATCTTGTTGCTGGCAGCACATTCTCAGTGGAACCTGTTTTTTTTCTGCCGGACCAGAACAGATCCTCCACCAAAAACATGTTCAAGAGCAGAGTTCCCAGATCACCAGAGTGAAAAATTGGACATTTATTTTTTCTTTAATTCATTGACGCAGAAGCAACTCTGAAGCAGTTCAAATAATTGCATATAACAGCACATTCATCATTTAAAAGTTAAACATCGGGTGTATTTATTGCAGATCTTACTTATCAAAGCATGCTAAATGTACAAAAAGCGCTAACACAACCTAATAAATGATTCTGCTGTTAAGTCGCTGAGCATGCTGTTACAGTTTTGTATACTTTTCTTTTAAGCGAGTACAATAGCAAAACTGGGACGATTTAACAATAAATAACTAATCTGTTGTAGCTTTGTGACTAGGGCCCACATTATCTACTGGTATAACTAATATAATAGATACAGTTTATCTGTAAACAAGCATCTCTGAGTCAGTACAGCAACAGGACCTGGGGGGGTTGTGAAGGAAGAAGGAAGAAGTTGTTTTTTCTAAGTAATCCCTGCTGTTCTTATGATGACAGCTGGCAGGCAAACCTCATCAATAAGGCCGCTTATTTGAAACTTCACTGCATTTTGCTATTTATATTGCTTTGAGCTTGTTTACCCTTGAGGGATCGCTGTCTGCTCCTTATCTGATCAAATTATCAGAATTATATGAGCTGTTGTATTACCTTACAAATGCAATACTGCATGCAAAATATTACACATTTTTACAAATATTCTCTACAGTTTTTCCAGGTATAAGTAACTTCACCTGGGATAGTATTCCAATAAGTAATGGGATTTTAATATACTTTGTATTACAGAGCGCCTTATTTGTCCGCCGGGAAGACAAAGAACCACCCCTTCCATCTTTTAAGATTTGATTTTCATTGCATGAGTGTAGCTGTTATCTACTTCATGCTAACACTGCACCCGGCTTTCGCCAAGATAAAATTAGATAGTAGTGTTGGGGACCAATCAAGACGTAGCTTCACTGTAATATATGAGCCTTCAGTGCTTTTCCTCCACCAGGTAACATGGATTTCCTATTGACCCGGTGTTGATGGCTGAAGGCTCCAGGGATCAGCCGAAGTGAGGCACTTCGCAGGGTTCGTGAAGAAGGTTAATAAAATAAGGAAAGAAGAAAAGCTAGTAAACAATAAAACTATATATGTCTAGGTATGTCCCCCAATGTAACTTTGAACACCAGTGGTTGTGTATTGTCTAGCACTAGCATGGTCTTTTTGAGGCCAGCAAATATGCTTCAGTTAATCTTCTTGGGTGCACTTGACAGTGTTGTTGGGGCCTGTTTGTAGAACCGAGAAAGTTTACAATACCTGTGAGTGTGCAATCGCAGGAACCTGGAAAGGTAAAGCCTTCCACTACACAAACAAAAGCAGCCTCGCTTTGCGCACTGCAGGCTGTTTCAGTGTTTATTTTCTGACCCAAACATACTCTCACAGCCATGAAGGACATGTGCTGGTGCGTGCTGTGCATTCTTATCTCTGTCACTGTTTCCGAAGGGGCTCAAAGGTCACGTAAACATTGGCTGCCTCACACCATGTTGTCCCTTAGCTCTTACTATCAACAGGAAACATCTTTCACAGAACAGGAAGGGCTCCTCTCTAATTGGCCTGGTGTGAGCCTCTGACAACCTTTTCTCAGCCAATCAGGGGACAGATATTTTAAGAGCCGGTATATAAGGAGGAACTCGCAGTAGAGCCCCTCACAGACACGCATCATTCACGGGGACAGCAGTTTCGCTTCGGAAATAACTTTTTTGATTAGTATTTTCCCTTCAGTACATTGTTGTGTAAATTGTACAAATTTAGTTTGCGGAGTGACTCATTTTTTAGTTAGGGATATGGTCTATTAACGGAAGTCCTTGCAAATGCAAAATATTAGCAATGTTATAGTCAATCCAACTGTAGCCTTTAAAATCAATACAACTAGTTACAAATACCTATGGTTTAAGTGCAGTACACTACCCAGTGCTGGGGTCATGCTGCCTAGCCAAGTTTCAAGTCCAGCGCTATAGGAATGAGATGTAGTAATCCATTCTTTTTCCATGGTTTTTCATATCCTGCTACTGAAATGCATTTTCCAATGCTTTCACTAGTTAATGTACTGTTACTCAGCAGTTTTCCAAAAAACACCACAAGACTAAGTCTGCAATGTATTTCACTGCTGCTGTGCAAATATGTGGTGCAATAAATATATATACATATATATATATATATATATATATATATATATATATATATATATATATATATGTATAGTATTACCATCATTCGAACCATCATGATCACTGTTTGGCATTATGTTAACGCCAATTAAAAATGTACTTGTAAATGTAAATGTTTAATTAAGACTAGCTTTTGACATTGTTTTTTTTATATTGGTGTACTCAATTCTAGTACGTTTACAGTGTCAAAGCAATCAAGCACGCTATTGTTGTTTATATTGTATGACACATGCAAGTTCTTCCCTGGTAAAGGTGGCATGTCATTTCTCAATAGATAACAGGGCGGGCTCTTTTACTAATTCAAAACTTGAATTGGGATATCCCCAGTGAAATGTATGACCTTTTTGGGGAGAGTGGGGGGTGCCAAAAGAGCAGTAAAATTCATGAAAAACAAACAAAGCACAAAACAAGAGGATTCATTGCTCACACAATGAAAAGATAACACAGATAGATAGCGGTGCTGAAAGCTGGTGAACTGGTTTATACCATGAGTTCTGCTTTAGAACACACGATGATAGGGTAACGGGACAGGTAATCAGGTATCACATGAAACAAACAGTCCAGTGCTGCAGAAAACACTGCTGGGGTGAAATGGAAATGCAAGTGTATGTGTAGTGTGCAAGTAGGGCATAAAGACTGAGAACTTTCTTTAACACTTTAATGAAAATACATGCCTAAAAAATGCATCTAATATACAGTAGTGTATGGAATGAGTGAAATTGCTTTAGTGAAAACTTAGTGCACACATGCAGTAGAACACCCCACTGCTTCTGCTGTTTTAATTTGTTGTGCACATGTAACTGGAAATCTTGGAAATTTGTCAGATTAGTGACTGTCTATCTATTTAATTGATGACTTTAATAGGCCACACATGCAATTAATGAAAACTACTAAGAGAAAAGGACACATAGCCACAAATGGGAAAATGCATGAGACTTTTAAGAAGCTGTTTAAGATGCCTAATTAAAGCACAAAGTGGTCTGTTTCTATATCCCCGATTACTGACTGAAAATGGATATTCTCGCACCCAGAGGTTTTCATGCAGGTAGGTAAATAAAGGATATAAAACGACAAAGTATTCTGATAAATCTGCACGCTGCTGTAAGTGCAAAGCACATAAGATGCATGGAATCATTTTGTTTGCTACAAGCACTTTAAAAGAGTTGATCCGCGACATCTCCCATTTGGAATGACGGTGTGCTCTACGCATTCAATGTTTTTAAAGACAATACTGAATATCCCAGACCCATAAAGGAGTGTTTTCTTAGCGCTTCTGCTGTGGCGCTCTGGGCGTAGACACTGTGCTGACAGTGCGAGGTCTTGCTCCACACCACCACCTCCAGAGCCTTAACTGCCCCTCTGGGATGACATGATAACAGCTTGCTCTAATGGAAACACTCAGCGTGGAGCTGATGCCTCGACTCTTAGTGGTGATTCCGTTGAAAAGGTGACTTTCCCATGTGATTATCCAGCTTGGAGCTCAGATGTCTGGCTTCTCCGCAGGCGTTCAGATGCATAGGAAATGACATCATTGTGCACAAGTATTCCCAAGCAGGGCATATGTTACAATGGGGGCGCAAAGGTATTTCAAATGGTCAATTTTTATTAGCCCAGTAAATGAAAAGTAATGAGAGGCCACGACATTAAGTAATTGAACGTAATTAAACGTAATCTTGAATAATTGCTTTTTTTAATCTAAATAATTCTGACTTGAGTTTAAGTGCTATACTTTTACTACCAGAACCTGTTGTCACCAAAGGACAGGATAGAGTTAACATTTTCCATCATACTGTACTCCAATCTTATACCACCCACATGCAAATATAAAACAGTCCTCGTTAAAAAAAGCACAAATACACCAAGGACAGAAACGAAAATCTATACATGGCAGTCTGAATGCTTTCCTGAATTTTTTTTTTTTTTTTTAAGGTTTATTATATTTTTACGTAGGTGGTTCCAAAGTTACCCATCGTTACATAAATACAATCCTGAAATCTCTGCTATTTAGGCTTCTTGGTTTATATAGAAGTTAGAAAAAGATCCCATGTTTATTTATAACGGGCTCAGTTTTTGGCACAACGAGAAAGGAAACATTTCAGACTTTTTTCTTTTTAGATTTTGAAGAAAAGAAACATACCCTTGGACCCTCAGGGGAGTTCAATAAAGTTGTCCATAAATGAAAATTAATGACTGACCTTTTGTGTATATATATATACTGTATATACGATTTTCTAGGACGTAAAATGGTCTTAAATCATGAACTATGGGGATATTCAGACTGTTATCAAACTGAAAAGGACTGACAGAGAGTGGTCTTAACGCTGAGTTTGTACAGAGAGTTGATTACAACGAACGCAGTATACTATTTCGTAAAACTGATTTCGTAGGAATGGAGGTGTGGAGGATTATCATCATTGAGCCTCCAAGGTCAAGGGTCCCCAAATGCCAGTTAAACGGTTCCCGTCAGCCAACATTTACAATGAGTCAGATACATTTCTAATGACGAAACAGGTGCGAAACACAAAGAAGTTCAGAAATCGAAAAAAAAAAAAAAACACATGTCGAGGAGTCCAGCCATAACGCCTTCGCACATGAATACTGGAAATTGACTATCTGAGCTCAGTAAGAATGAAAGGAAGGTGTCCAGCCATAGCTACTGGCACTGGTATACCGGCTGACCCTTTAGCCTCGGCTGATCCTGCCAGATCCACTCGCAGACCATTTCTATTAATTATCCTTCAGGAGGCAGGGGAAGCTCAGTCACTTCCTTTTCCGAGAGGGACAATGCGGTGAGAGAAAGCAGCCTGTTCACTTTAGCTCTGCACTGTCCTTCGGGCTCCTGGGCCCTGTGCTGAGTTCTGGAGGTCCCTGTCCAGCTCGTTATATAAAAATGGCACCATCACAACTGTCTGCTAAGCTGCACCTGTTTTTTGCTGTGTGTGCTAAGCGGATTACGATGGCTGTTGAGTTTGCCAGGTGTGAACACGCTTACAAATGATCCCACTTTGCAGATTCTGTTAAAATAGTTCAAATCAAATTAGCTTTATCTAGCACATTTAGCCAATAACTTAATTCTGTGAATTTAGGGCAATCATTTCACCTTTATAACAGAGCGATGGAAATAAGATAGCAGTTTAACCCATTCCAGGTTTCTTCCTATGACCTTGATTAGCCATACTGTATAGGTAACAAGCTCAGGTGTGTCTTATTAAACTCATAGTAAAACCAGGAATGGATCACACTGCTATGTAATGGGAGTTGTATTTCCAACCCTGTAACAGATAAAAAAAAAACAACTTTATACCTAACGACAGAAAATGACATCTGAACAAAAATATGATTAAAGCCGTAACAATTTTGGAACCAATGGCACTACATTGCACATGTCCTCCCCAGCTGATCACAGTAAAAAAAATATATGCTCTTCTTGCAATTTTTTGCACCGATTTTAAAAGATTGAAAAGTGCCACGAGAGCTCTGTTATATGTTAGGCTCACTGATCTACGCTAATTTAACTGCACTGGTGACCAGTCAAGTTCAACATGAAGCTGTGTCACAGACATGTGCCTCAGTGTTTGAAGTGAACTAGGCTATCCTGCTTGGGTAATATTTATCTAGAAACCAAGCTGATTTATGTGGTCTGACAACGCTTTGTGATACTTTGAGTTTGTATGCAAGACTGATGCTTATATGGTTGGGTAGGGTAGGGTAGGGTAGGGTAGGGTAGGGTAGGGTAGCATTAGTTAGTACTGTTGTTTGATTTTCAAGCCTATTATCTTACAGATTGCAGAAACTATACATCATGGTTTGTAAAGCTGGTCAGTTAAGCTAAGGGCTTATTTATCTTTTAATGTCTCAATACTGACTTAGTAAAATGTAAAAATCTTTCTAGGGAATTCTTCACAAGGTAGAATTTGTATTACTATTATTATTATTATTATTATTATTATTATTATTATTATTATTATTATAGGACATCACCCAAACATCTTTACATTACAGTTTACCTAAAAGCCATTTACTAGAAATGGACAGACGTGTCTGTGTGGTCGTTAAATGCTGAGGTTCATGTTCTTCTCATTATATACAAACCATAAAGCCACGGTGTGTTTGCCTCTGTCCCCAAACCCCCCCCCCCCCCCCCCCTCTCTCTTCTGGCTGTTTTTTTTTTATGAAGTCAGATAGATTTCTGAGAATGCCTGCGCTTTATCAAAGTGTCAGTTGGCATAAACATCGGGTTTGTAAAGCAAAGTTAGAAAACAGTGGTTTATCTCGCTTCCTCTATCTAGAGATGAGCGATAAGGTTGTTACTCTGAAAAACATGCTTGCTACCGAAACTGTCAATGCTGAAACACCAAAGTAGTGTGCTTTCTACAAATCATTCCAACGTACCCCACTCAGACCTCGTTGACCTATTGGACTCGTCCACCACTGAAAGTGTTCTGAGAGAGGAATTCAATTTAAGTTACCCAGCCATCTTTCCCTGTACACTTTACACCTCAAATAAAGAAAATGACACACATACTACCATCACGGCAGAATGCAGCTTAGAGATACCAAAATTAAAAGCTAAATACAAGCCGTTTCTTTTCCAGCTTTGTCACAGATACAAAGTTGCTACATTTTTACAAAAGTTTCTTAAGAAAAGCTCAGGTGTTCTGGAACATCATCCATAATTACGAAACATTTTGACTTTTTCTGTGTCCAGGGATGGAAATAAGACTCCCATTTCATAGCAGTTTGATCCATTCCTGGTTGTACAAAGTTTAGTAAGAGACACCTGAGCTTGTTACCTTTACACTGGGGCACATCAAGCTCATAGTAAAACCTGGAATGGGTGAACCTGCTATGCAAAGGAGTGGTATTACCATTCCTGCCTATACACTGGGGCTAATCAAGCTCATATGTATTAAAACCTGGAATGGGTGAACCTGCTATGCAATAGGAGTCTTATTGCTATCCTCAGTGTCTTCAGGGTTGCAACAGACTTTTGTGACTTTGGCTTAAGTGAAATGGCTCTGATATTTTTTTTTAAAAAATATGCTGTTGTTTCCTTCCAATTCTGCAACATGAAATGTTTTTCCTTTCAGAAATTAAATGCAACTGGGAGGGGAGGGGCTTTAAAAATCAACCCAAAGTCACATAAACCATCTTCCAACAGGATCCTTCAAACATTTCTCCAGCGCTGTTGATGTAACCCAGATGACAAAGCACGCAATTTAGGACAACTAAATGTTATTTAGTCAACGCTAGAGGTTTCTGGCTGAGCTGTAGTATACAATATAGATTTTTTTATTTTTTTTTTGATACTGGAAACATGATCAGCTACAAAAAATGTGACGGCTCACTTGTTTTTTTGACAAATTTGAAGAGCTGGCCAAAGTAACTCAGGCCTGCAGGATTGTAATCAGAATCGTCAGATAGTTGCATCATGCATGGGGCCCAGGCTGGGGGGCACCCGTAATGTGGTGCAGATGTGCGGGCAGTCAGAGGCTCAGAGGGCCCTCGAAGAGCTTGAGGAATTCAATGATTTTTAGTTGGCCAGCAAATTGCAAGCTGCACTTTCAATTAGCCTCAACCTAAGCTTCCCAAGACTACACATGCACAGCCTAAAGTGAGTCAGCAATTTAGAATGCATGTACAAAAGGTTATGATTTTAAAGAACTATCGTTTTCATAGGTTTCATAGGTCCCTCCCTCCCTCTCTCTCTCTCTCTCTCTCTCTCTCTCTCTCCTATATTAAGAAAGCAGAACACACCATTGCAATCCACTTTAACATTCATCTGACAATAACCGTGAACAGAAACAACCACTTAGTAATTCCTCAACAGCCCTGTTTATCTTCTAGCCTAACAATACTAGTGCTGCTCAAGTGGCATTGTCACCTGCTGACCGATCGCACCCAATCCCGCAGCCACTCCTTGTCCATTGAAATGTTAGGATTTTCAATCTGCAATCATTCTCAGTGTGCTATCAGGTGGAAAAGGGGTACACGTTTCACAGCAGACAACAGCAATCAATTAAGCGAGGAATTCAGCAGGGCTTTTAAAACGACTGTGTTGTTTGTTTGTTTTTCTGGAAGCTACATTACTGGTACTGTCTCTTTCCGAACCAGTCAGACCAGCTGAAGAACCTGCCAAACCCGCCCTGACCCACTTTATAAGCAGCTGACCATTGCAGGTATTCCAGACAGGGAATAGTGTTGCCGTTCTCCCTCAAAAGGCAGAGAGCCGGGAACAGCAACACTGTATTGTTTACCTAATCCCAGGGAGAGACTCCAAGGAAAACTAAGCAATGTCTCAGACTGTATATACGACATCCGAACCACTCAGGCCTGGCTATTGATCGCGAGACACCCTTTTATTAGCTTTGTTTTCACATTGATACGCTTTGTCTTGAGAGCTCTAGGGTTGAATGGCTTTCATATTCAACACTGCTGAGTGGATTTGTTTTTACTGAAGCTGGGTATTGGACTCTATCTTGCATTCATTCAAGTCCAGCGACAGAACTTTGACATGCCGCTAAGAAGAGCCAGAGTTTGATCTAGGGGAAGTAATTATTTGAATGCAGCGGTTTTAAGCCCTATTTTCCTTACTTGTCCATGGAGTGTTTGTTACTTGTCTGGGGCCTGTCAGTCACTCTGCCATCTTCATTCATTCATGAAATAACTGGAATGACTATGAAAGTCAATGAGGTATTTATTATTATATATATTTCAACCATTATAGCTTGGCGTTTTTTTTAACCCTTTATGGTTAAAAAAAGACATGTTGTGTCCCACAAATAAAAATAATGCCAACTTTCTTATATCTGTAATGCCAACTTTCTTATATCTGTTTCCTTCTTGTGATACTCGAGTCACTCTCAAATGTGTTTTAAGAAGAAACAACCGCTCGATTCCTTGTGTACCGTAAGGGGTTAAAACTCAGAGGTTTAAAACACAATGGGCCTCAGCAGGGCTCTCAGAATCATGTCTAACTTTACACATGATGCGATGTGATTCCCGAGAGCTATACAGAGGTCAGAGTGAATCTGAACAAGACTAATACATTCATTAACACAGCTCTGATATTTCATACCTTTACCAGGTTGCTCTTTAACCCACCCAGTGATTACATAATTCCCGTGTGGGCATCCCCAATCAAGGAACTCCATAGAACTCCGGTCACTGGGCAGTCACATGCATCATACATTTACTACCGGTTTCCATGGAGATATTGAGAAATCTGTGATGGAAAAATGCCTATCCACAGTTGTGAAAATGGAAAAAAACAGACGTTTTGACCAAATGACATCATCTACTAATTTCATTGAGTTTTATCGACTTAAACCAAGATTGAGCCCTGTTAACAAAAGTAAAGGCATGTTTTGTTAAGAACTGGCTTTTTAAGACCGTTTGGATGATTTTATACAAGTTTGTACTTCATAAAACCAGTTTTTAGCTCTTTAATGAGAGTTAGAAGTTTATACTCATTCCAAATCCACACACAACACCTAATATTACCGATTCTAATCTAACTGCGGACTTAGCTTTGTTTTTTAGATAGTTAGTGCTGAAATCTCTCCCCTTTTTGCAGCTTTTTTGGCAGTGTACAGTAGTTGACATTTGCAGTCCCTTCTGTTAATAGTTGATAAAGAATTAGACACTAGATGCAGACCGATCTGTTCTCGGTAGTTCAATACTGAAACATCAGTGTATGGTTCAGTTACATGTATCCCTATGCTTGAGAGTCTCCATACCGTGCCTGAAGCCTTGGCATCATGTCTTCTGGATGCCAATCCTACATCCCACAAACCAGCTCTGACTTGACAAACACACACCACAGCAACAACAACAACAACAACAACAACAACAACAACAAGAAGGTTTCATTTCCACTGCTGTGCAGCAAAGAACATCGGCTACACAAACATGTTTTTCCGCAGCGAGTTCTACAGCGCTGGGCTGTTTACCACCAATGCTGCTGTTTGTCATCCCTCTGCAAAACACATACACAGCGTGCATATGTAGAAAACCCCTTTGGTTTTTGACCTCAGAGGCTTACAGATCTGGTAACCTCATCTGAGCTGTGGAGAGGCACGTGAGGTGCCAAGCTCCACGCACCAAAAGTTCAGTTAGCCACAGAAAAAGCTGGGGTGGTTTGAACTGACAGTTTGTTCTTTAAACGGGTGAAAGGTGACTGTTTGGGTGACCTTACCAAGAACTTCAAGCTGCACATTTCCAAGAAGCTGCCAATGACCTTGCTGTATCTTATGAATATTATATGCAATCCAATTGCTATTGCTGACCAGGGACTTTTCCAATTTTCTAATCTCTGTAGGCATTCATCCTTCATACACAAGCTTATAAAGAAAATGTTTTACTTTAATACCCTCCTAACACCTTAAATGACTAGGAGCAAGGTACTGCAGTAGGCTGTTGCAATAACACTACCTGGATGCCTAGAGCCTGGGTTCAGCGGTCGACAGCTATGGCTAAAAGTTTTGCATCATCCTATAGAATTCACACATTTTCTTCATAAAGTCGAATGAAACCTGCTGAATAATGTAACGTTAACATTTTGAATTACATACCACTTTGTAATTTAGTAGTTTACTTCATGAAAAACTGACAAAAATTGAAAAATGTGACATTCCGAAATCTAGCATGAAATACTGTACTGCTATTATGGCTTCTGGTTGACTTTTGCAAAATCATTTTGTAGTTTCTTTGATTACACGATGTTAAATAAAAGATCTAAAATTATGTTCATATAGTTTGTTTTTTTTGTAAATGATGTCTCAATCCTAAAATTCTAGACAATGCAAAAACATTTGGCCTTAGCGTAACAATTTTAAATTACTCCCCAAAATATCAAACAAATCCGTGTTAGCTCAGATATCTCTACTTAGAAAGAAACTGCCTGTTTCACCTCACAGGTGCTTTTATTTGTGATATGAATTGATGACTTTCAATTAACAAGGAAACGGTATCAGAAAGCAACCCCAGGAAACGTGAAACCATAAACTGCACCTGAAGCAGGTCGCTTTCTTACTCAGCTTTTCTAAAGATCACAGCTCTGTATGTGACAAAGCGCAAGTCAAAATGTAAATGAACAAAACAGTCAGTTGTCTTAGCAAGATTAGTCATAATAAGGTGTTAGCTTATGTCAACCGTTTTATAATAACGTAACGTTTAAAAAAAGACAACAAAAAAAAATAAGAAAACAGCCCAATTTCAGAATTGCTTGCAGAAGCCATCTCAAGAAAGGAAGTGGTTATAGTACACACATGTGCAGAAACCAAAGAAAGCACTGGCTTTTCAAGTTATGATTTGCGGAAAAGTTGATTGACTTGAATGGAAATATTAACGTTTGCATGTTCAGGCTTTACTATGCTTTTAATAAGCCAAGGAGAAAGCCAAGCATGCAACAAACAGTAAAGAGTTCATTGAGAAAATCGTGTAGTGGCTTTGTATCTCCTCTCCAGTAAGTTTTCATGCACTTAGTATTCCGCACACTGCAGTATACCGTATATGAATATGTGGAATACGTGCATATAATGATCACATGACATGATATATGACATTCCTCTAGAATTCCCTGTTCACATGCTTATCAGAATTTAACATGCACACTTTATGTGACCTAATGTACTGCAAGATTATTATTATTTTTAAATTCTGCTAAATATTTCTGCAGAGCTAGATCTTTTCCCTCTGCTTATACAGGATATTTTCAAGTATGCTGCTTTGAATCCACAATCTGAAAACAAGTGACCCATCAGCAGCAAGACTTACGGTACAAAAGATTGAACATCTTGATAAAGAGAGAGCAAGAAAAACAGCTGCAATTCATCAAGTAATCTGCTACAGACGGGGAAGCCCTGCAACATATTTAACACACTTCATGTGTTTATCTGTAGCTACATCTGCAAATTCAAATAGTGTACGAAGTATCTTCGATCGCCAGGCAGTGTGGTCTGTCATCACTAAGACATTGATAAGAGATGAATAAATCCTGAATACTAAAACCATACACATACACAGAGACCAGTGAGAGATCACAAGACTACAGTGCTTAGGGGATACAGTGTCTTGATCACCCAGGGGCTCATTATTACCATTCTTCTATATATGTATATGAATCAGTGGTTGGAAATTCTGGTCGCTGATTGGTTAAAACCTTGTTATAAACTAAATATATAAAGTCATATTTACTATCCAACCTTGCCTCAACTGCAGACTCACCTGAAGATTATGTTACAAACATGGATAGGCAAAGGTGAGCATGCAGCTACCAACACCTGCAACAACACACGAAACCAACAAGCAGAGGAGAACTTGAAGCATATATGGAGCTATTGTAAATCAAGGTCCATACAATATGTCTAAAAAAATGATATCCCTCTTACTTAATAATCTGTATGCAGAACACTGCTGTTCACCTGTTACTAGACATATAGAACGAGGGCTGTTTGACAGAGCAAGGGTAAGATAGTCAATATATTTGGCGCAGAACATGTTTTCTTTGAGAGCGCTGGCTGTGTTAACAAGTCTTTCTCTGCTTGTACAAAACGCAGATCAAACCTGACAGGGCAACATACCACAGTGATGTCATGAGGTCACTGGTGTCATGATATCACAGCGTAATGAACAAAGGGTCTGATGATGTCACAAGCTCCTGCAAAGTCTAGAAAGCGGGTCACACGATCCCTTATAAACAGCATGAGGTTAGGTTACAGCCCAGCAATTCAATTGCATTAGATCAGCTCTGGAAAGCACATGGGCCAGCTGCACACAACTGAGCAAGACAACATTGACACCAGACACGAGGCAGCAGCGCCACAGACAACAGGGCTTCTCAGCAGAGAATCAGCATCAAATACAGAGAGGCCATCAAATACAGAGAGACCATCAAATACAGAGAGGCCATCAAATACAGAGAGGCCATCAAATACAGAGAGGCCATCAAATACAGAGAGACCATCAAATACAGAGAGACCATCAAATACAGAGAGGCCATCAAATACAGAGAGGCCATCAAATATAGAGAGGCCATCAAATACAGAGAGACCATCAAATACAGAGAGACCATCAAATACAGAGAGACCATCAAATACAGAGAGGCCATCAAATACAGATGGTCTTTTTCTTTTTAAATACTCCCAGTGTGTTAGATCCTACTACTTCACTTGGCAGGATATTCCGTGCTAACTCTCTGTGTTTACAATGTGGTTCCCACCTTCTGTTCTAAACTCTAAACACCCAAACAGTTTGACAATGAAGGTTTTGTCTGGTACAGACTGAAATGAACCCCAGTCTATAGCTGTATACTGTACTGCTTTCAATGTAAAGTAAATACACGAGGTTAACCTAGAACTTTTCAACGTACACATTGGTTTCAGATGAAAGGCTGTACGTTTTGTTGATGAATCACTACAGATATCTGAAATTTTAACAGTAATATTCCAATGTAAATTTGTGAAGGGGAGGGGGGGAAAATAAATAAATAAATAAATCTATCGAGCAATGTGCCAAAGAAAAAAAAAAAGTTTGGAAACCAACACTTACCCTCTTTTAAACGTAGTACTGTGATTTTTTTGTTTAAGTTTCTGAATCACTTGTTATTTACATTTTATTCCCAGAAGTGGCGAGTTTAAACTTTGATTTTGTGTAAACGTTCCCTTCATCTTGCTATTTGAATAAGTCAGCATATCAATAATAATAATAATAATAATAATAATAATAATAATAATAATAATAATAATAATAATAATAATAATTCATGCTCTGGATTCTGTACGAGGGCACAGTAGCTATGTCGTTGCTTTCTTTCTTTTTCCCCAGACGCTAAATTACAAACTTAATTATCATCCCGGGAACAGACGGCACCAAACAGGAAGACACTGATGTGCTCTGGATAAAAGAGAAGACCTTGCTTATAGAGGAAATAAAAGATGCCAGGCTTTTGAAGCTGTTCAAATAGGAACTAGAAGAGATTTGTAATATGTGATTGAATGAGATCTAAGCCTTACTAGTCCAGCATACTTTATGCGCCCCCCTATATAATTACGGTACTAATGTTGCAAGGATGTCAAGCAATTACCTCTTTAAACAGTTTAAAGGCATGCTTTAGCAGCAGGTTACCTTTCTACACTCATTGACAAAGTGAATGGAGGAATATCTGTATAAAATAAAGTTGGTGATTTTCTGTATATTTTCTGTTTGCTTCCAGTATAGGAATTATATGTAATTCAATATGTTAACGTAACATTATTCAGCAAGCTTCATTCGACTTTATGCAGCAATATGAGTTAATTTTACAGGGTGATGCAAAACTTTTGGCCATGGCTGTACAGCGTTGTGGTTTCGCGTGTGAAGGAGTGACTGGTTTGCTATGAAGTTCCACCTAACTTTGAGAAGTAGAACTGTCCCATTTCCTCTGAATTACAAACACAAAAGAATGGGACGTTGTGTTCTTTATTAGGGTTAGCAACGGTGCTCATCACAGAGAGACTCAATTAGCATAATACCGTTTGAGAAACAGGTGAAGGATAATTTCTTCCTCTATAAAGATTTGTGCCCAATCGCACACTTACTTCTGCTTGATAAATGTGTCATCCACGTCCCATTAGAAGAATTTGCAATGGAACATTTGTATAGTACATTCTCACGTATGACAGCGGCATATCAAGGACCACTCTGGACCACATGCATGTTTAATTGGTCGGCCTGCTTGCTGGGGGACTGCATGAAGAGTTGGGTCACGTCAACGGATGCATGCATAATCTAAACACTGGATGCGGGAGAGTCCAGCGACAAACTGGAGTTCTACCAAGTTCTGAGGGTGTGCCTACAGTCATGCCTAATAAAGCAGTCCTGTAATTTTACTCAGCAGCTGCTGCTTGTGCATATGTGTACCGCACTTTAATTGCAGTTGAATTGCTTTTACTTTTTTTATGGGTAAAGAGTTTTCATCCCCTAATAAAATGTTTATAATTCAAATGTTATACCGGAACAAGCAAATGTCTTCCAAGTATAATAAACAAACAGAACACAATCTCAGCTAATAAAGATTTCAAGCCACTATTCATTTAAAAAAAAAAAAAAAAACATATTCTTCTGATCGTGGAATTGAAGAGAATAACACGTTTTAAAATATTACTAATATGTCTTAATACTGAATGTACCCCAAATCCATCAGATATATGTTAGTTCATACATAGTTATATTTGAGTACCTGACAATTATTTTAAAGTGCTGCCAACGTTTCTAGAACACTTTTGTACTAGAAATCCCAAGACCCTGTTGCACTTTGCATGAAGTGCCTCTATTACTGTGTATTTACATAGTAGTTACTTAGTAAATACATGTGTACTTGCACGTCATTACAATGTTACTATGCATAGTTGCAATGTGCAAATCTTTTTTGTATGATACAACCCTAACTCTTTTCTGATATAATTGTGTACTTGCATATGGGGTGCAAACATATTGACATATTATGTACATTGTAACTTTGCATAATAACATTGTAATTATGTGTAAGTACACATGTACTTAGTATGTAAGACACCTAGTTTTACCCAAGATCCATGATCCCAGGTGCCGAGATTTAGAGCGTACAGGTAATTCTTATGCGTTAAACAGGGTTAGGGTGCCAGTTTATGTGAATCAATCAGTTCAGCTCGTATTATTAAGAGGAGTAGCTGATTCTTCATCTGTCAGGTCTCTCATTAGCTGCACAGACCCTGAAACTGACAACAGTTCCATGTCAGCGGTATTTCAGTGTTTCTGCTACCAGCCCTGCGGTTAGCAAACCTGCTTCCTGTCGCTCTACACATTGTCAAGCTCAAGGTACGTTTGATTGAAAACTACTTTCAAATACTAATACTGAAAGTGTGAAGCAATGAAACAGGAGGTGGCTTTATCTGATCAGCGAGTAACCGCAAACATATCTGAGCTCGAACTCAAAATGAAAAACACAGGTTTAAAAAAATAAAAGATTTACCAAGAAACCTGAGATCGCAACACCTAACCGTCGTGTGTTCCTGTTTTTATTTTTTTTTTAATAAGGTATCTGATTGCCACTCCCTTATTGTTCTTGTGTTGATTGAAACCTCAACCAAAAATGGTTTTACATTTCTAAACCACCTTTTTTTTTTTGCTTATCGCATTAATTCAAAACAGTTAAATGAATTCTGTTAGGGACTCTAATGATATCTTTCTTAGTAACAATTATCATTACCGGTACGTGTTTTTTTTAGGTCGAAAACACACACACACACGCATATATATATATATATATATATATATATATATATATATATATATATATATATATATATATATATATATATATATAAAGATGAAGAAGGGCTTTTGTCCAAAACGTCCTGAAATAAAGAATATATATAATGTAGTACACACACACACACACACACACACACACAAACATTTCTTATATGTTTATTAATAAGCAAAAGCAGATAATAAACCTTGGGGAAAATTCAATAAACGAATACAGCAAGCTACAAAATATAGTTAGTTCAGCCAATCTGACTGGTTAGGCAGCGCAGTGCTGTCCAGCCAGAACACAGCATTTCACAACCTACAGCCAATCCTATTGGTGCTACATGTCAAAGGGTATCATTCAAGCAAATGGCTCCATTGCAAAACCCCAAAACGCCACATTACTTCTACCCTAACAATGAACAGAAGCATGAACACACAGAGGTCATGAACTGCATTTTACCAGAAATAGATCATTGGTTAATCACGTACACATTGCTAGTTGCTAATGAGAAGGAGTGAGCAATGCTCTCTCTATCTCTGCCTCTCTCTAACTCTGCATGATTACTAATGGGGGATCTCACAAGAACTTGCTGGTGGACAGTGCTGGGTCTTGCATGGGCGGCGGAAACTCCAGGCAATTGGGTAATACAGTGTAGGAGGCACATACAGTACAGAGAGACACAGCAATGAACTGCAGCAACCTTTCCAATGAACCACAAAACCAGGACGTGGAGCAGGGGCCGTGGCAAATGGAGTCATAGAAGTCGTTGGTTTTTTTTTTGTCCCCCTCTAAGTAAAATTGAAACCAAAGAAAAAAAAAAACTGTATTATTAATACTATTCTTACTCATTTATTAGTGTCAAATGCAAACTCAATGTAGCCTTTAATTTATTTATTTAGCTTTTTTTTTTTCTGGGAGGTTTGTTCATTAAATCACTGCTAGCAGGCTGATGGAAAATGCAATATAGCCAACATGTGCACTGCTCATTTTAAATTACCCATGCAGGACAAAGGAGAAAATTAGCCAGGCTAGCATTTTGAACCTGTATTGAAACCTGGCAAGGAAGCTCTTTAAATCTTTTAGACAGGAACTCTGTGCCATCTGAAGGAAGCCCCACTCACATGACAGTGACCCCAAACACAATGCTGGGGATGTGGCTGAGCTAGTCCAGAGGGGTCAGTGTCAAGCTCTGAGCCAGCAATGCACAGCTGGGCTCCTTACAGGCATCCCATCCTACTGACCAGGTCAGTCTGTGCTGCAAGTGAACGATTAATCACATGATGTGGAAGCTTCCATGTGATTTGAATGTCATGGTGCACTACTGGGAGCTTAATACCAGGAGGTTACCAGTTCAATCCCAGCTCAGCCACTGACTCACTGTCTGTGACGCTGAGCTAATCACTTAACCTCCTTGTGCTTCATCCTTCCGAAGACACGTAAAACAAACAAGGTCCTATTGTAAGTGACTCTGCAGCAGCAGTTTTGATGCATATGTGAGGGAGAATTTCACATGTCACTGGTGGCCAGGTCTGCCCTTACAATTTGGGAATGCATAACAACACAATGAATGACTCCAGACTTCTTTTGAGTCTAAATGTTCTCTTTCTAATTTCTTTTTAAATCTGAGACATTGTTTACATTATGCAGCCAGATCAGAGTGCAGCACAAAAGGACTCCTGCAGAGTCAAAAGGTCAAAGGATCAAAAGGACCCCAGAAGGGAGTGGAGCCCCCCAATTTGCCTGAAATAATTTGCACTGCCCAAAACACTTTACAATTACTTTTAAACATAATAAAATAATTGCAGCATCAAAATACATTTAGAATAAATGAAAACGAAATGGTTACTCTTGACTCCTTACACATCGATCCATGATCCCAGGTGCAGAGATTTAGAGCGTACAGGGAATTCTTATGCGTTAAACAGGGTTAGGGTGTCGGTTTATGTGAATCAATCAGTTCAGCTCGTATTATTAAGAGGAGTAGCTGATTCTTCATCTGTCAGGTCTCTCTTTAGCTGCACAGACTTTGAAACTGACAACAGTTCCATGTCAGCGGTATTTCAGTGTTTTTGCTACCAGCCCTGCGGTTAGCAAACCTGCTTCCTGTCGCTCTACACATTGTCAAGCTCAACGTTCGTTTGATTGAAAACTACTTTCAAATACTAATACTGAAAGTGTGAAGCAATGAAACAGGAGGTTTCTGGGGAATGGGAGCTAGGAGTTCCGTGAGGCTCCAACGTGATTTCCGACAGCATGTGTTAACATACGGTGCTAAAATAAGACGTACTGAAAGGGTTAATGGTGTTTTTGTTTGTTTTTGTATTTGTATTATATTAGCTAACATGTATGATTAATAAATACCAAGGTAGAATTATTTATAAGACACAAAAGTTTCAACAAAATAAAAAGTTAGACACCTGGATTCCCAAGGAGAAGCATTTAGACTCTTAGCTTCCCTTTAGCCCTATCTTTACCCCTACCCCTACTCCCTATCCCCTCAAAAGAAACCATGCAAGACAATGGAAGCATTAAAAACATCCACCTGTGGAATATGTTCGTTTGAGACTGTTCAGAGTTACAGGGTGGACAGTACATAAAAACACACACAAAGAACGCAACTCTTGGCCTGTAATTTATGTAGGCGACCAAAGCTGCAGTTCAAAGCTGGTTAAATCATTGGCTGTAGGTCACAGCATTCAGAAGGTGTAACCTCTGGTATCACAAGCCAAAGTGCAACCACAGGGATGCAGACAGCGAAGTGTGTCACTATCATTGCTGTCCTCTGCTCCAGGAATGGAGCCCTGCCTTACTACAGAACAGTTCCCACCTCAACCACATGTTTTACATACCAAGCCAGCTCTATAGAGGCATACAATAATTTCGTTTTAATCTAAATATAAACTAAGCCATAATTATCTTGCAAGTGTTCAAACCCTAACAGAAAAAAAAAAAAATGAACCGCCAAAAACATCTGATTAAACACCACAAACAAAACGTAAGCTGAAATGTTTAGCCTAGAATGTCTGGTGTTTGCAAAGGGCCGCTGCGAGGCTGTGACTTGAGTAGGGTTGTGGGTTAAGGCAATACAAAAACCAGGAAAGCTACGTTCCCCTGTTCAGTTAATATATGCAATATAAAGCGACTTTTCGTTTTTAGCAAAGACACACCCGCAACTCCGATCATATCCGTGAAATGCAATTGGTTTAAAAAGGCATTTTACAAGACAACAGTGCTAACTATTAACAAACAACGAAACACATTGATGATGCATTTACAGGTGCATTTTTGTAACAGGTTGTGTTGAGCCATGATACTGGCTCTCAGTGTTTTTGTCTGTGTGCTATTTGGTGGACAGACACTTGCAGAAGGGTAATAATTCAGATGAATGGAAGACGGGACAATGAGCCCTTTTTTCCACTGTAAAGATAAGACATGACTTCATTTATTTAGTATGGTCAAGAACAGATGCTATAACACCACTTTCTGTGACTACTCCCATTTCATAGTTTCCTTTAACATTATATTGTCCTAATTAAAACTGGGTTATTTCACTAAACCATTTTCAACACAGCTTGAAGCACTTGATAAGAGTTTTGAAATGCTTGTTTATTAACAGTTGGTAAACAAGTGACCCGTAAAATAAAATGAAACTGACCAAGCTTGATAGTAGGCAATCGAGCACAATGAGGATCCATCCTTGTTAAAACAAGTTAAAACAAAAACAAAACAAAAAACTGTAAAAGACGTAGGCTTCTCTGGAATGGCACTTCACTTAAGGTGACCATATGGCTCTGTGTTCAGCGGGACAGTTTGGGACAGTTCAGACTTTTCAACTCGCAACCCAATGCATTGTGGTACGTTTTACCTGGCACAGGTACCATTCCTTCTTTTAAGAGAAGCAGGACTACGCTTACCAGAATGCATTGGGTTGCGAGTTGAAAAACCTGAACTGTCCCAAACTGTCCAGCTGAACACGGAGCCATACGGCAAACTTAACTTCAACAGGCCATGCCAGTGTGTGTTCTTTTCACTTGTCCCTTCTCATACAGGGCTTATACTTTCTCTGATGCATGGTATCAGTGTAGTGTTTGCATCGTGATACAAGACCAAAAACACAGCATAGCTTATTGTTGATCACTTCGGTTGGTTCTCAACTGGTTCTTGAATGAAGAATAAGTGTTTTATATACAGTAGTTGGTCTGGGTACATACTCTCCCTATCTCATTACATTTTTGTCTTGACACGCATCGTATCGCAAGACTAGTGTATCATTACTCATAAGGTTTGGGCACAAAAAACAACAATAACGAACATGGACGGTAGTAAAAAAGAGAGATGGGTTAAAAATATCCCTTCATCTCCTGGTTTAGGAATGCATTCCTGCTTTGTGGTTTAGTAACACCTCCATTTTTGAGGTGTATAAACTTCATAGGGAATTACGAGCAGAAATCGTACGATAAACTTCAAGAGGGAAATAAAAAAGAACCTGTGTTTTAGCCGAAGATATAATATTTGTACAGCTGGCACCGTTTAGGCCTGCGAGTGTGTGCAAGTTTGTGGTTGCTTTTGTATATAAAAACCCTGTGGGCTGCCTTTGCTATAGAAGCTCAGCTCTCCATCGTAACGGCTCGCTCTGTAATTCTCCTTTCCAAATAAAAAGCAAGAACTGGTTCTGGCTCAACAGGCAGCAATCCTGTGGCTCGATGGGCTCTAGCAAAGAGAATCTAGAATGTTAAAATAATACAATCCCTGCCAGGACGTCCTTCATAACAATTTGGATTATAATTTCAAATCTTGACATTTCTTTGTTCTAATCCAATTTAGAGTTTTTTTTTCTTTCATTTTCTCTTCTGTCAAATCTTTTTCCAGGCTTTATTTATTTATTTGTAACTTTTTTTTTTTTTACAACCAATGAGGAAAAAAAAATAATAATTCAGTGCAAAAGTATTTGGCTCACAAGCTTGCCACAACATGAAGTAAAGCTAAAAACAAGAAACATTTTCTCTGCTTCGACTTGTCACTAGCATTTCCTCGTGGATCCAAGCTATCTAGAGTTCTTTAAAACAAAAAAAACAAAAAACAGCTGTTTAACTGCCAGTTTGCTTTCAGATGTGCTTTCTGAAGCCACATTCCAAAGACTAAACTCCACACCGTTTGCGTTAATGAAATCAAAAGTGCCTTTCAGCTTGCGTCCCGAAAACCATTTTATCAGCCATATTACAGCATGTGCCCATGGCCCAGCGGGCTGGTGTTAACAGCTAATAAATTGCCTTTATCCCCTGAGAATGACCTCAGCAATTAGGCCCACATGCAGTCATTATGGCACAGCTGTCTGGAATAACTTTGTTTGTGTTTTTTTGGCCTGAACAAAAAAAAAAAAAGAGAGCAGAAAATGTAAAAAAAGGGGGTTTCCACTGCCCTTTGTGGCCCATAGCAAATACAAGCGAGAGAGAGAGAGAGAGAGAGAGAGAGAGAAGAATTTTAAAAAGAGCTCAAAAATCTTTTTTCAGATCTAACAGGATTTAAGAAATAAACACAAACCACCCTTTGTCCATGTTTTGTTTAGCAGCTGCCACTGATATATGAACCTACTTACAATGTTCAATTATTATAAGTTTTTTGTTAAGGTTTTGTTAAGATACCTATTTATAAACCAATCCAAAAGCCCTCTCTAGCTCCAACCCTTTCCAAATGTAACATTCCACAGTTCACAAGCCCACTTCATACTCCCATCATGCAATCCTATTGCTAACAGACTTAAAATCCCAGCAAAGTGTAGCGTTGTGTATACTTCCCGTTGCATTGTTTCAACCTTATCTTTCCTGATGGCTCCCTGAGTTGAGTCCTGAAAACTCCCAGCCTTGGGAGGTCTAGATTCATCCTTACAACACTGTTGCATTCTCATTAGAATTATTCAATGAACTCTCTTGTGGCAACATCCTAAACCATAAGATTTGTGTGATGCGTTTATCATATAACGCCATCCATAACTTCAAAACGCTAAGAAACTAATTCAAGTCGACATCTCATTTACAAACATGTATGAATGATACGCTCCCTTCATACTGTAAAAACAAAGCCCACATCACATACAGTGGAAGCTAAATTAATCGGATCTCTCATTCTCTTACGTTGGAGAATTAAATAAACCCACCTGACCGGGAAAAGCAAATTCCGCTTATTCCAGGTAACCGTTACTACTGGAACATACTGTGGATTGTTTTTTCCGCACAGGAATATCGTACACCAGACGGGACTAGAGTCAGGTTCCTCAACACTACTGATTCAAAAATGTAAACACAGGCGGCCTGACTATTAACAGAGTAGAGTTATTTCAGTCGAGTCTGCTCAGTGATATTTGAGGTGCACACATACAAGGATTGGAAGGCCTCCAGTCCTTTGAAACTTGTTCTGTCAGTGCCTGTACATGCGCCAGACCCCCTACCCCCCTCTCTTTTTTCCATGGAGCCTGGCAGTCTCAGTCCTATCGTCCCTTTGAGGCGGCCCGCGTGAGAGCAGGAAACAGAGCCAAGCTTGCTTCCTGAGCGTCCCAGAGAGGAAACGCTGTAATAAGCATGGAGGCCGTGGTTAAAAATAACCCCAGTATATAAGGCCTGTGAAGGTTCCCCCTCACTCTCAAACTCTCACTCACACAGCCACTGGCAAGGACGTGTGCTCCCGCTCTCCTCCATTCCCTCACACACACACTCACTCACTCAGAGCTGCTGGGGCCAGGTTCAAGTCTTCCAGGGAGAGCAGGTGTTTCCAGCAGGCTTAAATCAATATTCCTCTAGCTGCAATACCACAGAATGTAAAACAGCACAAGCAACAATGCTCTATGTTTTTTTTTTTTTTCCCAAAGATAAAAAGCATATAAAACTACACAGCGGGGTGCACAGTCTGCATTCTTTTTTTTTTTTAATTATTTTATTTCCAATAAAACACTCTTGTTTTGACATATTTTTTAATAGATTTTATAGCTCTGTGAAACTGCAGCTCTAACTTTAAGCTTGTTTTTATGAACCAGGTACAAGTTAACACACCACCATCGAGATCCTTGTAAATGTAATGGTTTAAATCCGATCTCTTAGATACATTCTGTAAAGCCCCTTGCAGTGGATATGTGTCATCACTTATCTACAGGCAGGTAGCGTCAGACATTGATGTAAATTTGGAACCTTCCCAGCTCACAGTCGCCAGCCTAAGGTTTCAACAGCTCCAAGTCCTGTTGTGTATATTTTGAGATACGTTTACATTCAAAAATCTTGTAAAAGTAGACCAGGAGAATGCTCCACAAACCAAATTATTATTATACTGTAGGTTTAGACAGAAGGCCAGTGGAAATACTGTACAGTGGAATTATACATTAATACCTGAATTAACCCGAATCCAAACGGACATCTGTGGCTGTTTCAGACAGGTGGACAGCTGCTTATTCAAGGGGCCCAAGCTAGTCACTTGTACTGAAATTAAAGACAGTTCTGTGGGTGCACTAGCAGGTTGACCGATTTGTTCCAATTGTATTTATTTAACCAGGATAGACCCCATGAGATGTACATCTCATTATCAAGGGGGTCCTGGCAGGAGAATGCAGCATGAAATGACATTATAAAATCAACAGCAAAAGTAGACATTCAAACAGGAGAAAAAAAAACAAACAAACTTCAAAACGATCACACAAACAGTTATATAAAAATTGCGTCTGTCTGTTGGAAAGAAAGACAAGAACATTTAAACCCATGGATGTCTGTGAGTTGTGGTTGCGTAAGGGTTATTGTTCAGACAGTTTAATTTGATGAATGGAAGAGATGAAAGAAACCTCAGGCCACCATGGTGGAAGCTACTGTTGGGTAATGAGAGACAGAGAGACAGCCATCTGATGTGGTGAGCTTGGAGCCCCTTGCTGTGTTCTTCATATCCCTGACCAAGCCACCAACCAGGGACCTAGAGCAGTACAGATTTATATTCATAGCGGGTGCGTTAAGTAAGCGAGCAGCTAAGTGAAAGAACCCACTTATCGGCACGCTCAGTTCCGCTCCCCCTGAGCAGCTCAGAGCTGCAGAGCAGATTTAATCTGGGACCCAAGCGAGCGGAAAAATCCTCGCTCTGAGCTGCTCAGTTACTTAACGCACCCAGTATCTCCTGAATCCATCAATTACTGTACAGTGACTACAATGCATTCATCTATGTTAAATACGTTTCTCTTTATTGAATTCCAAGAAGTCCCAGGCTACTCAGTAACTTGTTACAGGCATCCTAAAGCCGTATTTATTCTGGGACAAAAAGCCTTCAAAATGACATCAGTAAAAATAGGCTGGTTACCATCGCGTTGCTGTACGGCGTGTATCCAACAAAAGCCATGATTGAAGTTTGAATTGAAACGAAGACAATGTAAATTGTGCTTTGGCAAACAAAAGGTGAATTTGGATTTTAGGAGGCAGAATTTATTTATAATATGAAACAATGGGGAGGTATTTTTAGTTGGCATTTTGATAGCATCAGGGGGGTTTAAATGAGTTTAATAACTTTATGAATTCTAGAACTGGGACTGATGTCATCGGTTTAAGTAAGGGTGACAATTATCATATGACAGCTTCTTGTTTCAAGTGCATTCAGCCCCCTTAGAAAAGCTACCAAAGCCTAGCGAAGTGCAATAAACCGCAGTGAAAGTATGGTAAAGGCTTGGAAAGCATGGAGAGGCATGGTAAAGAATAATGATAAACACGGTAAACTGTTGGAAATGCATGGTGTTACCATGGGAAAAACTACAAATTACTGTACAAATACATACATTATTTCTCAAATGATCTTATGGCTTTAGAAGACTTTTTTAAAATTAAAAGATATTGCTTGCTATTGATTTTATTCTTCTGGGTAATGATCAAGAATATATATATATATATATATATATATATATATATATATATATATATATATATATATATATATATATATATATATATTGTTTCACATAACAGCATTGCTTAATACTGATCGTCTGGTAGGAAGCTGTGATTCAGAGGGCCGCTGGAACACAGGGTTAACCACAGCCTTCCTTTTCCATGAAAGGTTCCTCAGATGAGGGGCAGGCTGATGCAATAAAAGGGGGCAGGTTTCCTTCTTGGTGAAACAGTTGAACACATTGAGATGAGCACACATTTGAAATATGGCTATATCAAATGGCAATAATAAATAAACACATTTTTCTTCACATTGTACGACAAAAAAAGAAGTATTGGTTCTCTCCAGGTGAAGTTTATGAATTTTGACCCTCAGCGTCTTTTCCTCTCTCAGCCTGCCCTGAGAGTGCTTGACTAGCCCTTTTCCAAAAGAGGGTCCCAGGATCCTCTTTTGGGTTCCCAGGGGAGGGTAACTGTTGGAACAGCACAGTGCTTTATTACCCATTTTCCACACCACCTGAATGAACCAGTCTGCAGAGGGATGGGGGGCAATCATTGGAACAGCATGCTTATTTTGTGGTTTTGTGGCAGTGGAGACATTGCTTTGGGTCTGTCATGTCCAATCCCTTTAAATCCAGCCCTTCTGAAACATTGCTATTGTACTTTTGCAACTTTGCCTCTTGTAATCAATGGCAAGTATTTAAACAGCACCGTCACAGTCAAAGGCTGTTCCTGCATGCACCAGTATGGTACCACAAACGACACTGCCACTGGCTCTCAAAATGCAGACCAGGAAACAAATCCTATCCCTAATACCAGTACCTAATCGCTGCCAATAAATGAGACGGCTTTGTGCCATCTGCTTCCCAAAGAGTCCCACTGGTGGGAAGAGTTTATGGTATCTTGGTGCCAGCTGCTTGGCACTGTCTAACTAACAAACTCCTTCCAGAGACAGAGCACAAGCTGGGAAATGTGGATACAATTACTGTAGGACACACTGAAACAGATGCTGCTAGTTACTACAGCGGACACACTGCTCCAATACACTGACCCGTGCCAGGGAGGATTACTATATGTCAAAGAGGTGGCTCTCAGGCCATTGTTTGGAACACAACAAGGAATCTAATTCCACCAGATACCATACGCCAAGCTGGATCATTCCAACATGGCAAATACGGAAATGATGGCGTTTAGTGCGGCCCAACAGCGGTTACCAATGCAATTCCCCTTTATTTTGAGTGCCTTTATCCACTCTGAAAAGGCTGTTGAACAAAATGCACAGAACAAAATGCTCAGTCTAGTGCCGGACTATATTCGAGCTGAATAGAATGATCAATAAAAACTACCTATGCCAGTGTATTACAATTATATTATCTTTTAGAACACAATGTTGAGTCTTGAATGCAATTCGCATATCGTAAAAAGTTGAGAGCGCATTTTTTTTTTTGGTCTTTCACTTGCCTGAATTTAAGCAAAAGCTCCTCACTTTTAAAACCAGCAAACAGACGCTCACCGTTGTGCTTTTCTGGGTTGGTGCTGGGTTTCGATGTGGTCTGAGGTGCACCTACTTCTGTCTCTGTGCCAAAAAAATTAATGAATATAAGTCAGGCTATACCGCCTGTTCTCATGGGTGAAAAACCCAACACATAAACAGCATGTCCCTCTGTAACCAAGCAGTACTGCTTGAGCTGTTGATGCTTAGAGCATACATTATAAAGTGTTCAGTGCACACTGCAGATCAGACCCGTTATTGAGCATGTTATGCCTGGATTGTTTACCTTCCTTGGTTAAGCTGATTTTCACTTGGTGTGAGTAGCACAGCAGCACCTACTGCAGCTTTCTCAGTTATACAAATAAAGAACAAACAAAGAGATAAAGAGGAGGGATCGAATCTTCTTCCAGTTTACATAACTGACTGACTTTGGAACAAATATTATGAAAGCAGCTTGTAAATCATGGGACCATCCGATAGTTGCTTAAAAAGCTTCAAGACGGCATTACGAATCATCTGTGCATAAGAAACATAAAGTATTCATAGCAAGTGCCGATTCACTCTGAAGAGGAAGACCACTTCTTGTTTATCTTAACCGCAAACTTTCACTGATTGGTCACTGGCTGGGTCAATGCAAGCTGGGTTGCAGATTTCCTAATCCCTGTGATGCAGCTCACACTGACAGATCTGGCATTTAGGAAGTGCAATGCGCCATTCCACTTCTAAGAAAACGCCATAGCAGGTGGTTCAGAGAAGAATGATTTACAAAAATGCATTTCGAATGGCATGGATGAGAGATACTGAGAATAAGGAGACTGGGTGCAGGTGGTAAAACCTTTTGCAGTTGGGTCATGCGAATTGATCAGCAAAGATCAATACCCTTATAAAAGTTTGTCATAGTAAAAGCATAGTAAAATATAATAAAGCATAGTAAAAGCATGGTAATGCATAGGTAAGAATAGAATGGTATGGTAAAGCATATTAATAAATGACAAACCAGGGTAAACGATGCTAAATTCATAGTATAACCACACCCTTGACTATTTGTGATCTGCGGGTGTCAGTATTGTGGTTGTTCTCTTCTGTTTCACTGACCGTTCTGTACCCCTACCCGCCAAGCTGAGTGTCCTCCTGTTGACTGATAACGAAGGGCAGGGGTCAACAAGACCACAAGCCACATTCGCCACATACAGGAAAGGACACCGTTTAAAAAAACAAAAAAAACAATTGAAATTCAGTGGTTCTCTGTAGTGTCATAAAAAAAAGGAACAAAGCTGGATTGATCTGAAAACGTGAATGCGGCTTCATAATGGAGGGGGAAGCAAAAGAGGCACCGGCACAGATTTTATTAACAATCCTTACCCTCCAAGCACCCCAAAAAAATCCACCCGCAGGCTGTGAATAGATCTACGAGATGAATCATTTGCCAGCACACACTGCTGTGATTGGACAGCTGACAGTATAAATCCTTTGTACTGTTAGAAATGATATTTATTTATTTGTTTTCCTTTATTAGTGTAATGTTTTTTTTTCAAAGCCATTTATTTTAGTGGGTTCTCTTCAAAGGGCAGCTCAATTAGAACATGCTTGATCCTAAAGCAAACCCTGCTCCACTCCACCGCAATGCAAAGCCCTTATCAGTCAGCTTCTTGAACATCACCCACCACTTTCATTTGCTACTGGAGGTTCCTTTTCTGTTGCATCTGAAAGGCCCCGAGCTTTGACTGGCAGATTATATCCGAAACTACACAGACCTCAAATGCGTTTGTAATCCTAACACCTGGAGGGCTTTCTGCACAAGTTTTTAAACCCCCACTGTCCCCCCCCAAAAGAAAATACTTTAAAAGCAGAAATAAAATCTGGATTTCTGGTTATTCTCTTGACTATTGGACTGAAGGCCACACAGTTTCTTGCTTGTTCCATAAATTTCGTTCACTCCAGTTGTCGTGTCAAGTGCACCTCACGTTTCTATCTGTGTTGGCCCAATGAATTGTGTTATTCCAAGAAAACTAAAGCAATAAATCAGTCTGAATGGTAAACGTTTCCGCGTAAAGATGGTCAGATACATGTTAATACATGCAACAACAACAACAAGTCATTGAACAGAATTTGCATGGGATTCAAACAGGCCAGATCAAAACGTGCTTTAAATGTGAGTGAAAGAATAATCTCTGAAAACATCAGCCACAGCTCTCTGGGCTATACAGCGTTCCACAAACAATGCAGTGACGAAACTGAACAGCAGGATGCTGGAGACAAATCGAGAGGACTGTCTCTGCACTTGACCCCGTTGGACAACACAGGTTTGAGGACGGGGATCTTAATCACTGAAAATGTTCCGGGAATGGCACATTTGGTTTCAGGGGTCAGAACACTTTAGAGGGCAATCAGGAGGTACACAACCTCAATAGAGAGATTTCTGTAGTGATACTGTAGAGATGAGAGCCCGTTTACACTGAGGCATTGCTACCGACAATGAATTGAGCCAACTGCCATCAGTGAAAACAACGGCATTGGTCATGTGTGGTTAAAATACCTGGCTTTCACAAGGCCGGACACAAAGGCAAGCTTCTTTAGCAATTGCTATCGTTGTTGTCTGGGCATAGCATCAAGGATATTCTGATTATCATTGTCATAGCATTGTCATATATTCAGTGTGATATTCTGCGGAAGGGCTTGTGAAAATAAGGAGAACAGTTTGAACAGATCACATATATAATGACTCTTACAGAAGGCTTACCAGGGGACATTATTAAAGCATGCATTTGTTTGGTTGTTTGTTTGTTTAAATTAAACATCCACCACTTCCCACTTTCTCAGTATTTTTAAGAGAGTATGCCTTGTTTTCTTTATATTTCACACTCTTAAGGTATTCAGATGTGTTATTGGTACAGTAACTACAAAAAGCTGTGTGTAACTAATGCTTGCCAAATTATTATTTTTCAGCAGTTTTTGTCTGGCAGCGCAACAGGAACTATGGCACTCTCTCTCGAACATACTTTTAAAGGGCAGGTGTAGACAAGTCCAGCAACCGTCCCTTGTGGGATTAGCTCAGCTGGAGTCACTGGGTTCTTAAATTGGGAGATCCTGGTAACAAAATATCTCATTTACGAAGGGATGGTCTTGCTTTTAAAAAGACAGGGGTCTCGATTATTAATCTTTACAGATCGGCAGAAGTTTCGATTCCATTAAAATAAACCAACATTAGAAATTGATCAGAACACGAGCTGTTTATGTGGATTCTTTAACCTTCTTTTACATGTCACTGGCTATCCAGTCCAGTATATTAGTACAAAGTGAACGGTACGTGAATGAATGCTCACCATGCACAGGCAAGTGCTGATATCAGTGTGGTGTGGTAAGGGTGGTCGTCTTAAAACCAAAAAACAACAATCAAAAAAAAAAAAAAATCTAAGTATGGTTTGACTGCTTGGGCAGTACTAAGCACAGTTATTCCAACTACAGTACTCCAAGTTCCAGTGGTACCACGCAACACTGCCACAAGCAGCCCCAAATCAGCTGGTGTCTTGCAGAATGGGGCTTGTCTCTTGCTTCAGGCGAGCCCATTGCACGGTCAGTAGGTTTTACCTCCCCAAGGCACTGATCTGCCAAATACAGAAAAATCCAGCCTTACGTTATTCAGTAAGCAACCATTTACCACCGTCCCCAGGGCAGTCTGTGCAGCAGGGTACTGTCTGTGTGCACCAGGTGAGCCTCTCCACATCTGTGCGTAACATCACTACAGTACATGCTGTCGTTCTGCTGCACGTCTGCTCCATTAAAACCGACACAATTACTGTCAAATATATAAAGGCATTTCTGCGATCACTACGTGCACTGAAAGCCATGTACAAATGTAGTAATGGCCAAAAGTTTTTCATAGCTAATTTTGGTTCATAAAGTCGAATGAAACCTGCCGAATAATGTTATGTTGACATATTGAATTGCATACCTCTTTGTAGTTTGACATTTCGAAATGTGACATTTAGCATGAAATACCTTACTAGTATTATGGCTTCCTAGACCAGATTGGGCTTCCAGTGTAGCTGTCAACTTTTGCTAATTCGTCAAACTGTGCTACCAGTAGCAAAATATGACAAGTATAAGTATCGACGTTTGCTACCTTGTCAAAATCTGCTACCTGGTCAACGAACAAGTACAGGCACACACACACACACACACACACACAAAGAAATTTAAATAGCTGGCTTACAATGAGATCTGGTCTGCACTTGCAATAACACTATGATCAGCACATGCATTTAAGATAAATATAACCTGAACTGATCGCATCGATAGGATGTTACAAATATGTAATAGTTGTATTATTATTATTTTTTTTAACATATTCTAAATTATTTTTCAAATATAGGCCTATTCTTAACCGGAATTATTTTTTACCGGGCGTTATTTGAGACTGAGACATTTGAATATAAAAAAAAGAAAAACGTTTGTTTCATTAATAATAATAATAATAATAATAATAATAATAATAATAATAATAATAATAATAATATCACATCAAAAAAAAAATATATATATATGGTATTAAGAAAACCAACATATATTATGTTACAAATAGACTGGCATATGTACATCCCACTTTATATCAAATACGATTTAAACGGTATAAAGTATCCTTAAATACGATACACCTGACATGCCTGTCCTGTCACACTCATTAGGCACAGTTAAGCTTCATTAAACCTGGGTGGGGGGCGCGGGGGATCATTAAAACTGCGAGGTGTTTTGCTAATAGCCGTGAAACACATATCACACAGCTTACAACTGGTAAACTTAAAGATCCTAAACCCGTCTCCATCGCCGTTGATGAAAAGCACCCTCTCGCGTACAACAGGCGTGTGAAATCACGCTTTTCTCTCTGCCGCGGCACCCACTTAACGAGACTGTCTCTGCTGTGATCGGCGCAGTGCCCTCAGTCCAAGGCAGTTTCGACAATACCGTTCAGACCCCGCTTAGCATCTGAATAGAGGGAGCAAGCTGCGCGTAAACAACTTGAATTGCACCCTCGGGGTCGCGCTTGAAAGGTCTGAAAGGGTTTGGGTATACCTGGCGCCTGGGTGACACGGGACGTTTTGAAATACCTGCCGGGAAAGAAGAATAGGGTCCAGAGAACAATGATGATGCGCAAATTATTCCCAGTTAGAAAAGTCACAGCTTTGAGAGTGAGAGAGAGAGAGAGAAGGGGGGGGGGGGGGGGGGGGGGGGGGGTCACTTTCTCGATGTATTAGTGGAATTAATCCTAAATGCATTTTAAACCGAACACAGTCGACATTAACATACTTTGAAATGTCATGTATTACATTGATGACCAGATTTCCAAAAACAGTCTACTGATTCTGCGGTCACTGCGAGAATTCTAAACTTCTTTCTACAAATTACCGGTTTATTGTTAGTGGCGTGTGTTTTCTGAGTTATATAACATTGCTATCTTTTTTTGTCATTTAAGAATGATTGTTTGATTAGTTACCCGTGTTTTGTGCCAAAACAATAACCTTCCCTTTATAGTCCAAGCCTCTATGACGTAAAGGAAACTTCTTGACTCTGTGCCCGGTGTTACAGCTAGCTGGGAAATGCAGTTTTGAGTTTCTGAACAAGCTTTCGAAAACTCATATTAAATAGCAAGAAGATATCAAACATTGTATAGTTTTCGAAATGAGGCATGTGGACGTTTTGCAACCGGTTTTATTTTCATTCCTTTTTTCTTTTTTTTTGTGGTTACTTTTGAAGGTGCGGCTGAAACGCATTCCATACTCAAATAATAACCGACAGTAAACAGCATGCCTCACTGTAAAGATATACTTAGCTGTTCATTTTCCAAACACATTTCTGCCTTGTTTACGAATAAAAAAAAATAAAAAAATAAACAGCATGCTAATTCTTTGCTGATCACTCCGTATCCATTTTCATTTGTCCATTTTTTGGTTGTACAGTATTAACATGTTTTTTTTTTTTTTTTTTTTACATCTTACCACTTCAAACATGTTTCTACAAAGTTTTCAACCAATATCTTACACAATAAAGACAGCCACACGTGTATATATTTATGTAGTATTTCACCTGCCCTAATTTTAATAGATAATGTATCTTTAGATAGATAGAGATAGATAGTAGACGGAGATATTGCCGTTGCATTTTGTGCATATCACTAAGAAAAGCTGTATACTTTATAAACAGTAGACTAAGTATTTTACGATTTTGTGAAGCCCCTATCTGCAAGTACATTACTGCAATTATATTACTGTTGGGCTGCACTTTGCGCAACTCTCTCTCTCTCTCTCTCTCTCTCTCTCGTTTTAGGGGGCTGGTTCTAATGCGTCATCATGACTCTTTCATTTCTGTCTGGCTTGTTTACTTGTTAAACCTGTTTCCATGGCCACGAGGGGAGGGGCATGTCCCTTTAAGAAGCCGGGAAGGTTGAGAGAGTGGAGAAGCAGAACTCAGCGAATGAACTTGTGAGCAGCTTTATATACCAGAGCTAAATTTAGGACCGCTGGTGCGCTACCTCCATCCTGAACGTGTTTCCTCCGCTTAATTCAATTGGTTCAGCTTCTCAGCTGCAATATTTATAAGTTAGGATCCCTTACCAATCAAAGTTGCACATGACTTTGAAACACTACTTCATATAGGAGAGGAGAACACTCTACTATTTACAAAAAAAGTTTTTTTTCACGAGGAGTAAAGTGGATCGACCTTCTGCTGAACAGTTTGTCAGCGGTTTTTAAAATATATTTTTGCAGTGAAAAGAAACATTAAAAAATGGCCTTAAGCGGGACCATTCTACCTTCTATATCTACGTTTGCAAACCCATGGGAAAAATGTTGGGAAAACGTGAGTATATATATTTTTGTTTTTTTGTTGCATTATTATTAAGAAGCAAAGTTTCACAATATGCTGTTAAATCTTACATACACATAGTGGTGCTGTTAAGTGCTGAACATATAGAATTTCACAAAGTAGTCTTATTTATATTTATGTATCAAAACGTTTTACATGATGAATACAGTAATGTTTTAAAACAAACATGCCATGTTTATCACAACAAACGCGCTGTGGTACAATATTCTAAATGTTAATTTTCTTTTGTTTTTTTGTTGCAGAGGTGGAAAAGTGAAATGGACAAGGCTGCACACTCCAGCTGCTCCATGGCCGTGCAGAACATGGACATGTACTTTCCAAGAAAAGACGACGAAGATCTAAGCAATTTCTTAGATCTGGAATTTATCCTCGCCAACACCACCGGCTCCGACAGCCTGAATCCCATCGCTCCTGCTGGGGAGTATCCCATGACATCTACTGAACCCAGCTCACTCTACCAGACCGGCAACTCCACGGGGTCCTACAGCGCACCCGAGCAGAGCAGCGCTCCGCCGCCGTACAGCACGAGCCTCATGGAGGAGCTGCTGAGGACCGAGGTGGACAGTAGCTACTGTCTCGCCAATAACGTCCACGGGAGATTCCTAGTCGCTTCAACGAACTCTTTTGCAAACCAGGACTTTGTTGACAACATCAAGGTTGAGCCAAGCATGGACGGGTACGGACCAATCATGGGCATGGTGCCCCAGTCCGGCGTTAAAATTAAACAGGAGGGGAATTCTTCGTGCATGATGGCTTTCGACCAGCCCAGGCTAGCCAGCTCCCCCCAGGCAACGGGCAACATGACCCCACCGCTGAGCCCCGATGACCTGATGAACACAGACTGCCAGCCTCAGATGTGCCACTCCATGACATTCCAGCAGGGATACCACCCTGCCCCAAACTTCCCCCCTCCTCTGCCTGGCATGCAGCTCCAGTATCAGACAGCGCACCAGTTCAGCATATACGAGGATGGGCTCAGCCTCCAGCCGTCCGCGCAGAGAGTTCTGCTGACCCCGCCGTCATCCCCACTCGAACTCCTGGACTCCAAACCAAAGAGAGGTCGCAGGTCCTGGCCCAGGAAACGAACCGCGAGTCACACCTGCACCTACGCCGGCTGTGGGAAAACTTACACCAAGAGTTCCCACTTGAAAGCGCATCATAGAACGCACACAGGTAAGGCGAATGCCAATGTCACTATCCAAATTATGTAGAACACAAGATACTCCTCGACACAAAATAAATACATAAAATAAAATATAATTAATATTGCCAACATACTGCGATAATAATGATAATAATAATAATAATAATAATAATAATAATAATAATAATAATAATTTACTGCTGGCTACTTTTTAAATGAGGGATGAATATTAAACGATTTCGTGACTAAAATAACTAATGTGTATTTTCTTTTTTTTTTTTTTTCAAAACCAGGTGAGAAGCCCTATCACTGCAGCTGGGAAGGTTGTGGCTGGAAGTTCGCCCGTTCTGATGAACTGACCCGACATTTTCGTAAACACACCGGCCACCGTCCCTTCCAGTGCCACCTGTGCGAGCGTGCCTTCTCCAGGTCGGATCACTTGGCCCTGCACATGAAACGACACATGTAAACGAAGCATGCCATTCTGGACTGGACTGGACTTTTTATACTCATTGCTATTTAATTATTATATATATATTAAAAAAGAGCAATTTTATATATATATATATATATATATATATATATATATATATATATATATAAATATAAATATATATATATATATATATATATATATATATATATATATATATATATATATATATATATATATATAATTTTTTTAAACACGTAGCTGGTACTACTTGGTTGACAAACGAATCTGCAAAGGCTTTTGCAGAGCATAGTGAAGATTTTTGATTTTATTAATTTTGCAATTACGAACATGACCCAAAGGCAGGTCCTAAAACATCTCTGAAAAATAAACTGGAACCAGACATTGACGTTGAATTAAATTAAGATTCTATTTGATGTGCCAGGGAAGTGCCTATACCACGTCTGTATTGTAGGTAATATGTTCTAGGGGGTAAAATTGACAAGTTGTTTTTATATTTGCTGAACCTGTAAACTGCACACGAAATAAGCTTTTATAAAAAAAAGACAATGTTTTTTATTTCTTAAAACTGCCTTAAACCCACCATGGGTTTATTTGAATGTTTAATATTTTATATATAAAATATATATATATATATAATTAATGAATGCCATATGAATTCAGGGTCTTCCAACTTAATGAAACAGAAGTTGAACATGTATTGAAACCATTGTGTCTTACAGGTGCAATAATATTGTCTGCTCCAGTTTTAAGTTACACTATTCACACAGGGCTAGACGTATTGTAAATATTAACTTTTTTTTTTTCCTGACTGAAATTTATATAAGTAATGTAAATATTTGTATAATGTAAATAACTGTATTTTAATGTAAATATTAAAGTTAATGAAAGATATATTGGACTCTCTCACCTTTTTTTTTTTTAAAAAAGCTAAACAAATACATATTATGAAGAAAAAGTTAAATTATGCCTAAGTCAAAAACACTTTCTATGCAAGTCCCCATTTAAAAATGTACATGTTTTAACACAGCTGTGTAGCACGTTATATAGTCAACTTTAGCCCTTATCATCTTTACTTGATGTTAAAACACACCCTGTCAGTAATTTTAAGACAGAACAAGATCCCACAGGGCTGTATGAGAAATCTAATCAAATAGCAGAAGAGTTTTTGAGTGTTGGAGAATAAGCAACTATTTTAAACCCAGCTCAAGCTCTGGAGTAAGCATTATGCTTTAGGTTGTAATGTTTTCCAGCTGTAAGACTGACACTGCCTGTAGTCTGTGGGTTCTGCCTATAAATATAAGCATTACATTTACATAATTATAGAGACTCGATTTAGACATGTCTGGACACAGGGATCTACCACATTTCAGCAAACAACATTCAAACTTAGAGGAAACACAAGCCCTTAAAAAAAGTATAGCAAATGTCTATAAAAAGATATTGTTTAGTTATATTATGGATATTAATTTTAAAAAGACATTGTACACGTTTCAATTCACCTCGAATAGGAGAGACAAGTAGAACGTGATTAGAATATATTGAAACAGCTATTAAAAAAAAAAAATCATAAGCTTGGTTTATCTGTACTCGAATTTCTTCAACAGTACATTTGTTTAACACAAATCTATATAGAGAACTGCAAGTTATTTTAGTTTATTCGCCAGTGTTCTCAATTACTCAAGCATAAATGGCTATTATTAGAAAGGCACGCATATGAAAATTAACATTTTCATTTCGCTTTTTCTCAGTTACTACACCGTGTCGGGACCTTGAGCCCTAAAAGCAAAGATATCGTTGCACATGCAGGAGATGCTAAAGATAATGTTAGCACTGCAGGATCAAAAACACAGATTTGAAAAGTTTGTTTTTTATATTTTATTCGTCGCCCATTTTATATATATATATATATATATATATATATATATATATATATATATATATATATATATATATATATGTCATTTCACAGCTGGAGGTAAATATGCATAAACTTCATACATATATAATCTCTGAAATCTCTCTCTGCGGATTCTCGGACCAATCTATTTATTGCTTGACTAAAAATATTTGAAAAAAACAAAAACGATACTTGTAATTCACATCTAATAGATAACAAATATTACTTCAAAGCATATAACTATATTCCAATCTGAGCTTTTTAGTTTCTTTAGCTTGCTCTCTGCACACCCTCACAGGATAGCAGCCCACACCCTAGCTTTTAACCACGAGTATCTCACTCGAAGAAGCACCGTTCTGACTGATGCTAATCACTCAATTGACACCTCAAGTCTTTGATGAGCCACGCTTTAAGCCAGAACACCAGTGCTTTAAAATAGTTTTCACTCTTGCATATTAAATATATTATGGTACAGAGTATATTAAATTACACATTGTTTTTTTGTGGTCAAACAAATTTGCAGATACACACATGCATATGCCTGTCTAATGGGATGCTTTGTAGTAGGGTGTATTAATTACACACATTCTTTATATATCCCATTCTGTCTATCTAGGTAAGGAGGTAAAACTGCAGTGTACAAAACTGAAGAATGAATAAGTGCACAATAGGTATATAAAATGATTTTTAAAAAATGTATATATATTTCAGGACGTTTCAGACAAAAAGCCCTGTAGCTGTGTAGAAAGAAAAAGTAAACACATATATCCAAAATACTGTATATCAAAGAAGCAACAACATATAATTCAGAAGGTGCATTTCAAAATGTTATAACTGATACATGCTAAATACTGACTTTTCATATATATGGGTTAGCATAAATGTTACGGTTGTTTCGTGTATTAAAATGCGATCTATCTAGATACTGTGTAGATAAAACCAGTGACCTCGGAATGCAAATATTTAAACCAAGAGAGAGCACGGTAGAGCATCGTGGTGAGATAACCGAGTACAGCCGGCTTAATCTATTTTTAGACACAGCAACTTGCAAGTTTTTGCATTTGCCACTGTCAGTGTGCAACCAACCTACCCCCCCCACCCCAAAATAAAAAATAAAAAAATCAATTCTGTTCACTTTTCTTTTGCTCAGATTAACACTTGTTTATTACAAAACAGCGCCGATTTTATTGGTTTATTGTATTAAAAAAATACACCTTTCAAGTTATGCATATCAGAAATATTAACCTCTTATTTTTTGTTGTTTCTTTCACTTATTTTAATTAATTTCAGAACTTATAAACTATTAAGCTTATAAATTCTATTAAGCAATGACGTCACAGGCCCTGGCAGTGTGCGTATTCAGATACAAGTGCCACCACTCACACCAATTTAAAAATGAAAAAAAAAAAAAAAGATATACAATTTGGATGTCAGTTCTCCTTTACTTTCTTTCTATTCTCCAAGACAGGACTCGCCCAACTGCATACAGTGCCCTCTGCTGGTGGAAAGCTGTACAGCAGGCACAGGTACAGCTCCCCGAAGCCTACACCTGTAAAATCCTGCCCCTGGCTGTGAAGCAGGCTGTGTAGATGATCTCAAACAACACTTCCCTAATTGGGGGGCACCTCCCCCTGCCTTCTACACAGAACAGCCTGCTCTGTACAGCTGCTTTCCATTTAAAACGGGTTCAGTCTCCTGTCATCCTGTCAGAATACTGGACTGAAGAGGATGGATGACATACTACCTGCGCTGTATTCAATGTATGCCCTTAAGTGTTGAGGTTACAGAAATTAGTTAAAAGCTCAGTTTTGAAGGAGCTGTTTTAAACTTAGGCTTTACAGCAGTTGGGCTCTGTTCTTACAAAATGCACAAAAAGGGAGTCAAGTTGGAATGAATAATCACAGCATGACGCTGGCTTTCGCCATGATAAAATAAGATGGTAGTGATGAGTAAAACAAAAAAACAAAAAAACAAAAACACATAATTCATAAAACTCAGCTGCAATTTAGCTACAGATGCCAGTCAGCAATGAATCGACCCTCTGCCTAAAAACATTCCTGTCTTAATTTGATTGGCAATGAAACACTTTGGTACTATAATCACAACATACATCTCCAAAAGGACAGATTCACAAACCTCTTATTCCATTGCAAGCTTAACACCAAACAGAGAAAATCTACATGGTACTGATTCTAATCTAGCACAGGATGTTAAAAGCATACGAAGCATTCCTTCCAAAAACAAAACAAAACACAGTACACCCTTAAAGCTAGCTTTGAACACATCACACTGCAGCATTCTGCCATTTATTAGATTCACCAATTGAAAAACAAATAAAATGAAAAGGGTACACAAACACTCTTGACTGTTCATTTTGCTTTATGATTAACATCACTGGAATGCACCTGGAACACCCCAATGAAAGTTTATATGAAAAAAAAAAAAGTAATAAACAGATAGATGGCAACAACATTGCTGCGTTATCACTCAAGGAGACTCGTTAAAAGCACTTGAGAGCATTGCGAATACTCGCCTCTGCCAGCATTGTATGCAAGGTAATAAAGAAACCCCTTGCCCTAAAGGTGTACCTCACCTTTTAACCACAGCCCTGCCTCCCGTTACAAATCAACTCATTTCACTTTCACAGACCACCATGGAGGGCTGCGGACTGTATCTTAATCATGTTATAGAACTTGCATTTTAGATACGGAGACATTTCAAATACAGGGCCAACATGTTTGCAAAATATGTATTCCTTTTCAAGCTGTGCTAGCCATTAAATTAGGATTGCTCCTGGAAATTGATAATGGTTGTGTATGTCCTTTGTGGTTTACTGGGGGAGTATTGTGAAATTATATATATATATATATATATATATATATATATATATATATATATATATATATATATATATATATATATATATATATATATATTCAGAATGCATTCCGAATTTGCATCACGGTAATTCTGAGTAATAAAAGTAGTATTGGTAGTATAGGAGAGATAAGGGAAAAAATCTAACAAAGTTTTTTGTATCTGGTGGACGAGTGGGAAAGCTTACTGAAAAATGACCAACTAGAATATCTTTCAATGGGATCATCTCGCTTTCTGGTTCGGGCAGCGCACTGCACCTGATTAGTGGACCATAAGAAAATCTTGTGCCTATTTCCTCTGTGTGTGAGGAATGGATTGTGGCATTTTGGCAATTCATCTTAAAATGATGCAAATCCAGTGGACTAAGGACGCCACCTACAGGACGCTTTTCAGCCTGGGATTAGGATCTGAAATGCTACAGACTGCTCCACACAACAGGACTGAGGGGACAGCCAGTATTGAAGTTATTTAAAGAACTATTACACCGAAGTGTGTGAAATTGCACTGGTTCACATTCTTTAGAATACAGGGCAGTCAGACTATTTTTTTTTAAAGCTATGGCTAAATCTCTTGATAACGCTGCATACATTAAACTCTCCAAAAGCATTACTAGCGCTAATTAATGCCTTAAGACAGGTGTTGCTATGTAAATCTTGCATTCCACTGTTCTCATAAACACATTCTCTTTATGGTGCTATAAAAAAAAAAAAAATCAGTTTCGGCCTTGGATTTCAATGAACAAGACTTTACTTCCATAACATATCCTTCTCAAAACAAAAAGTATTACTTTTATGGGGCAAAACCAGAAGAAACCAAGTAAACAGACGTCTCGGCCAATGCATTTATCAGCAACAACTTGACCAAGGGATTGAGTTTTTATGGTTTTCCTAAGAATTAATGAGCGTTTGAAGTCATACTTGTATATACTGCAACTCAATTTGTTTTCAACAAATACATGTTCCTGCTATTTATTCATCACCCTGGTTAAATATACCAGCATGTACCACTACTCTTTTTCTAACAGGTTTTCTTACACATGAATTATTCTCGTGCATTATAAACCTGTGACAAGCAATGCCGACAAGTGAAGAACTGTGTCTAATGGAAAATGTTATTTGTGTGCTGTTATAGAACAACGTCCATCTGGATTATTTTAGTTAAATTCCTCCCTAACAGTTCTGCTGGAAAAACATGACATTTTCCAAAGTACTACAAACCCCCCTGGGTACTATTATTCAGCATATAGCTACACTCCCTCACACAGCTGATTAAATATACATTACTAAAACTGAAATTTTGTAAAGCTTTTCATTACCAGATTGCACATTTGGGCTGGAACAGAGAGCTCTTCCTAGGCCAAGAGCTGTCATGGAAAAGCATTTATTATAATCTTAAAACTTCCACTTTTAATAATCATCACAAAAAACCCCCCAAAAAAACATGGAATGCAACTTTGGTGTAATATTTCTTAATTTTCTTGTTAAGACAGGAATAAACTTTTTACAAAATCTTCAGGAATGCGATGGAGTGAACAGAGCTTGTTGTTTAAGCCAAAGCTAGTCACGTGGGAGCAGGTTCTAGCTCACATGCCTTCAGACCGATTCCTAGTACCTAGGATGTCCACATTAAAATAAGCACCACTGGACACTGCTGGCATCTCTCTATGGCACTCCAGTACATCATGGGGCATTTCTGTGATCATTGCCTGTTATGTGCACATGAAAGCAATGTCATCTTAAACTGTGAATTCAATGGCTGGAGTGACACAGATCTGTCCATGGCAAATCTACTAACTCACTGCGCCACCCTGATCCGTTACTAGACAGTTTAGAGTTACACCTAGAGCCCTGACTAACCTGTCCACTTTACAGACACAACCTACAAACAAACCTACACAAGTGCAAGGCTAGACCTCACATTTCAATAAAAAAAAAAGGTCAAAATGATATTTCACACTTCATAAATTAATCTGTATTACCAAGCAAGTTCACTTTTATGAGCAAATCCAAGTGTCTTTTCTAACCCTTTTTATTTTCCATCTTTGCTGTAAAAGCCGCTTCAGTTCAATGCTTCTGTTACCGTAACGTAAATAAAAGCATGCCTTGGAATTTCCTGTGTTATTTCAGAAGGGAGTAATTAACAACAGTACTTGGATTGTATTGGTTTTACAGCATGCACTTGGATCAGTGGTGTGCTGATGCTACATTATTTAAGCACTAGCGGCCGTATCCTTGAAATGTAAAATATTGTACAGTCATTTACAGCATTTCCAACCCTGGTCTGGCTGGCTTGACAACATGGAGATCATCAATTTAAAATGTCCTCTGGAATATTAGTTCAGCAGTTATGATAACCTCTGCAATATTAAATTACTATGAACTTTCTACTTCTTCAACCGGAGGACAGCCAAAGATCTGTAATTATATGTATATTTTTTTCATACCACGGTATAAAGTTAGGCTACCACCACATCTGAAAAAAATTATATATCTTTGTAAGATACTAAAACTAATTTGAATGGTATTTTCATGGTGTTGAAACTGCCTATTTTGGTCCTCTGAGATTCTACTGGCACATCATAAATCATTTGCTGTGAAGAAATGAAAGACAACTTACCTTACCTGGAATGTTACCTTATTTTTATTATATTAAAATGATAACCATGTACAGTGGGCTGGAATTCCAGCCTTCATCTCCTTTTTAAATGTTTTAAGTTACACCAAGATTTTTTAGGACAAATATAACTAACATAATGTACACAATCCGCAAACACCTTTAATGCATTTCAGTAACACAGCTTGGATTTTCCAACATTTATTTATATTTTTCTCGTACTCCCTTTCTCTATACATAAAATAAGACCAAGGCAGGTGAAACAGGATATTTGGGAATGCTTTAGGCTTTAGATTTCATACGCTGCCAAATCCCCGTAAAGTCAGATCATTTAAAACAACAAGTGCTGTCAGAGTCTGGTAGACACCCTGTTTTTGGCAGTTAGAATAAATGTTGTTTAAGGTAATGCACATTTGTTACAAAATGGAATGTGCGTTTGTTACTTTTACAAAATACTGCATTCGGCAGTAAACACTAAAAGCAAGAAAGGACTGCACTATGGAAAGAAAAAAAATAATGACTCAAATTAATATTCATATTAATTAAAATCTTGGGCACTGGGGTTGGCAACAACTGAAATCCAAACTGCTACACCTTTTGCAAAGTTACCGAAACACAAGACTGAAAACGAGTCTCCTAAAATACCACCGAAACACCTTTTATGTATCCAAGACAGTGTCCAGTTTATGTAGGAAAGTGCACAAAACCTTAGGGGTGCTTACAGGAGGATTGTGATTAAAACACCACAAAGATTAGAAAGTCAACAGACGATATATACAGTACATTAGCATGAACTTAAACCATGAGAAACTTTTATAATAATTCAAGGGCATCAGATGTCACTCTCAGAATCTGACTAATTCTGAAACTTGATATGTCAATGAACAGCTTAAAATATTGTTGCTATGAAGCACAGGGTATTGAGGTACAGCAATCCTAACAAGGACGATACTACTAAAAACCAACCATAAAAAAAAAAAAAAAATTAAAAATACATCTTAAAATTATCAAGACCTCACAGGGGCAGCAACTTGCTACTTCACAGCTATTCTTTAGCGTTGCAGTTCAATAAAAACTGAACCGATACAACCATGACAATGAATTATCAAGAACCCTTCAGCTTATGGTACATATACTGGACACTGCTGGAGAACACCACACAGTAACAAGGTAGACGTCGGTTTCTGAACAGGTTGTTTTTTTGTTTTGGAGTAGGTAAGCCTTAGTTGTTCCTTGTCAAATTAACTCATGTACATAAAACATGTCTTGTAGCTCAAACTTCCCTTATTTGCCATCGATTTCCTTTATTTTATTATTATTATTTTTTTTAATGGAACAGCATCTAGAAAATAACAACAGGAGCTACTTGCCTGGTTGGTACACAGTATTTGGCCAAATATCTGAGTTAATCAGAAACAGTCCGATACAAAATAATGTTCAAGAACTCAGCTGCAGCCTGTGCTTACTGACCCTCGTATTACAGAGAGTTAAAAGACATTGTTCAGTGCCCCCAATCAAATAAAAAGATAAAGTTCGGATCTCTTAAGAAAACCAGTCAAATCCTTGGGAGTGTAAAGCATTAAAAAACAAAAAACAAAAAAAACAACACACTATTAATTAAATATTAATAATGTAAAATAAATAGATATGCCAGTATTTTTTTGTTTTGCAAATTATGTGAATCACTTTCCAGTTTTTTTTTAAAAATTCTTTTTTTGTAATCTGTCAAGGAAACTACTTTAGATTTTCTGCTGTCAACTTACAGATAACAGACTTTTAAACAATTTAACCAAAAGCACTTTCAATCCTGACCTTGTTCCTTACACCGATCTATTTTGAGAAGCCCCCCACCCCCAAAACCCAAACCCCTGCCTTCCAGTTTATGTTACTTGAGTTTCTATATCTTTTAAATAAATTGGCCTTAAATGTCTATGATACAGGTTTATACAGTGCATTTACAGAGCATCACTTCATTCCCAAGCCCACCCAACCACCCTCCCTAAACACAATAAAATCAACCAAAATCTTTTTTTTTTTTAGACTTCAGCTCACTTAGGAATTGTTATTCAACTCTTGACACACACACACAGAGAGAGTCCGATATCGTTCATATTAAAGAGTTTTTTCTCTCTCTTTGCAGGTTGATGCGTTGGCTCCGAGCGGCTCATGCGTTTGACATCTCTGCCTTGCTGAGAGCGATGGCGAGCGCCAGGTCCTCCTGTTCCTGTCTGCGCAGCCTCTCTAACCGGTCCTGCTCCGCACGCTCGCTCTCCCGCTTCGCCCACGCCAGCTGCTGGGCCTCATTTCCAAGCTGGGAGAGACAAAAAAAAAAACTGCTTCTTTAAAACAGCATGTTGGTTTAGCTTGCAAACAAAAGACTACGCAATATTGTGTTATCGAAAGCCAAGCACCAACGGTTTAACTTGTATCCACATGAAAACACCACGACAATTAATTAGAAGTAGTGTCAGTTTTTCATAGCACTGCTTTAGGGTTGCATTCTAAAATTACCATTATTAACACATATCGGTGACTATTCACTTATTACACTTGTCCATGCATTTCCTATATATTTCTATAGTTCTGCGTTTGTATTTGTTTAAGGCAATGGTCCTGGAGAATAAATAAAATGTGTCAAAAAATGAATCATTTTTATTGCTATGGTTGTAATTTTGAATGACAAAATACACCTGAGGGTCCCTGAGTTGCCTTTACGATTTACACTCGGCCAGCCTGATTTTGAAGAGTGTAGTTTAAACAATCCAGAAAAATGATTACGTTTATTGGTCTATTTTATTTACATTCTTTATTTATGTATTATTATTCCTTTCAGAGAAAAAAAAAAAGAAAGAGAGAAATTATGCAAACTTGTACTTTCATGTTTCATCTCATTGATGAGCTCACAATTTAATTTCTCTCTCCAGGACAGTTCCCTTAATCAATTAGTCTTAACAGTGATTCGGTAACATCAGGCCTGAGTTACTTTGGGAATCCTTCCACCATGACCACCAAACGGAACGAGCAGCACAGTCCAAGCAGAGAGCTGCTCCACGTATGGGCTAAGGGTCTGACAGAGTGGTCGTGTTTATAAGGAGCTTCAGGAGGGCGTTGACGGTCTCTTATATTGCCTGATAGTAGGAGAATACAGCTCTGGTTTCCAATAAGATCAACCCATAGCTGCCAAGTTCAGTGCTAGATGTTAAGTGAAACAGGCAGACCTCTGCTGCAATTACAAGCAACGTAACGGCATGATTTAGACATAAAGGGGGGGAGGTGACAAGGATTTAGTACAGACGAAGTTTTCTGCCAATTCAAGAGCACATGCAGGCACTTAAAACAAGTGTATGGAAATGCTTGTTAACAGAGAATAAAAAAGGGAACTCTATTCAAATTTAACAGAAAAGAAATAAAAATCGACAATGTTACGAGTTATGATTCAAATAAGTGATAAACAATAAGCAATGAAGTAATAGGTATTACTGGTGTATGTAATTCTACAGGTACAGTTTATACAAGGTAATATACTGGAAATGTATGCATCATATCAGTAAGTCTGGTGGGAGTGCGAAAAAATAGAAGGTAGAAGATTTAACAAAACTGGTTGTGCACAGTGTTTTCAGTCATATATATATATATATATATATATATATATATATATATATATATATATATATATATATATATCCCTTTTTAATCAGTATTTATTCTGATAAAAATAATGAGGACATATGCATTCACCCTTGTGTAGGTACACAATACTAGCTGAAGGACAGTGTATAGTAAAATGTAGCAATGTGTACGTTTTTGTATTACCTCATTTATTTTAAATCTTACCTTCTTTCCCACTCCTGAAAAAAATGTAAAAAAAAAAAAAACACTAAAAACAAACCCCCTAAGGGAAAAAAAAATGTCCATACAACATTTAAAATATACCCTAAATAAACCAAATCAATCAATCAATCAATCAATCAATCAATCAATACACATACATAAATAAAAGCTGATTATTCACGATGCAAAAGAGGACATGACAAAATGACATGCAGCAAAAACAAAATGGAAGTAAAAAAAAAAAAAAACTAAAATAAATAAATAAACTATTACCACCACATGAGAATTTAACACACAGGTGTCTACAGTAATCTACAGAAGCCTCTATGGCACAAACACACACACACACACTGATGGGACAGTACAGTTCTACATGCAATGACAGCTACTGGCCACGGTCTTTACTTTGGAGGATTTGCTTAACCATCCTGGTTCAGAACAAGGATAATATAATCCTTGGATCAGAATAAATAATGCAATCCGGTAACTTAATGGGATTTTCTGTTTCTGTCATTGAGACGGTTGGGCCTTGTGAAACTAGACTTACCCAAATTAATGGCATGGGCGAACCAGATTCACCCAGCATCGATTTAGAAGCCCTGGACAAAACTAGACTCGTCCGGACTAGCCCCGAAATTCAGTGAAAACTGTTGAAAAAACAGGTTTCGCCCAGTTGTCCTTTTCAAGTTCTGGGCCAATCTAGATTTTGCCCGATAGGACGCAGGCAAGTGCCGAAAAAAAGTGGTAACTTCGGGATTCACCCAGAAGACCTTGGTGAAACTAGATTTGCCCAGGCATAACTAGACTGGCCAGACTACCGGGTTTCGCCCTTAACATATGGATATGGGATATGTATTAGCATATCTTCCCAGTACTAGGAGTATTTTATTAAAAAACTGTACAATACATTTCAGCACCTCTACATTTTCAGACAAAAGGCCTGTGATATCTATAAAGTTTTTTTTTTTTGGGGGGGGGGGGGGGGGGGGGTCATGAAAAATAACCATTTTAGTACTTCCCCTCCTTCCTTACCTACATTAAACCAAGAAGTCAGAAATGGTAAAGCAAGCAACCAAATCCTAATTGCCATGCAATGTGACGACAACAGAAAGACAGCAGAGAATATCAAGGAGACCGATAAAGAATAAAACAAAATGGGTCTGCTTGCTATGATACTGGAATGCACACCAATAACATGCTCTGTAACCTCAGGACTGAGAGCTGAGTAGTGATACTGCTGCTACCAAAGTCAACAAATCAGTAGGCTTCTTGCTATGAGGCATCTTCAAAAACCAACGCGGAGGGCATTCAAATGCCCACGCCGTCGTAAGAAATTCTACACAGTTGTCTGAAGATTAAAACTAACTCTCCACCACCGAAAAGCTGTTCTTTGAAAAACAAGTTCACAAAAAACTTGCATTTGTAGCATCAGATACTGCAGAGCTAGCTATATATAAATATATATATATATATATATATATATATATATATATATAAACACAACACACTGATAGCTGTAATAGTATCGTCAGTTATGAGTGTAGGCTTCCTGCTTCTTGTGCAAGTATCTTAAAAGGAGTAGAAACTATAGCTCTCAAAGTTTGATCAGTGACGTTTTAAAACATTCTCTAATCCTGATGATCACTGCAATTATGATCTGTGCTTGATTATTATTATTTAGTTTGCTCAAGACAGCGCAGCAATTGTGTTCAAGTACGTGTTTCTATGGGTAACATACAGCTTTCTGTGCTGCTTTATTTTAGGACACAAAAACAAAGCCGGTACAGGAACAGTCCTGGGAATGGGATCCAGTCAGTTCTTCAACTTGACAAGGAAACACAAGCCCTTAGAAACACTGCCAAACTCATCTTGAATAACCAAGGCAGCCTTCTGATTACGAACACACCCCAAAGGGGAGTATTCAACATCTCTCTCCAGCACTCTGGTCTAAAGACTTCTGTACGAGGGAGAAAGAACAGTAGATTTGGACACCCTAGTTTGTCTACAATGTCTTGGTGGTTTTCAAAGCTGTGCATGTTCAAGATTGCCGGCATGGTTTTGAAGCATACCTCATAACAGCAGCCTAATTGTTTAAAACTGTCCTTCAAGCACCCGCAAACTGTTAGAAGCATTTAAGTATAGCGAGATTTCAGATATTGATAGGAATGAAGCAATTAAAATAAATATTATTATTATTATTATTATTATTATTATTATTATTATTAATAATTATTATTATTATTATTATTATTATTATTATGTTTTGTCTGTTTTTTTAAACTAGTACCAACATTGCAAGTTTTAAACAACTAATTAATTACAACTGTCCCTTGGAGAGGGTCATATCTCTGTTATTTTATTATATTAGATAAATATTAATAAATTGCTTTCCTGCAAGGCACTTCAATGAAATTAGGATATACATATAAGCAAAGTACTTGCTAATGGACCTGAGCTTAATGTACTGGACTCAGGACCTTGTGCCTTAACAGGTTTTCCACTGCCACACTGGGGCGTTTGTAGTGGTTGTTGAAAAAGAATCACAATTCAATAAATCCCTATATTTGCAAGGCAAGAAAATGAAAACCTGATCTTGTTTGCTGTAACACAGTATAACGACTCCCTCACTAAAAGATGTCAAATCAGATCGCCTGTTCGTTTAAATTTTGCGTTACCAATTAAAGTGTTTTTTTTTTAAAATGTGTTTGAGAGCTACTGCCACTTGCAGAAGAATTGCTTATTAAAAGGTAGCTTTTGGCCCCGTCCTGGCAAGCTTTTGTTTGTTTGTTTTAATTCTGGTGTGTGAAATAACGGAGAGGAATCGGTTATTCCCTAAAAAGCTATGTCTGTAGCATGAAGGTGGCCAGCATGAGGCGCAGCAGAGAGGCATAGAAGCTGGTGATGCATTCTGCTATAGATTTCTCAGTTAAATAATGATCACTATAAGCAGAAAGCAAAAGGGTGGGCTGGACAGAGAGTATCACTGAACTCAACTTACAGAACTGAAGTCTGCAAAACCCAAGGCAGAGTCTTTAGAAGCTTTACTTGAGGAGGAAGGAGCAAAAGGATCTTTGCCGCTAAATGGGTCTCCAAACCCCTTTTTATTTTGAAATGGGTCGCTGTCTTCAGCGCCAAAGGGCTGGAAAGGGTCGCTGGACTTGGAGGAATCTCCTGACCCAGGCAGGTTTACTGGAGTACTTTTACCTAGAAAGTTTAGAAAGAAGAAAGATTATTTCCCCCAAAAGGCGCCCCCCACCGCCCCCCCCCCCCCTCAACTTGGAAGCGAGTCAGTGATGGAATATGGATTATTGCTTTCATTGCTAAAGATGCTCTGCTCTGTCGTGACTGTACATCCTTACCACACATGCATTTTTGCATTAAACTTTTTTTTATTAGGTAATTTAAATCATGTGGATACCAATCGCCCCCCTGACACTGAAATTCAAAGATGTACAACCATTCTGAAACACCACCTAAACTTCCACTATTTCTCACATTAGACTAAAATGTAATTATGATACTAACAACATCGTGTATCTGTTTAAATATTGCCTTCTCATGCTGCATTGCATGCAAAACCTAAATCTCGTTTCATGTTTGTCAGGCTACTTAAATTATTAGTGGAAGAAATGCTTGTAATTAGATCACCTTTTGAAAATCAGGCCTAGAATACATACATATGCTGTATGTGGTCAGAATGGAGAAATAAGTGAGAAAGACGTAGGTGACAGCATTTTCATTCCGATAACATCACCTAATTGGTTTCAACAGGCTGTTTAACTTATCTGGTGTGCCCTGCATGCCGTATACAGTCAAGTAACCAGCAAGGTGTTGGTATGACGATATCAAGATAAACCCTGTTCACACTATCCATGCCTTGTGTAATCTTTCTATCTCAGCTTCAGATCTTTTCTTTAAAAACCGAGAGTGTTTGCAAGCTAAAGCACGATTCAAACAAAATGGAACATGTTTTACAAGGACACGTTTATTGAAAGGAACAGAACAATGGTATAAAAAACGGAACGGAAACAACTTAGCCAAGTCGTTTCTTGCTGCAACGTATAAACGATGCCTTTCAGTAAAAGCTCTGTCGTCTTAAAATATGTTCTTTACAAATGATGTAGGTGCCACACATGCACGGTTAGTTCATCACACAAAATAAACGCTTCCAAAAGACGTCAGATTAAAGCAAATTAACTAATCTCAAAAACTACTTAACGAAGCTCAAACAAACCACTGACAACATTGGACTTATAAAGTCATCATGCAGGCTATTTTAGCACTCGCTACAATTCCCAAACACCATGCCACCTATGTACTAAAGTATGTACTGTCAGTTGTGACATAACACTGCATTACACCACATCCTTTCCCATTTACGTTTGCTTGACCTCTGGATAATGGAAGCTTAAACTCGGCTGCAGTGTCACTATTTTTTTTTAATGCTTCTGATGAAGGAGGCAAGATTGCGACGCTGGGTATTAAAGTCCTCTCTTTCTGAGCACAGAACAAGGATACCACAAGCTGTGGCAATGCCAGTTCCCCAGCAAGCATGCTTTAAAGTCTGACCAGGAGGGACTGTGCTCTAAGGAAGCAAGGGAGTAGTCTTGGACTTTGTCTGGTTTCCATTGATCTAGTTATCTTAAACCTAAACCAGATTAATAGAGCAGGGGTGTCCAAAGAGGTCCCTTCCACTCCTGGTCTTTGTTCCAACCCTGTTCTAAATTGTTTAATTGAACTACTTAAACCTCCATGCAGTACCTGAAGTAATTAATTATGCCTGTTAAACCTGGAGTGGAATGGCCCTCTGGGACCATGACTGGCCTCCCCTATTATAGTGCATTCTCACAAAAAAAAAAAAATGCTGTCAAAAAATGTGGAAGGAAAAGGTTTTGTGCAACATTGTTGCACTGGAAGCCGATTACAAATCTCCCCGCGTTTTACATATAGTTTTTCACGTAGGGCACAGGCTTGTTTACAGCTTCAGTGCTTCTCTCGAGCACACCAGAGATAAACCATGTTTGTAGTTTCACTTAACGTGCACCGTGTCCTGCCATGAAAGCCACAGTGCTTTCAGCAGCTACCCTAGTGGTGCACCAAAACCCCACTGTGGAGGTTAAATTTAAACAAAAACAACAAGAATAAAACCGTCACCACATTAAGGGTCGCTGCCACAAAAACATGAACAGTGCATCTTTATATTGTTTTCAATTCGATGTAGTGTGAAAAATGTGTGTATCTATTCTCGTCATATTTATGACCATATGCATTGAGCACATCTTTCAGCAAAAAAAAAAAAAGATCTTATTTCTTAATTCATTTTGGGAGCTTGTAAACAGGGGAAATTACTCAAACCACTCAACTCATAAGATGCAAATGCAAAATATCATATCTATATACTCTGACTGTAGTCATTGCTACATCTTACAAAGCATTCATATTGTTATGACTGAGGTTAAAACAATGTAGCAATGAAGAAATGGATTTGTAAATTTACCAACAGAACACGTTTCATTTTTCATGTACGATACCAACGTCAGAACTAGAGAATATTGTGGCGTACAGAGCATGAAGCTAGTATCTCAAAGCGTTACATCTTTAACATCCCGAAACCTTAAAGTCACACAACCCCAACACGGCAGCAACCTGAGGTCACAAATCAGAGTGAGAGGTACCGTTAGTTTTTCTGTAACAAACACGAAGACGGCATCATAAATGCTTTATGACATATTAGTTGACGTAACGGCTGCAACAGGTTTACAAAAACGTAAGGTTCCTTTAACAGGGATGAGCAATGGAATGCATAATCTTTGACAGGACAGAACTTAAAGGAAAACTGTAAGAAAAGTGAAGTACAGCTAAGGCCAAATGTTTTGCATCACCCTATAGAACATTTTGCTTCATAAAGTCAAATGAAATAATGTTGCACTAGCATATCGAATAGCATACCGCTTTGTAGTTTTCCATATACTTCACAAAAAACTGACAATTGAAAAATGTGACCTTTCAAAATCTAACATGAAATAATGTATTACTATTATGGCTTCCGGTAGACTTTTGGGATATCATTTTGTAGCTTATTTTTTTACATTTGTTAAATAAATCATCTAAATTATGTTAATATCATAGAAAACACATTTTTAAATCTTTTTTTTTTTTTTTACAGCAACACTAGATCAGTCTCAGTTGGTGTACTTGCTAAGGACACAGCATGGTTTTAGCAATGAGTTTTTGGTAGGTGGTACCAGTGAGAATCTAACTTTAATTTATCATCTGCTTTCCTGCAGAATAACTTCAGCCTTGTGCTCAGGCTTATCACATAGTGTCTTAAAAGCATACAAATACTGTGGTTCAGCAGAGAGTAGCTGTAACTCAATCATGAGAAAAAAAACAAAAAAAGATGGCACCCTTAGGCAGGCGTGGGAAAGGAACATGGGGCAGCGCTTATCAGAATAGGTGTTAACCACTTAGTCAATCAAGCTGTTATTTAAGTGTAATGAGAAAACAGACTTGCTTTTTACAGCAGAGCTAATTGCTGAAGCAATCTTTTTTTTCCCTGCAACAACGTGTAACAGCCACCATTGCAGAAGATGATGGAAAATGTAGATCTGAATTCTGATATGAAAATGATCAGACGATCAGAATGTTTTTTTAAAAAAAAATTTTTATACATCTTTTAGGCAGGTACCGTCTAAAATTACAACTGATAGGAATTAATGAACACTTGCATTTCTAACTCCCATGAATGTTTAATACCAAATTCTGACAATGTCATTCAAAAAATTCAGAGTGGAAAATGTCCTTTGCATAGCAAAGAATATCTATCTATCTATCTATCTATATCTATATATATATATATATATATATATATATACTACTACTGGCTGTACTATGGTCTTTGTTTTTTTTTTTGCATTTTTCTCATGATCCAGACAGGCTCATGGCAGTGCTGAGCTTGGCTATTTAAAAATTTAAAACGTGTTAATTCGACGCACCAGTTCTGTGAATTCTGTAGTGGTAAACTATTGCAGCTTTTAAAGAATTGCTATGGCATGGGACACGGATCACACATCTTCCAAGGCGTGTATATTTAGAAGTATTATTTGTTCAAGGAAATACCACATCAGCTTCACAAAAAACAGTAAGAATTAAGGAAATTGAAAAAGTTTCACAGCGTTTTGAAATCAAACCTGTAATTAAAATACACTAACTGGACCACTAACAATCCATTAGAGCCTTTGAAATAGCTGACAGGCCTTATTTGCATATAAAATTGGGCTGGAAGTTAACAAAATGATCAAATTCATATCACTTTTAATAATAAAAAAAGAAAGTAAATCGAGTACACTGTCTTGTGTATCATTTACCATCTACCACTTGATTTTATTTTTCTCAGAGGTTAAAAGTTGAAAGATGTGCAACATGCAGCATCCTTTAATCAAGAAAAAGTCAAAAGGTTAAACACTGGTCAGGGCAGAATTTAGCAGATAGCGATGCTGAGAAAGCCACGTTGTACTGAACACAGAGCTGCAGTCGAAGGAAGTGGGCAAGGGTGGAGAAAACACAGCAGATCCCAATATTAGCACATCACAGCTCTGAGTTCAGCTTATCAACCAGTTTATGAACACCTACACCGACTTCCTGAACCTTACCACCGCTGCCCTCATAACACTGCCCCGATTTGAAATCAACAGCTCTTACCTCTTACCTCAAAATCTGCAAGGGCAAGAGTGGCTTGTGAACAACAAAACAATGTTGTTGCTTGGTGTGAGGGCATCCGTCAGTTAGCATGTGAACTCTATTTGAACCTCTAGTAAGAATATAATACTACCTGTAAACAGTGTTGAGTTGTTTTTTTTTTTAAATGACAGCGTCATTTTACTTAACTCTTTTAACACTGCAGACATAACTGTTTTGTTTGTTACTGCCTGAATAGTGACTGTCTATGGCTTTATGGCACTGCTAGGCATAATCAGCTTATGTCTTTCACTTTAGGAATCAATCTGAGCCAATTCTCTGCATTTCATTAAAGTCCAGATCGCTTTTCATCACAACTCAATGCCCCCCTTATCCCATTTCTGATCTTAAATTGTATATTAAAGTTTCAGCTAATGGGACAATGCAAGTACATGCTGTGTATAATGCATCCCATGGTTAAAGAGGAAATTATACATTTACTTTTCTTAATGGCATTTCTTTCCTCATATTTGTGGTATTAAGCAACATTTACATTAGCATGGTACAAATGCAAACATCAAGGTACACCCAGCAAAACAGTATTAGTTCTGCAGCTGCACATGCAGCGCTGACTATCGATATTCTAGTGTTGTTTAAGCACAACTCGCTTCTCCCAAACCACGCCCCTCTTTAGACATCAGTGCAACAGCATAATACTTACAGTCTACTGTTCTGTAAAAAACTGTAAATGCAACAAAATAAAATGCTTTTTAAGAATTTGAACTAAGCAGAACCTTCCCATCTGTGATAACTAGTTTCATAAGATGAAGAATTAACAAAAAAGGTACGTTACTTAACACATAGATGATACACCACATTAAAAGTGTCAAGACATCTGGATATTGGTTCCCAAGATATACACTGCTGTGCAAGTCTTAGACACATTCAGGAGTTATATATATCGATGTTATGAGCATCAACAATTTACTCAAAGCCTCCGCCCACCCCCCCAAAAACGTGCACAATGTCTAAGACTTTTGCACCGCAGTGTAGCTAAAAATATATTGACACATATGTACATCTGCCTTAGTTATAACTGCCAACAAGGCTTTAGGATAATAGAAAAATACAATACGATTTAGGCATACAAGATGTTCGCAGTAACAAAAGGTGCACAGCTTGTAGCGTATCATTTGTTAGAAAGCGTATCAATGTCAGAAATGTGAATTGTATTGTAAGTGAAGACAAATACGATCATAATTTACATTAGCAAAGGTCAAACCTTCTATAGTGCCAAGTGATGTTGCATGGATTTTCCCCCCAATGTGGCCTTTACCTACCACTGCATTTAAAACTTACCGCTGGGTGGTTTAGGCCTGGGAGGTACATTTTTCTTGGGTGGCAGGGCTGGCATGTCAGTCTTGCCCCTGAAAGGATCTTCAGAGAATTCCTGGCCACCAAATGAGGAAGCAAAGGGGTCTGCATGAGACGTCTGACTCTGTATAAAAGCATAAATAACATTGGATTGGGGTTCTTTTTCGGGTCATTCTTCAAAATGGGGCCCCGTATGCAATGAGCGGGCCTGTCCTACTCTGCCAGGAATGAAGAAAACTTTTTTTTCATAGACTGCTTGCCTCCTATATACCATCCATATTGCAGTTGGGTATAATCTGATAAACTGTTGATTTCATACAAATGTATCCAATTTCATTTCTAATAGCTAGATTACAAGGACACTCCGGCTGTGTGCGTTTTATTTTTAATCGTTCATTGCCACTGTTAATTATACAAAAGTTGAATTAATTGCATCAAAGATATCGCTAAAAAAAAATACAAAAAAAAAAACCGCAGAAAGAGGCTCAAACTGTAACACACCAACAAAACTTAACATACCTTATGTAAAAGAACAGTGGAAACTATGTACATTTCACCACTGCGTGGGTTTCAGCTCAATTATCGCTATCATGTACTGTGTGTGTGTTTCTCAAGACCTTTCAAGGCTTTTCAAGCAAGCTTTCCCCTCGACTCTTACACACCTACAGACTTCTCACACAAACTGAAACTAAGTCCACCACACAGCGCCGAGAAAGACCACAGAGAAACACTGAAAAATGAAAATAACTGATTTAAGCATTCTTACGAAATTAACACACTCCCTTAAAAACGCTACCCTTGTCAATTAACAAAAAGATTTTTGTGCATGGCACACAAAAACGACAATCAGCCAGAAAAATAAATAAAACAAATAGATAAAAGCAGTTTACAGAACTTAATGTGCCGATGCACAAGGATGGATTTTTAAAAAAAAAATTATGCCAATATGTTTTATATGGAGGACCCCCAGCTTACCTTTGACATTTGACTGAAGTCAGCAAACCCACTACTGCTTCCAAAGGCACTACTACCAAACGGGTCTAGCGTTCCAAACGGATCTACGGTCAGAAATAAAATAACAAGTTACAACAGCGACTAACAGCTCAGCAGGACTTTAACTTCCTACACAAGAAAGGAAAACCACCTGCTTCCAAAAGATTTATTTTTCAAAAACTGAAACGTAGGCATTAGGGTCATGATATTTACTTTATTATTACTGTATTAAAATTAGTCACTTAGCAGACGCTTTTATCCAAAGCGATTCTACAGACTAGGGGATGAACTATGCATCATCAACAACTGCTGCTGCAGAGTCACTTACAATAAGACCTCATTTGTTTTACATCTCACCCGAAGGATAGAGCACAAGGTTCAGTGACTTGCTCAGGGTCACACACAGTGAGTCAGTGGCTGAGTGGGATTTGAACCGGGAACCTCCTGGTATCAACCCTTTTTGTTTGTTATACAAACATAATACACCATGGTTACACATGAATTGCTGTGATTATTGCACAAATGGGGGAGGATTGTCCACAGCCTTTGTCATGAGTGAAATCATGTAGTATCCTCTGTATATAACTTTACACATCCCCCACAAAGGGGGAAACTAACCTAAATATATCAGACCAAGAAACTCAGAAAAATGTGCCTATGAAAGGAACTTCAAATTCAGATTCTAAAGCAGTTCCCAAGATAAAGCCTTCAGCCAATAATGTCACTTACTACTCTGAAAAGAATGGTGTTACCGACTGAGAATATATCATGGAATAACTTCTCATAACTTCATTAGTTTTCAAAACGGTATAGATCTGGTTATGTTTTGACTGTTCCTCATTTGTAGGGTGTAACTACCGCTGCAGAAGAAAAGGACTAATATTAAAAGTATTTGAACTATGCACTTCAGCTTAAACAAACCTCGCTGGCCCACAGCACAGTAATAAGTCTTGTATCACATGTTAAGAAATGCTTGGGCAGCTTCTTAAGCTCGGAAAAAAAAAAAAAAAAAAAAAAAAAAAAAAACTTGCAGTAAGATTTTTATTTAATTCAAAAGTAAACAAATGAACCTTTTAGCAGTACTTAAATCCAAAAGGGATATAAAAAGAGCTCTGCTGTTATGCTGCGGCAGAGTAAAACAATGTATATGATTCCATCTGTTAAACCACATTCGTGGGAAACACAGCTGTTCTTATGTTATAACAAAGTCTGAAATTTCATCAGGGTTGCATGAAGCAATGTGTTTTCTGAATTAAGGCAATTTCCTGCAAAATAAAGCATCCTAGCCGAGATAGGGTCCGCACACGTTTTTTTGTAAGAATAGTTTTTTTGTTAGCCATATCCTGCTGCTCTAGATTTCTAGTTGCACCTAAAGAATAAGTGAGAATGAAATCCAGAGAAACTTTGGCTTATAAAGCTGTGTGCTCTCCCCACCTCTGTCTTTTTATTCTTTTTAAAATATAAAAATCAGTGAAATACAATTATTCTTAGAAACTGTACCCAGAAAGTTAAATTTGGATAATCTTTTAATTTTTTTTTTTAAATTCAAATAAGCATATTTATCAGAACTTCTTAATTCTTTAATTAAGGAGCCTTTGAAACATTTGACTTTTTAGAATGAACTTCACTTTTTACTTTTTTAAATTATTACTTTAACGAACAAACTTCAGCCTACATTGTCTTAAAGAGTAAGTAGTGGGGTTCTGAAAAATACAGCGTGACACGTCCCCACGTGTCGATACAACTGTTTAAATAACGTACCTGTAATTTGCCTCTTCATTGTGAACACCCTGACAACTTTTTACACTTATAACTGAAGTCTGTTTTAAAGCTCTTTTCAAAATGTTCGCTCCAGTGCACTGGGGTTTGAGATCTAATCCTCTAAATCACTGCAGGAATAGCGATTAAAAAAAAAAAAAAACATAACAGTAAGTGCTCTGGCTTTTCTCTTCCGTACCACACCATGGATCATTATTACTGTGCTAGCTGTTTGACAATGTGGGCAATAATCCTTACACTATCAGTGAACTAGAGCGGACATTCTCAAAAGATCTTTGAAACAGAGTCATAAGTGTAAAAAATTGTCAGGATGTTAATGAAAAGAAAAATGAAAGGTACGCCATTTAAACAGTTGTAGCAACACGCAGGGACGGGTAACGCTATATTTTTTTCGGAACCCCGTTACTTACTCTTTAATTTATACCAAAAGAAAACATTGTTGAGATTCAAGATGTGTTAATTTTAATCCTTAGATGGAGGCAAAACTCTTCTACTACTTTTACTACTTTTAAATGTGTTATACTCTCTTCAATTTTTTTTTTTTTAATAAACCTATAGATTTTAAAGAAATATGTCATCTTCCTATCAACACTAGCATTAAAAGTTGCAGGATTTCTAAATTTTGCATTGTAAAATGTTTGGCAGAATGTATTCGCGCCTGCTACCATTACTAATCAGCTGTACCTTTTATGATAACTTTTGTTCTTTTTTTGTGAATCCCCCCTCCCAGATGCAACCCACAGACTCAAAGTGAGACTTTGTCGATTGTGAGAACTGGTTTTAACAACGGGTTACATTGAAATCTGAAATTTCCACTGTTAGATGCCCTGCAAAGAATGCACTTGGAATAGTAATTTACTGTAATTTAACAGTTATTTATAAACCCGAAACTCAAACCCAGTCATTTTTAAATATTACACCTAATGGTTAAAACTGGATTCAGAGGCAAAGTATTTCAGCACAACGTAACTGCAAACAGGAGATTAGAAGCACCAACGATATTGGAGTAATCGCATTATAAAATAAATAAATAATACGCGGATTAAAATTATAAAAGTATAAAAACATACTTTATTAAGGCCACCCACTAAAAGAGATATATATATATATATATATATATATATATTTAGATTTTTTCTTTTATAAAAGTTGTTTTTTAGGTTCTAACCCTATTTTCTATGGTTTTAATTGCCTTCCACATTGTCTGAAGACGTTTACATACTACAAATACTTACTACTAAAAATATTTGGACTGGCTATTTTTCTTTCCTGTTACAGATAAAATGCTGCATTAGTAGTATCCATACCTGGTCCTTTTGGTGGTGTGTTTGTAGGTGCAAAAGGATCACTGCTGGCAAATGGAGTAGACTAAAAAGAATACATAAAATGTTAACTACCAAAGCTTTCCAAAACCTTAAATAGTATTAAATACACTGGCAACACACTGCAATTATAACACATGCAGGGGATTTACACTATATAAATACAGTAAACGTTTTGGTGGCCACTCTCTATACTACACTGCCAAACAAAAGGCTCCACAAAGGGAAGCAGCAAGAGGAATGCAAGCTGACTGGACTACAACAGCGGCAGTGAAACAGACCTAGTTCAGTAAAGCCCAGCAAGGCGGTGGTCTAATGGGGATTGCTGCTGGGTCAGAACCCTGGTTTAAAATGGTGTGTTAATGCCATCAAGTGAGCTCAATCTTTGCCCAGATAGTTCCTCTACTGCAGCCTCAAAATAAATCCTTAAATATCCCTTCCAGCTTACCTTTGAGGGAAGCGTTGCACTTTTACTGAAAGGATCCGGTGACGCGAACGGGTCGGCCTTGGGCGGTTTTCTAAAGAAATCCTCTGTCGGGGAAGTCTTGAACGGATCATTCTCTTTAAAAGGGTCCCCACCAAAAGGATCTGTTTGAAGAACAAATCCTCTGTTGTGAACAGTGTCTATGTACTGTATCTGTACATCGGAGCTGCCACGCACAAACTGTCTTTAACAATCAACAGCAACATGGTTAAAAACTATATGAATGTCTATATTGCCTTTCCCAACATTTCACGACCTTTAAAAATAACTTAATGACACACCCACTTCCCCACCACAGGGTAACTTTGGCGACAATATCAAATGTCATCGCTAAAATACTACTTCCAAGATCACCTACACTTTACATGGTCTGCAAGCTATCTACTGTACAAGCTGCACAATCTAGTCAGGGTTAAGAATTCTATTTAGTATACCAGAGGTCTATACAGTGTGTGTGTGTTTATTATACATTTGATGCAACATAAGGATGCTTATGCACATTTCACCCAAGACTGACAGAAAGAACATTGTAATTATCAAAATTAGTAATTCACAGATTTTAACACTTTAATATTTTTACTAATATTGAATAATGTTTTTTTTAAATAAGTTTGCACACTGAAACACAAACTAGGTTTCAAATGTTAGTTTACTGGGGGGACTTTTGTAGTAACAATGTTCTTGCTCTTAGTCAACAATTTATTACTTTGTTTTTCAAATCCATTTGATTAAAGTTGAGATTAGGGTTAGAATAATGTCAATATGTCAGTAGCTTCTGGCAAGACATGGCAGATGGAAGTACGATCTGTCCATCGCCATCAAAGGCTGGTAAGTGAGAAAGGTGTATATAAACAGGTGTACCAAACGAACAGCACACACAGAACTGCATATCACAAACTGCATTTGCACAAAACTGTTCCCATTCAAAAGCTCTATTTAGTTGGGTCGGATTTTTTGCTTTTCAGTGTTATGTATGTGCGGCTCTTTGTTTCGTACTCCTCAAAAGGACAGCGAAAAGAACAAGAGTAGGCTGCACTTGCTTACTGTGTATTTAAGTGTAACATAGATGGGTTTGGTTAATTTACTTTGAAGCTATGAGCTAGCATCTCACAATGTGTGAAGCATGTTTGGTTGAATTTTATAGGTTTAAAATCAAATTTAAAATCTAAAAAAATCTCCCTGTTGTCATATATATATTTTTTTTTATAAATACATTGAAAACAAAAATATTGCTATGAATACCTGCTATAGTTGGTGGCTGCTTTGCAAAAGGATCATTGTGAAATGGGTCACCTGATGAAAGAAACCACACTGTAAAACTGGTAACCAATTCTGGTTAGGTCAAACTTAGGGTGGGAGTGGGGAGATTTAATATTTAGTATGAAATAAAGAAAGCATGCTTCAATGGGAAAGGCAAAATTCTCTTTTCTTGTGATAAACGTTTCTTCAGTATATAGATGCATGATTTTTTTTTTTTAATTTAGATCGCTCAACATATTGTCTACTCACAGTCTGAAATACAAATGTGACAAACTAATAACATTCAGGTTATTCGGAAACCTTTCATTGTCAAGCTGTTAGTAGACTGAGGATACACAACAAAATAAATCATTGACTGATACCACTACAGAGGCAAAATAACAGAACTGGCTGGAGTGCATGCATCAAGACACTGCAGTAAAAAAACAATCAAGACTTGTCACAGCAACCAAGTCACAAGCAGAGGGACAAAGGAGAGCTGAACAAGAGGAGAGACAAGAAGAAGGAGGACCTGTGGTCAAGGGAGAGACTGCAGGACGCAGGGGACACTTTCATCCAGCACAGGACAGGCTGGGTCTTCTGCTGCTGTGGTTATTAGTACAATGTTACTTACTGCCTTTAAAGGGATCTGCACCTTTAAATGGATCGGTCTTGAATGGGTCCTCGGACTGGAATGGGTCTGTGCGCAGCTCCTGGACGTTGTTATTGAACACTGGCGTGTTTGCCTTGAAGGGATCCTCCTGTAATGAAAAAGATATTCCAATTCAGCTTTCAGTCGATAGTCCAAGTGTCCTGCAGTTTAAAGTGCCTTCATATTTTATGTAGATGACTGCGTGAAGCCTTGGCATGAAAACAGACCTCGAGCAACCCGGAATAACTCAAATAGTATCAGAGTCAATCACAAACCAAGTTTTATAACTGGAATATCAATCCCACAAGTATATGTTCCGCAGCATTCAGCCACTTGATTTTTTTTTTCTTTTCAATCACGTTTATATTGTCTGCTAAAGCAAACATGAAGTTAATATCATACCATTCGTTTACATTTGATACTATGAATATATAAATATATAAAACAAATGCAAATATACATATAAATAATACAATATAAATAATATAATTTAAAACATTCACATAATTCTAAATATTTATAATCCCACACAGCCATGGATGTAAATCAGACTGACTGGTATTTATAGTTCCACAAAGTAGTAGGAGATCATTCCTTCTTCAACATAAGAATCTAAAATGTATCGACAATGCAAATATTTATCAGTGTGAGAATGTTGGCACCATTTAAAGTACAAACTGAAACCGGAATTTAAAACAACATCTAGATGTTTGCAGCCTGTGACTGCAAGTGCTGCACAGCGCACACTAGCCTTTTATCTGATGGGCGACAATGGAAATAATATCACCCAGTACAGCAGGGAGCAGATACATCAGACATCGGAAGATAAACACATTGCAAAAGGATAGGTTTCCATTTCAAGCCCGCTAGAAAGGAGAGAAACACTCTGCTATACAGTAGAAGGTGAGCTTTTTTTTCAGACCCCATTTATGCATTGGTTATCTTTTTGATAGTCATTTGTAAATTCTGTTACGTTGGAAGAATACGAACAAGAGCATTTATTTATTTTGCTTTAAGATTTGTCTGCTCATACTTAAAAGTCATGACCTACTAGCCGTAAAGCTTAGTCGAGCTTTTGGTACTACCACTTAGTAACTCTACCAAGCGTAGTAGCTCATACAGAACTATTTCTTACATTTTTTTTTTTTTTTTAATAAAACCACAAATAATTGCCTCTGGGTATTGGTTACAGTTTTGCTGAGCCTTACCACTGCTCCAAAGCCTCCATTGTCTCTCTCAGGAACTCCTTCACTCATGTCAGCAAGGTTAGTCATGCTCCCCCCGTGAGTCCCATTCAGTGCATTGTTGTACTGCTCAATGTTTTTACACATCTCTTGTTGGTTATCCTGGAGTTGGGAGAGCTTACTCCTGGCCTGCAATGGCAAGAAACCAATATCTCACACTTGCATGGAAGCTGCATTTTAAAAAAAAAATCCTTTAACGTCCAAGTTCAAGCCACTTGCAATCAAAATGGAAGACAGGTTCCGTGTTGGCTGGAGCGGTTCTTGTGCTGTGCAACTGGATTAAGGACACTCATCCTTTCTATTTCAGTATTCGTCACTATTAAAGGGGAAACCTGCACGTTGGTGAATTCACATGCAGTTTGCTTTCGATTGGCCCTCCCTTTACAGCCTTCTCAAAAAAATGCTGCATCTTTTCATGCTCCTGAGATCAACTAACCCTGCTGGGTACTGTCTGCATCTTTAATTTTTTTTTTTTTATTACAATACCTGTCTGTGGTTGGGTGACTTATTAGGGGATAATGACACAGGGGATTTGAAGAGCAACTTGGTTTGGGTATGAAGTTATCTTATTGTTTAGATCCACTTGTATCGGTATTCTGGTGACTTTAAAACTCAGTTTAAAAGTTTAAAGCACCCCTGTGGCCTCTCCGCTCGTACACAAGCAGATGCAAGAAATATCACACTGTTCAATGCACTATTTTTACAGATGTATTTCTTACAATAAGTGATGCAGGTGGCCGGGTTCATTGTTTCACTCTGTTGTACCAGCTGCACTTCTTTAAGATGGTTAAAAGGCTATTGAGATCAAAATGGTGCCTTACCAAGTTTTAAAAAGCCACCACGATGTGATGCCACATACAGTCAAATGAGAAGCAAAATAATAAACACACAAGTGAAGAGAAGTGGTATTTCACACTCCTTGCAAATCAGTTTACGAGGTCCCTGGGGGACAGGCTTGAATTGTATAACTGTGTTGAATGTTGATTTTCTGATATGGACTGCAGAACACAGGGGAACAAAATCAACTGCCAAGCTCACTTAACTCATGAACAAAGATGGGTTTAAACCCAGACCTCTAGAGTAGTCCATTAACCTACCGAGACTCAAGGCATTTTGAAACAGAAAATATCATGAACAGAGGACCCAATCTTTGTTAAATAATTTATTTAAAGCGATGGTACAAAGATTTCAAGATTCAAAAGCTGGGAATAAATCAAAAGAATTAAACAGATTTAATAATTTGCAACAGAGCTACTAATGAATGCTCTTCAAACTCAAAGTGCCGTGACTGTCTTACCAGTCTCACTGCCACCAAGTCAAAGTTCAATCTGTTCTCTGCTTTCAAGGCGTTTACTCGTTCTATTTTTGTCAACCGTTTGATTCTTTGTCAGTTTTTTGGTTTTTTGTTTTTTGGAGGAAATGAAACTTGTGGTACAACAACTTGGTTTACTTTTAGGTGAAGTCAGGGCAGTAAATAAAATTCTCAGTCATCAAGCTTTCTGTGAAACTGTGTTGCCCCCTAGTGGTAACAAAAACAATACTGTCAATGTAACATTATAAAGCCTTCTAGAATATCAGTTATGCACTGAATTGGAATGCAACTCAAGATGTACTAGCGAGAACAATAACAGTCATTTTTTGCTGCAGTTATAAGTTTACAGAGCATGCATTTTCAACTATAGAGCAAGTCAGACAAGGACATCAATCAATCAATCAATCAATTAATCATCACAGCTTGCAAGTTAACACTGGGACAATCTCACCAACTTATTCAGTATGCTAACTCTGCAGTTCAGTTTACTGTCAGGATCTGTGAAACCTCCCACTTGTCTCACAGTTTGCTGATGAAGGAAATTTTGTCTACATGAACTAATAACCGAGTGCGCATTTGAAAAATTCTAGTGAGGAATATAAAAACCGAGAAACAATCATGGCGTATTTAAAACCTCATGTCGAGACCAATGTCTTACAAGGAGCCGCTTACCTGGTTAATCTCATCCTGCGTTGACTGCAGGGATTTGATGATGGTCTCGAGCTGCACTTTGCCAGCCTGGATGCTCTGCTCCAGCTGCGTCTCCTCCTGCTGCAGGCGGTTCAATTCAGCTTTCGCCCGGCTCAGCTCCTCTTCCTGAGACTGCAAATCTGACTCCTGAGAATGAATCTGCATTTGCAGTGACGAAATCTGAAACAGCAACGCCACGCCATGAACAAGGAGGAGGACAGCAGGAAATCTTTCTCCAACAGCTGCAAACCAAACACCCGAGCAACGCTTGAAGCATTCTTTTTTTTTTTTTAATTATTAGGAACTGAATGATCATTTGACATCGTATTGGAATTGAAAAATATTTAGGAAGAAACCAGGCTTAGAAAGAAAATGGTGAATTCAACATTAAGTGAGTTTCCTCACAAACCTCTGCGTATGCAACTCAGTTGTAAGGTAGCGTCGCTGCCATTTAGTACTGCAAGCATTACGTTTAGATCAGTTGTGAAAGCAGGCCTTCAGGAAGCTGAAGCCTGGTGAAATGAGAAAGATAGATTTGCTTTTACAACAAAAGCTGGCTCCTGTCCTTACCATCTGAGATTCCTCGTGGCACTTCTGCCTCACGTCGTTCAGCATGTCTTCGAGCTTCGCTTTCTGCTGGTCCATCTCCTCCAGGCGATCTTGAGCATCTTGCTTTTGAGCTTCAAGTTCTTGCAAACTGCTTGTTTCCCGGTCTAAATCATTTTGCAATTCCTATAAGAAACCAGAAAACTTGTCTATATTTAATGTCATCTGATCCTACTTTAGTTTGCAGCCTGGTCCTTTTAATTGACGGGTTCATGCAGGTTTAGAATTCTTATTATTACTGAGCAGCGTCACAGAAAATAAGAAAGGTTTGGAAGGTAGTGATTTAGTTAGCTTATTATTACAAGCATCCTTCTGTGCTTTATTATTTGATACTCCTGAGTTTAATCAATTACCTCACCTGAACCTCACTGGTTTTTTGTCTGATTGATTCCTCCTTTTCTCGGATGTCTTGATCCAAGACATACTTCTCCCTGCAAAAACACACAAAGCAAATGAAACAGTTCTAACCAATGATTTAAAACCATTTTCTTACATTCAATTAGCATTACTAACATTACTACTGGTCCCCTTTTTATTGCGCTGAGAATATTTTGGTTCTTTTTTTTCATAAATTCAGGATATATACAAATATTTCAAATACAACACTATAGATAAACTAATGCATCTGCTGTAGGTCATAGTCAGACTGCAGCATTGGAGTGAGTTTCAACCACAATAGATGATTCTGCATCAGACAACAGCAGCTGCAATTTCATCTAGCGTGGTCTTACTGCCTACTCCAAAATGCATTACATGTAAGAACCTGAAGATCTTCAACTGAAGAAGAAGGGGGACCTGTAATAATACCGACAGTGCTAATAAGAGGCAAGAAAGAGGATTTAAATCCTTGAATCCTTTCACGGGGAACAACGTAATAAATAAAACACAAAACGACCTAGTACAATCTCCACCTCCCCTACAATGCACAGCCTCATTAATTAAATTCACCTCCAAAATATATATTTTTTCTGACAACCAATAAGGGACTTTACCTGAGAGCATTCCAGTGTGTAAAAGCAAGTGTGCTATGGCAGCGAGGAGAGCAAGTAGTGAAGCCAAGAAATAGGGTTACAAAATACACACAGGAAAGGAAGAGGCAACAATCATATTTCGACTGAAAGACACCAGACAGCAGTACTTCCTTGATGACGACTACCATCAGAAAAATCCATTTTTACCTTTTTATTGTTTTTCCTTTAAAGTGTGCATTTTATTACCATTTTTCCATGATGTTCTCTTGCTAACCAAACCTGAAAAACAACTTTTAGCTGGAGTGTAACATAATGTGATTGGCCAATTTGTCAATAATAATTTTGGCAAATGTACTTTATATATTTGGCAGGATTGTTCACCCAAAATGGTTTTCAATAAAACAGGTTACTCTCCCAAAGTGTTCAGTAAGATTTGGAATTAGACAGAACAAGGAGGAACATACGACGCAATAAAATGAAATTGCTGTTTTCTCTCCCGTACTCCCCCAGAGAACATGATAGAAATGCGAATGGATTTTGTCTGGCAAAACACAAACAAAAAATAGATCCATAAATAAATAAACGGGTGTCATGAAACAAAGACCAAATCTATAATGTCATACATATAACAAGTGCATTAAAACCAAGAGGAGCCTGTTCAGCACAATTAACACAACTATGTTCCTGTATAGTTCACCTTGTTTAGAGTGCAGATGAGTCCTGCTGATTAACAGCTACAGACTTGCCTCAGGCAATTTTAGAATAATTTTACTGCAAAGAAATATTCACTGCAAATCAGCCACCTATCCCTACACAAGGCTATGAACTTCATCAAGCAGCGGAACTTGACTTCCATGGGAAAAAACAAACAAAACAACAACGCTGTGGCTAAAATATCTTCCCTCTTTAAGGTACAAGGGACATGTGCATCCCACAAAAATAAATAAATAAAAACCTAACTTTTTTCTTGTTGCTATGAGGTGCACGAAACAGGGTTTAAAATGTACTGACAGGTTGAATCAGGTCATCCAAATTTCCGTTTCCTCCTCGTGATTCTTGAGTCGCTCTCAAATGTATTTTAAGAAGAAATCGTTTGAACAGTCACTCAATTCTTTGTGTACTTTAAGGGGTTAAAGAGAATCGGATCCCCCCCACCCCCCCCCCCCAAAAAAAAGTGCAGAAACACGTGGAGTTTTTGTGTAGAACGTGTATTGTTGCTTTTTACTTTCAACAGCAGCCGCAGCTGTAGCAATGTTTTATAAAGACCTAAGTTCACCAAAAGATTGAATTGTCTGTCTTGTCTTTTTACAAGAGCATGACTCACAAATCCTCAAACATCAGCTCACAAGCAGGTCTTGTGCTTGAGCCAGGATCATGAGAATCAATTTCTGACAAGCACTGACAGCAGTATGAGATGATCACAAGAAAAAGAGAAAAACAGCCAAAACACAAATGTCAACTGCTATATTACACTATTGACACACAAAATAAAATGCAAGTCTTTGCTTCATTAGCTTTTTTAATGCTAGCACTTTCTTTAGAAACTCAATAGGGTGACCAACTGGGACTGGTGAAAATGATCTGGCTAAGTGGAAAAGGAACTAGAAAGTAATGGAATGAATCAGTGACTTCTCCAATGCTATTTGCTGGTTGTAAAAAGGAGCCTTTTAATGTGGACCATCAGCACCTTCTGTGCTTACGTGGCATTGCTGACACATCTAGAGAATATTCCATTGTAATTACCTCTGTAGCTGTGCAATTTCCTGGCTAATATCATCCAGTTCTTTAATCCCAGTGAACTCTCCTGAGCCAACAGAGCTTGCACTGTCCTGTAATAACACACAAACTGAAGTCAGCAATGAATTTAGAGACAACATTGGGGATGGGTGCTGCGGCAGCGTGCAGAGCAGGTAGCACACAAACACAAAAACGAGGGAAAGAAAAACAAGAATAGTGGGAAAGGCAACGCCACAGAACCAGAATCTTACACGTTCACCTCTACTGAAAACAACTTCAAAACCACGGGGTTCTTTACAAACGCTTTGCATCAGTCGATTCATATCCACACACGAAAGCGTTTGCAAACTTGAATTACATACCCGCAACCCGAACATTATTGCCTGATACAGCAGTTTGCAATAGAAACGTCAGCAGCATTAAAAGTAAAGTAATGAACAAGTTAAAGTCCACGCAATGCAAACTCAGGTGGTGGTGTCAGAGCTGTACGGCTCAAGTTACAAGTGCTGTGTGATTTTACACTAAAACTAACATCATTTAAACAAATAAAACCATGCAACATAATACTGTGTTGAAAAGTCATCGTAACTATACAGACACAGTATCTGAAATTCACAGGTATGCTGCATGTACTTACTTTCAGTTTTTTGCCTCCATGCTAAGCTTTTGTTGCTGTACTCGCCCTGCCCCACAGATCCAACAATTAGGCTAGACGTTTTGCAAAAAAGCAATTGAACCGTTGTCTAACAAACTTCTATCATCCGCAAATTTAAACAATCATAATTCACTATAAGACACAGAAGAACAAACAGTCAAGCTTTTCAGCTAATGCCTCCACAACACTGCCAAAGGCAAATGCCAAAACTTTGCATGGTTACTTGACTTATGTTATGGTTATGGGGATCATTAAGTTTAGCTTGTGCAGATGGATCTGTTTCAATGTTACATGTACATTTAACAACACTGAATCTGTTGAGATAAATATTTGCAGTTTTTACAAGCAGTAACAAATGTTAAAGCCTTGATTCAACAGGAACAGTGGCAGCTAGGCGTTTCCTCGGAATAACAGAAGTAGTTTTTAATGCTAAAGCACAAAATTAATGACAAACGTCAGCCTAGCCATGCGAAGGAGCAAGAGCAGTTTGCTGGCATACAGTGGATATAAATGCTTCATGAAGGGGTGACAAGAAGCTACTCACACGGCGCATTTCTGTTAGTGCTGCGATTTCCGATCCTACAGGAGTCATATACCCTGACTGACTCTATACAGAAAGAAAAGAAAGAGGAGGAGGTAGAAAAGCAGGATTGAAAAACGAGAGGTCAGAAGAGATGTGTGCCGCTTAGAAAAGACTCCATCCTTTTCTACCTTGTGCTGGAATTCACACGCATTAAGGAAATATGTAATTAACTGCAATTAAATACAAAAACAAGAGGCTTTGATCTTTACTAGGACAGGAAACCTTTCTAAGAACAACAGGCTTTAATACGAGTCCAATCCGAGCATAGTATTTGCCTATGCAAGCTGCATGTATGACTACTGGAATGGGCTAAACCACTATGAAACAAGAGTCTTCTATTTAAATCGCCTAAACTAAAGTCCTGTCTACTTTGTAAATAACACACAAATGTCATATTCCATTATATTCCCTACGGGGTCAAGGAAAGACCGCAGGAATGGGATGCTGGGTCCATCCTGCTTACATATCCTCAAATGCAATACTCACAGAGCCCGGGGTAGTTCTCTCAGAGGGTGGGATCATGTCTGGAGTCAAGACCTGAGGAGGGTCAGTCCCTTTACTGACTTTCTGCTGAATGAGGTGCATGGCTAAAGAGAACTGCTCTCTCGTCAGCTTCCCCATTTGCCGCGTGTCAGCCAAGGACCTAGAGCAAGTCACAAAATGATGTTATGATACATAACATAGTGGTCCAGTGGTTGAAGAAAGGGGCTTGTTACCAGGAGGTTGCTGGTTCAATCCCAGCTCAGCCACTGACTCACTGTGTGTGACCCTGAGCAAGACTCCAAGTCACTTTGGATAAAAGCGTCTGCTAATTGATTAATTAAAAATAGTATTATTGTTGTGACTATAACTGTTCATTCAGAACACACAAGTATGACATGCTTAGGTTCAACCCTGGTATCACACCAAATAGAGTGCCCCTTCAATTTAGAATGGCATAGACACCCGCTTGTTTTTAAAATAGAAACACTTTTATGAAGGCATTTCAACATTAGGGCTGTTATTTTAGGAGGTTCGTAATGTGCAAACAGCGCTCTCATTCTAAATAAAGTTAATTAAACTGGTATAAATAAGAGCTATGTGACACATATAGATTGCTGTGCTTCAGCAAATACAAAGTGTATTTACAGCACAAGAAATACCATCTTACATTCATGAATGCCAAAGGCTTTTTTTATTCTGTTAGTACAACATCAAGTTTAATTCCAATTCATAAAACCTATAGGCCAGAAAGGATTATTCATTTGGTCTCATAAAACTACTTTTACACTATATTACTAATTTGAAATATTATAAAAAAACAACAAAATAAGCAGGTCTCAGAATGTCGGCATTAAATCAGGTGTGTTTTCTTCTGGTCATTAAAATGGTATCATAACTTGGAGGACAGTTGCTTTGTTTCTTACCATATATGTGCTAAGATGCTCTGAGGAAGTCCGGAGTGCATAAAGATGTCTTTGACTTCATGGCCACTGACAAAACCATCCAAGTCGACATCTGTTTTGAGAAAAAAGTCATCGTATCTTCCTCTGTCACCTGCTGGCACTACCCAGTTTGCGGATTGCTACAAGAGAAAACGGGGTCTTTACTTTCATGACACATCACTACAGAAATCTGTTTTAACTTAATGTTTCTATTCGTTAAACTCTAAGCCAGGGGGTGGTCAAAGTTGGCCCTTCCATTTCTGGTTTTTGTTCCAGGCTTGTTCTAAATTGTTTAACTGAAACAACTAAAACTCCACCCAGAACCGGTTAAATCATTTAATTGTACCTGTTACACCCCTATTAAGCTATTAATACCCCTAGATCACCTATAGTGTATACAGTATTACTAGACACAAAGCTGTACCTGTGCAGACTTCAACGAGTGTTTTGGTGACAAACTCCCTGCACTGTTCAGGCTGTTCATGCTGCCGTGGGATGGTGTGGAACGTAGACTATCTCTCGGTGGAGGGCTTGCAGGAAGAACTGGGACTGCACCTGGCAGTACTTGGACAGAGCCTGGAAGAGCAGCTGCCGTTTTCTTCCTCTTCGAGGGGGGTATGAGTGAAGGGGTTAGAACAGATGGGACGGGCTCCTTCTCAAGAGCTCTATAGACCAGGTGCATTGCCTGCAAAAATCAAAATCAATACAATCATTAAAAATGCATTCATTTTGCTTAAGGTATATAAATTCGTAATATTCGTATTTTTTTTTTAACTCACTCACCACAGCAAACTCATCTCTGTCCAAGTGTCCATCTTTATCGATGTCACTAAGGTCCCAAACCTACATTTAAAAAAATACAAAACCGCTGTAAGAATGGATTTGTCCCAATTTAAACAGTGACGAGAACACATTGGCAACTTTTCTATTTTGTAAAAAGAACATGAGGAATGGTTAAAACATACTTACCCTGCCTAACACATCAAGAGGTAGTTTTGAGTTCATTAGTACTGGTTTCACCTTATCCCCAGACAGGAGACCATTAATCGGCAAGAGACTTTCAAAAATACCATCAAACTTTCCCTTCTCTTCCGGCTGTGAAGAAAAATAAATAAATAAAACTACACACACAGTATATATCTGAAGGTTTAAACAGAAAGGAATAGTAGATCGTTACATCATTAACTATGTAGTAAATTATTATTATTATTATTATTATTATTATTATTATTATTATTATTTATTTATTAGCAGACGCCCTTATCCAAGGCGACTTACAATTGTTACAAGATATCACATTATTTTTACATACAGTTGGGTTTTTACTGGAGCAATCTAGGTAAAGTACCTTGCTCAAGGGTACAGCAGCAGTGTCCTCCACTGGGGATTGAACCCACGACCCTCCGGTCAAGAGTCCAGAGCCCTAACCACTACTCCACACTGCTGCCCCAAATTACATCACAAACACATTAATGGATTTAAATAAGCGAGTGCAGTTACCATGGCATCAAAAACCTACAAGTACCTCCGCTGTTTGTTTTCAAACACACTTTCCTTTGACAAACATATGTTAACAATACCTAAACGTTGAGAAGTTAGTAAAAACTGTGACCTACCCTTACAGCCCAGTGCGAATCCACTGTTGGAGGACCTGCAATTAACAAGGGACTGCTAGTATCGTGCTGGAAAAGAGCAGAAGTTAAAGTGTTAACTTAAACTCTGCAGAAACATGCTTTACCCTGAATACAAGAACAATACAAAAATAAATATGCTGGTCTCAAATCCTTAGTTATGACAGAACCACACTCGATGGGAAAAGTGAATTAAGATAGTCAGGATAATAGGACTAAAAGAAAAAAAAACTGGTTCTTTATATATATTTTTTTTACAACATTAGAGCAAATGTTTGTGAAACTTACAAATTTTGGTGGTGGGACTGTGAGATTTAAGCTGGTTAGGCTTACATCGTGGCCACTCTGCGCACATGCGACCAGTCGTAAAGCAACATAAAAGCCCTGAAAAGAATACAAAATAAAATATAAAGTTTGTTCAGAGAGGACATTTCTATAAGAATGCAGTACAAGATTAGATTACACTGGTCAAAAATAAATAAATAAATAAATAAATACACAACCTGTTTATCAAGGTAGCCCTTTCCTTCTGGGTCTGCCATATCCCAGATCTGCAAAAAAAAAAATTAACAAAAGGAACAAAAGTAAAAGAGAAGTTGTTTTCAGTTATTTGCCGTTACGGAACACTAACTGACCCTTCACTCACCTTTCCCAAAGTGCCATCTGACAGCCCCGATTTTTTTAGAAACAGAGCAGCTTCTGTCGGACCCACTCTGCCCGTATTCCCAGGATCTACCTGTGGAGGAACACAAATGGAAACGCATTTAAAATCATACAAATCAACAGATGATTCTTGCTGAAAATAGCCGGTTCACAAGAGTTGTGCATTATGAATTACAAAACCCTGCAAGACTTAAATGCAAAGAATTGTATTATTGTTTTATTTGATCCAGAAAGAAACAACACATTTATTTATTTTAATTGCCGTTTTTGATTCAATTTCTCTATTTTTGCTCAGCCTGGTCTCTACATGAATGCTTCCTTCCAACCCGATAATATTTCTAAACCCCAGCACAGTTTCAATGGATTTTCTCTGTTGAAACACTCAACACGTCTAGTATAAGCAACAACCCCACTTGACACCTCACGTCTGCTAAAAACTATTTAGCAAGAGCCTATCAAGTTATTGACCAAATAAACCCCTTCCACTCCTTTGCTGAAGCCATCAACTCACAAATTATTAAATCTCTGTAGTATAAAATCTGCTGCTGTTCTCAGACTTCGTCCGCAATTCATTCGAATCTAACATGACTGTTATATGCATGTGAAATGTTTAGGACATATACCTGATCTTTACTTTTTTGTTAGTAATTTAGGATGTATTAAAATAATGTTAAATAAAAAGGCTTTCAAACTGAAACAGCACCACAGACCACACACACTCCAGACTCATGTTGATACGGCTCACACAGTGAAACAGTATTGTAACAATATCAAAATGCAGACCTACATCATACAATGTACAAGACGTCCCATCACCTGCATCCGGTGATGTTAAAAGTAAAACGATGCATCTTACCTGTCTGTAATAGGACTCGTACACAGGGTTCCCACTTAAAAGCTGGAAAATAAGAAAATAAAACCTGTTAAAACTGCCTAAAGTTGATAAATAAAAGTCTCAATAAAGTCTATTTAAGTATTGATCACAAGACAGTTAGCTATCAAACAAATATTCTATACGATGTTTTTAAAATGCTAATGACTTAATTCTTTGAGACATTTAAATTGCCATAAATGTTTATCACATTTTTAAAATGCATGAAAAAAAAAGGTTAGAAATATGTCTGACACTTGTGTGCGTGAACGAGATTGAATTCTCTCTAACAATGAAGCAGACTAACTCTTTCTACAAGCAGCAGGCAGATTTCTTCTCACACTTGGAATACTTAGCAAAGTCATTTTAAGCTTTATTGTTTGTCAGCTTTCAAAGTGCGAAATGCCCCTACTAGGAGCAACATGTATTATTATACATGCATTCAGCAACTAGAACACCATTCTAACCACACCACAGTGACAGAGGTTAACCAAGACAAGTAGCACAACACCTGGTTTTATTTTTAGATTGCGTCACTCCACTCAGGTTGGGGATGATAGCATCTGTTCAGGATAGAATCTGTTCATAGCTACAACTGCATACAATTACACATACTGTACAGTTCTGGCAAGTCTGTGTTACAAAAACCGTGTGGCTTCGCTGGAACCCTGACAAACAACTACTCAAAGTCTTCAACAGCCCTGAAACGTTATCCGTGCCACGTTTATATTGTTTCTGATGTAGGTCAGTGTTTGTGTGTATATAGAGGGAGGGAGTAGTCGGTGTCTATTTTACCATTATGTTTTATAACAATACAGTGGTTTGCAAAACAGAAATATCAGATAGCAGAAACACATTTCTTATTTATTTCGGCAGACTTTCTAACCATACTGTCTACACTGTATTCAATCCCCTGGATCAGCTCAAATGTATGCAATGAAAACAATACCCTGACTCATCAAACGACAGGTGAATAAAACTTTCATGAAAGCTTTGCTGTATGCAGACAGCAGCAAGACATCGGGAAGTTTAACTTTAAATAAGCGACGCTCTGGACAAAGCAACAGCATTTACTGCAACCTTTCATCTTTTCTGTGTCATTTAAACCCAGCCCAGGTCAGTACTGCCACTTTAAATAATTTGTTTTTTGCATGTGGGGGATCTGGTGTTGAATTGCGGTCATTCCAGCAATGCTTACAGACATTTGCCTTAAAGCAATACAGTGCATGGTATATTTTGTTTTTACAACAAAGTCATTTAGTGTTACTTGTACTATAAATTGTATGCAGCCACCTTTACTGTAGTATAGAACTGTTTTTTTTTATGTTAGAGCTTGTGAAAGGAGCTACATTGGCAGCCCTGGGGTCCAACATTCATGATGATATAACTGGGTGCAACATTATTTAACACAAGTTATCGAGACTTAGAACCTGGGGATATAAAGCGACACCTGTTGATCTGTCTGTGTACGTATGATCCCTCTTTCATCTGCAAGAGGCAATTCAAAGCAGCTGCAGACCGTGGATAGAACTGCTCACTCAGTCAAAGAATTCAGATGGCTTGTGCAATCTCACTTTACTCCATACGTTCTCTAATCTTTAACATCTGGATTCTTCCATTTTGTGCATTCTGGCGATACATTCTAAACTGATTATGCAGATAGTATGCCAGAGGTTAACTGAGTCGTTTCATCGCATAGTGCATTATTACTTTAGTCTGCAATTATAAACTACATTAAGGTTATCGAAAGCTTCTTTAGATACTTTTGTCATTTTAAAAGGGCTTTATGGACTAAACGCCTTATAGCTTTCATATACAATGAAACTGAAGTACAGCATACAGACTTTTAAGAATGAATCAGTGTGGGTAATTTTATATCACAGCCATATTATCCAGGCAATGCTGTTTAGCAACAGTTTTCTTGGTTTATTAAATGTACTTTGATTGCATGTTGGACAGAGAGGCAAGTATAAATATTCGTTCTCTTGAAATGCTCATACAGTCTTTTACAATTTGGTTGCGCATCAGCCTATAAAATCAAACCTTACCCAGCTTATCTCCCACATCAAATACAATTTAAAACCCAACTTTTAACTCCACGAATATTTCCTTCGGCTGCACACTGAAAAGCAAAGCGTTGTATTATTTTAAAATATTTAAAACGCAGTGTTTTCTATTTGGGCTGGAATTTGACACATTGATCACAAAGGGTTTGATAATAACACTGTGTCTGTGCACTGCCTCAATGCTCAAGGACATGTGAACAGTCACTGCATTTCTACACGTTCCTTTCACAAAGCTAATTCCAGAGTCCCTATGCCATCATTAACATCTTTGTAAGGGTCTGCAGCTGCACTCATTAGTGATGTCTGAAAGCAGCTCTAATACACTAAACCCTGCAATTATCTTCAAGCAACCTATCAGTACACAACAGTGTCTATTTTGCTTCATTTATTTTTACACTAACAAATGAAAGCCTACTGGAGCCACTAACCTCCCGATACATAAACCTATCGTTCCACTTACTGTACATAAAACCCAGTGCTGCACAGAGATTTCTACTTGACATGGCACCAGCAGTTACAACTGGGTGTGACACTTAACTCCGGTTTACAACATTACTCTTCACATAATGATGCATCATTGTGTCCCACGACGTAATGTTTGAGCACTCGCTTGACACTGTGCATAGCATACAGTACACAATACTGTCACGTCTTCTTTAGAAAGCAATAACACACATATTATACATATTACACTGTACCACAGTCAAAACTATGAATGGGTGCAGCTTTTTAATAGAAGGCCTGCACTGATTAGCCATACGAACTGCAACGAATCAATAAAGCAGTAGTATTTTGTTCTGATGTAAAATAATTTTTATATACAGGGAACTTGGCTCTGAGCAAAAATATGACATAAAACCAATAATACTGAACAGTCTCCTACAGACATCAGTCGTTTACACCACGTAGTTTTCACTAATTGCATCTATTTTAAAATCTCCACTGTTGTTAACAGGGAGCAGCTACCAGTCAGAAAGGGAAACAAAGTCATAACAATCGTGACCGGTTCCTCGATTATGTAATACATGAAAAACGTAATACAGATTTCAAAACGACACTGTAAATTCACTCTCATTGCGAAACACCGGCGACACCAGGATTGTCAATATATCTCGTCAGAAAAGAAGAAAACCAAAATTTTCAAACTCAAAAGCTGCACGGACATTTGTATACATCCAGCACTAGGGATCTCGTTTTAATCAAAATTAATAATACAACTGATAACAGATGTTATCTGCATATACATTCCCCCTGTGTTGATGTGACAGCTTGTAACTTACGAAAACCATCACTACTGAAACTGCTCATTGTAATACAGAACATAGATATCGCAACGAAACTCGGTTTTTGTAAACGTCCTCCGCAACCTGCAGTTAAAGAAATCATACGTGCGAGTTTTCGGTTTTCGGTTTTCAAATATTTCACCATTTTCTGTCTCCGTAGGCCTAACCCTGCTACACACCCCTAACCTTAAAATCCACCACAGGTCCCTAAACGTTTCACACACCCCACCCTCTTTATTATACACAAAGCAGGAAACACGGTGGTGCGCCCCACTGACGAGATTTTTTATTATTATTATTTATTTCCGTTCTTTACAAATAATACATTGTACAATACCTGAGTGTGAGACGTGAGCGCCGCCATCTTCCCTATTGCCACGGGAGCGCGCCTCTAGAGCACGGGAAAAGCACGCGCGTGAGCGGGTTGGCACGGGAAAAGCACACGCGTGAGCGGGTTGGCACGGGAAAAGCACACGCGTGAGCGGGTTGGCACGGGAAAAGCACGCGCGTTAGCGGGTTGGTACGGGAAAAGCACGCGCGTTAACCGAGAACCTGCACGACGCTCGGGAATATGCACGACTGCAAATGATTTGATGGGGAGTTCAAAAACTACAAACGCAAAGTTGAGATAACAGTTAGAGCAAAGACACACGGTGTAATATCCACACAAGCGACATAAGGCTCCTAAACAGGTTTATGATGAGTTGAATCTCTACTAACACAAACTTGTGACAAGTGCGAGTGGGCAATCATAAAATTACTAAGTCCTGCTCTGCGATTGCTTGGATGGGTAAAAAGACTGCACTTCAGTGTCGCTCCCCTAGAGGGCGTGGCTGAGGCACATTGTCGTGGTCCAGAGAGGAGAGGCTCTGCTTGTGCTGCCAGTTTGGCTGTAATCCAGAGAGAGGTTGTTTTTCTTCGCTAGAGTATTTGAACAACTTAATCCTGGACGAAATAAACAGCTGTGTAATGCGATGAGGCAAACAATCAGAAACAGCTGCCACAACATGCAAGCCTAGACATCAAGGGCAGCACCGCCTCGACAAATCTGCAAAGGATTTAAACCCAAGATTACACACTCGGATCCCTTCGTGGAAGCTCATAGGGAATTCTCTTCTCCAGAATGGCCCACAGAGTCATCACTGTAAAGACAGCAGGACATTGGATACAAAGGTACTTGGTAAGAGAACAGAGACAGTTTATCAGATCTGCTCTCGCGCCAAGGGTAACCAAAACTGACTTGAAACAGAGAGATGCAACTTACTGTACATGTCAGGATACCATTAGCATCACACACCCATGCACCCGTGTGCGCTACATATTGCCGGTGTATTCAACCCTGGAAACGTATGTTTGGTTCAGTGGTTTTTAGGGATGTAAATGCAGTGTAAATGTATAAAACAGATGACAAGAAAATCTTCCTGCATGCTCAGATTGAGCCCCGATATTGAGACGGATCCTGATCCAGCTTGTTAAATAATAAAGGTGTGTCTGGATTGCACAGGGTGAGCTGTGTTAAGAGCCACAGGCAGGGAGGGTATTGGCTTAAAGGATTTGCACCCATTTGCCTAACAAACAGGTACAATACCATGCAATCCGTGAAACACTTCAAAGCACAGTACTCATCATACACACAGAAAAAAAAAGTTTGTATGCTGTTGTCTTTATTTTGCAAAACATGACTTTGCAAGTATACACAATTTAGCAGGGGGTAGTATTTTGCATGTATGCTGCTTGCAGTGTATGTGTCTTATTTGAAAATGAGGAGTGTCCTCTAGCATAAAACAAAGAGCACTTTACCAGGGGTTTGTTAGAAGGGGGTTCAAATTGTGGACAAGGAAACCGATGAAAGGGATGATTAAACACACCATGTCATTCCGTTTTAAAGCTTCGTAAAAGCTATTTATTGTACATAATGCTGAAATGAAATCCATCCCAGAAACAAGTTAGCAATCAGAAACTCAGCCTTCAAGATGTGATCTGCAGCTAAGGCTAGAACTGAACTTCATCAGAAAATCAAAACGAAACATTAGAAATGCAAAAGCCATCAGAACAACAACTTAAAATTCAAATCAGTAAAAATAGACAGCTGAAAAATAAACACGCTTGCATGATCTACATTATTTCTACACTTCGCATGAGCTCATGAAAACTTAAAACATGCAACTCTCCCAAGTCTGACGTCAGCATTCGCATTTCTATTTCAATTTTAAAGTGTCATATTGTAACAGCAAGGATCAATTATACACATTAGACAACAGAATATATCAACACGGCAGGACTTAGAGAATAAATTATTATTTAAGAAGTGCACTGTGCACATTATAACACAATGTCATCTTGCCCATAGCTTTTTCACTGAATATTCATGACATTTTGTACCAAATACAGCTTGATTCATTTTTATGTTAAAAAAATAACAAATGGCACGATTAAGTAAATCATCACGACAAACTCCACACGCGATCTTCCTCTGCAGTTTGATCAGAGCACACACACAGTAACAGAGCTTCATAACAGCATCATATACAGTTAGGTGATTGTACTTTTAATAACTTTCAGAGATTTCTCATATTAATGTTTTTTTTTTGCAGATTACATATCGTAAGAACTGACATGTTAAAGCAGGTTGATGAATGTTTATGCAAAATAAATAAATAAATAACGTACCTATACACTGAAGCACCTGTATTGTTGTATACTTCATGATTCTGAAACAGGGTGTACTTTGCATGACTGTTTGCAACTGAAGCCATTTGTGCAAGTAATTGTTTCTGCAATCGTAGAATAGGTAATATACATGCTGTTCTAAATGATTACCTCGACATGTGAAACTTCAGTTCAGTGCCTACCACCCAAGAGACTGTATATCCCCTTCAGTCACTGCATGCACAATTGCACCACAGAGATGGATATAAAACTCCTATTGCATAGCAGTTTTTTCCCCATTAGAGGTTTTACTACAAGCTTGCTTAGCCCCAGCTCAGGTGCATCTTATTAGACTCACAGTAAAGCCAGGAATGGATCAAACTGCCATGCAATTTATTTCCATCCCTGCACCATGTTAAGTTTCCTATCTATGTATCTATTTTATAATGCAGAAAGGCTTTGTTTTGTTCAAAGTTATGGTGGGGCAACTACTCGAACTCCACAGAGTTAATACAAACTGTTGTAAAATTTCTAAAAATGTAATACCAAAGGGGATATGCAAGACCAGACAACTTGGGAGTAACATGACATACTTGCACTAAAGGCTTTAACAGTCCAGTACCAACAAGGCAGTTGTAGAAAAGCACTCCACTATTCATGTTTCTATTCCAGTCTGTATTGCATTATTGTGTGTCATGCATCTCCTGGTGTTACAGTTAGACTGTGTTGCCTATTGGAAAAATGTGCTTTACATTTTAAATATATTTTCTATAAAGAGAAATCAGACATACATTTTTACCTTTAGCAACATGATCCAATTTCAGGGCAAGGAGACTGAAGACTTTAGTATAAAAAAAATAAAAAAAATTCTAAAAAAAAATTCCACCTTTGTACCATTATTTCACATCCTTCATCTTGTTGTTTTTCTTGTGTGCTCAAAGACATATATTTGCAACTGCAATATGGCAAACTGTTGTCTTCCCAAAAGTCTTAAGCAGCTTTTACCATAAACACCCTGAAAAATCTACTGAGGATGTTTCTACAAATTACTAGAATTTAGGTAAAGTTTACACAAAGTACTAAAACAAACAACCTTGTACAAGCATTTAGATCTATGTTTGTTTAAAACTATTAAGCTTATTTTTTCAATGGTACAGTTTAGAGGTCTTAGCAAGCATTACAAGACTTACTGACAACAATGGAAGCACGTGCTAAGCAACTCTGTATGTGGCTTTCTCTAAGCGATCTTGAATGCTTATACAACACCTGATTGTCATTTTATGCTGCCTTGCTCATAACTTTCATCTCGGGGGTACAGCAAAAGAAATAGCGACATCATACTCGATAATGAAGTAAAAAAAAAAAAGAAAAATGGCCACTTGGTAAATCTAAACACTAGGCAGCGACACCAGCAATTGAAGTGGGTTGTGTGCATTGGTTCAAAAATAAACTGTTCAGTGTTTGTTTTTTTTTTTTTCACATCTTGGCTTTGTCCAGAGAGAAAGCTCACCACGGCCCGCAGCCTTCTTGCACTCCCCTCCCAGTCCACACTTATAAACACTCGAGAGAGAGAGCGAGAGAGACAGGCACGGGTCACTCGTCATCGAACGTCTGCTGCAGGAGGAAGTTAGCTGCGAGGTTTTCATTCTTCTCGCAGGCAAAATAAGCTTGAATAACAAGTCCTTCTGGAAACCCCAGGGCTTTTAACTGCAGCGGAAGAAGAAAAAAAAAAAGGTTTTGATTGAAGAAATGTAGAAACTGGCTAAAAGTACAGGGTAACTGCAATGGCTCATCGGAGGATTATTTACAGCAACCTACTTAAGAACATACCCAAAACAGTATAACCCATGTGAATGGAAAATGCATTAGAAATCCTCTTTCTTACAATGCATTCTGTTAAGTGAAAGTGATCAAGACAGTGCTGTTTCCAAAACTGATAACACACACCAAGTCACACACGATTTCTGATTTCCTGTCCGAATCAATATGTTAATACTAATAGGCTATACTGACCATTTTCCCTTGTGTGTCTGAGATTCCCTGCTATTACAGCTTCTAATATTGGAGAAAATGAGGAAACTCATTTTAACCAGCACTGGGTTTTCAGATACCAGTGCCTTCCTCTAGCAAAGAAATTAAACAACTTATTGAAATCATGCCCAGGGCACCAAACACAATGCCCTTGCCCTCATGCAATATCAATAGACCAAACCATATACTCCCCTGCTTAATGCCAGCGTATTGCTCGACGAAATATACCAATATACCATCTGAGCAGTCCCAGGATTAGTTATCAGTATACCCACCCTTTCTATTGCCTCTTTCTCTTGAGGTGTGACCTGGATGTAGTTTGTCTGCGAGGACCCTTGACCTTCCGCTTCCTCTCCCTCTCCTTCTCCGGCAGACTCTCCGAAAGGCTCGTTCAGCATCTGCACAAACCTCTCCTGGTGCTGCGTGATTTGCTGCGAGAAACAAAAAGGAAATAAAACGTGCATCGGAGACAAAGCGGCGGGGTGGGTGAATGGGAGTCCCGCAGCGTGAAAGGGCCGGGGGCCCCTCGGAGGCTCACCTGGAGGAGCTGGGGGTTGTCTCTGCCGAGCTGCTGCAGCAATGCAGGCAGCAGGGCTGGGTTCTGCTGGATGATCTGCCGCATCTGCTGGAACTGGGGCTGGTTTCGCAAGAACTGCAGGGGGTTACTCGACGATACATCACCTGATCCGTACAGAAAAGAAAAAAAAAAGTTACATATACAGCTGTGGCCAAAAGTTTAGCATCACCTAGAATTTTAGGATTGAGACATAATTACAAAAATAAATAACTATATGAACATCATTTTGATCTTTTGCTTATCATGCAATCAAAGAAACTCCAAAACGATATCGCAGAAAGTCTACCAGAAGCCACAATAGTAGTACAGTATTTCATGTTTTTTTTAAATGTGTCAGTTTGTCGTTAAGTCTATGCAAAACTACAAAGCGGTGTGTAATTCAATATGTTAACGTCACATTATTCAGCAGGTTTCATTTGACTTAGTGGCAGGGCAGAAGCAGTAAACAGTGTGTGTGTGTGTGTGTGTGAATGTAAGGTTGGCAGGGATGGGGTTAAATCTGTCTCTTCCAGGAGGTGTGGGCATTCCCCAGTTAGGTAACTGATGCTAACTGGGGAGTGGCCACGTGTATAAAATGAAATCCTTTGTCTGGATCCCTGTGCAGTCATGAAGAATCGAAGCAAACAAGTGCAGATTACAGGGCTCTGACATGGCTGAGTGCTAATCAATGTGGCCCTGGCAGGGAATGGAGATGAAAACTGTGATTCGCTTCCTCACTCACCACTCCCGGCCGGGGCGGGTCTCTCTGCTGGTTGTGGCGTGGGATTGGAGGCGGGAGCTGGAGGGGATGTCTCTTTTGGAGGAAGGTCAGGTTCTGTTGGAATTCCCTGAACAATAAAGAACAAAAATAAATTGGAATGTTTGGGATCCAATTTAATAAGCGCATAACATCAATAATGTACCATCTCAGTCGCAGGTTTAGCATTTGATCGCAATGCCATCAAATGCTGTGAATGTTTAACTTTAAAACAGGTTACAACAGGCTATAAACACAGCACCTTGACACAGACTTAACAAAAGACAAGGAAACTCCTGAGAAAACTAAATTTGCAGCTGCTCTTTACTGAAGGCACTTACTGTGAGAAGGTATTCCACTGCCCGGTCAGGGTTATTGTAGCTTGCCCTTAATGCCGCTATCACCTGCTCCCTCTCGTATCCCATTGACATGATCTCTGCGACTAGATTTTCATATGCCTGCCCTGTAACTGGACATGCAATTTGTGCCTTCGTGTAAATTCGTGTAAGAAAAATATATTTTTTTCACGTATTTTAAAGTGATAACATATAAAAGAAATATCATTTTAACAATAATAAAAAAGTAAATATTAAATATTATTTAAAAAAAAAAAAAAAAGAAAAAAAATCACCTAGTATAGACGATGCTTCTTCTAAAAGATTAAGGTCTTCAATGCTGTGAAAAAAATATGATTCAGATCAGAAAGAGTCAGACAGAATGGGCATCAGTGGGTCTGGTGCTTAGCGAGAACTTACAAAAGCGATTCCGCAAATGATCCACGCCATGCACATCCATTCACTATACAGGTCTGGTTTTAAAATTAACAGCAAACATGTACTTTCATTTTCTATCTGGTGCTACACAAGAATGACTGTGCATTCCATGCGCACTGCTGGACTGCAGCTGTTTGCGTTTGCTTTGTGGTGAGAAATGGCTGAATCTAATGAAGTAGATTGGTTGCACTTCAAGTAACACCACCAGCAAGGCACGTGATTGATGTTCTTCTCGTCTACCTGGAGGAGACAGGTGGGGCGGTGGCGGGCTCTTCCTTCGCTTCCTCTTTGGGTTTTTCCTCAGTGGGGGTATCGGGGAGTCCAGGTGCTGCTGCCGCTGCTGCGTCTGTGCTGAGGGGGGCTGCAGCGGAAAGGGGAGCCACAGGGGGCACTGCTTCCGTAGGTGGGGCATCTTCTGATGCTGCAGGTACAGGGGCGGGGGTGCTGACAGGGACAGGGGTGCTTGTTACTGAAGGAGTTGGGGTTGCTTCGCTTGGGGGCTGCGCAGGTAAAGAAGATGATGCCTTTGGCTATTCGCAAGAAGAAATACAAAATAAATAAATTAGGAAAGCAATACTGTTGTTTGTACAAGCTACGTGCGCTCTCTAGCGCTCTGCTCTTGATATTCTGAATGAGGACTATCTTTGAATATGGACCCAATTTATTACGTTTTGGCTGTGGAAAAGATGTCTAAGCGAAACATAAATTCATGCAGTAAACAAAACCGATACGTATTGATATTTTATTTGGACCCCTTATCGATTATTTCTTAATGATCGAATCACAAAACAGAATAGTATTTCTGAATATTGAGCATTTAGAATTGAAACAGAATGCTATCTTCTGTCTAACAGCGTGCTGGCGCTTACCTTGGTTACCATGACTACGACAAAGTTATTTTCATCTATCTTGTAGTCCTTTATAGGTATGTCATCGTTAAGGATTTTACCTTGAATGTAAGAAAAAAAACCCCAAAACAAACAGATTTGTCTATACGTTTGGATTTTTAAAGACACAGATATATTAGATATGAGATTGCATTGGCAGTACATTCTATAAGACTTAATATTGAGATTCACAACATAATAAATAAAGCAATGGGGCTTTGATGCTACCCTGCTTTACTGAAACTGGGGGAGAAACTCTTACTGTAGACTACACTGTTACTATAATTTAACCTTTCGGATTGAGGATTGAGTAAAACTATGAACAGCAGCAATGAACAACAAAAGCGATGGGGTTTCACCTGCATAGATGAGCTTCTGCCCGGTTGCTGGATAGGAATCAGATCCTTTTTCTTTCTCTATTTTCTCCTTTAAGGATCTCACCTGGAAAAAAAGAGCATTTAAGAAACACCCGCAAGCCTGTTAATCCAGATTGCATTCCTCAAATGGTTTTAGATTGAGGTGGACTTCAGAGTCAGTAATTGAATTTAACAGTGTGTAACAGCTGAAGAACTTGGAAAATTTAATCAAATCGAATGAGATAAAGTCCTACTCCTTCTAACTTGTTTTCAGCTCTTAAACAGTTGCAGATTTCAAGTTAGCTGTAATACGTTATAAGTTGAAGACAACTTAAAAGGTCTAATTAAACAAATGCTCAATTAAGGGCCTAGTTAAGTAATAGAGAGCTCATTTGGAATAAAAAACAGCACACAGAGGGGGTCCCCAGAATCAGGGTTAGGAAGCACTGGTCTATAAACCAGGGGTGTCCACTCACAATCCTGGAGGTCCAGTCCACTCCAGGCTTAACAGCTAAAATTAACTAATTAACCACTTTAGGGTGTGGGTGGACATTTAATTGGTTCAATTAAATAATTTAGAACAGGGTTGGAACAAAGACCAAGACTTGGAGGAGTCCGAACATTCTATATTGGGGGCGTGTCACACAGCGATAGGGGAGGAGTCAGAACATTCTGTATTGGGGGCGTGTCACACAGCGATAGGGGAGGAGTCCGAACATTCTGTATTGGGGGCGTGTCACACAGCGATAGGGGAGGAGTCCGAACATTCTGTATTGGGGGCGTGTCACACAGCGATAGGGGAGGAGTCAGAACATTCTGTATTGGGGGCGTGTCACACAGCGATAGGGGAGGAGTCAGAACATTCTGTATTGGGGTGTCTATTAGGTTCAGCACATGCGTGGGGTGCAGTATTTCAGCAATTCAAAAGTAGTTCACATCTTTTCATGACGGCAATACATTGCAGCTTGCAGGAAGTCTGCCTTTAACCAAAAACTTAAGAGCAGGCACCTGAAATCCAACTGGACAAAATAGGCAGGTCATTTGTTTGTGTGTAACTTATAAGGTCTGTCTACAACAGTGTGGTTCTGTACAATCCCAGTGCAAGTACTAAAAAATGACCACGGAACGACCCACGTGTAAAAAGTGTTACTGTCATAATATAGGCTTATTTTAAACTTCCAATACTCATTTTCACTGTGGTAACAAAACATTTCAAAAGGGATTAAAACACTACAATAATTAACAGTTCAAGTAAGGCACTAAGAGTCTGGACAGGACTCTGAAATCAGTGTGGCATTGACAACTTCTTCAGGGCAATCAATCAACGACTTCCCAGCCCAGCTAACTGAGCTGGGTTAGTAGTAGGCTAGTATTTGTGTGACGTTTCTAAAAAGAGTTACCAACAACTCGAAATGAAAATGTGGAATCTTCAAAACGTCCTACGAAACTTGACGGCTTTAGCACATATTCTACGTACAGCATGTGCAATGTTATATGTTAAACCATAACAAATTGATATTACTCCCCAACAAAACCCTTATAGTACAATACATTATATTTATGTACAGTTATTAACACTGTCTAATTTACAAACTCATGCTGTTCTTCTCTGCTGTCAGTCTGTTCAAAGCACCGAAAAAAAAATGTTTATTTCAACGCAAGAATCACTTAGCTCCGGCTCTATCTCAATCTTAAAGGTTTGCTGCTGCAGCGTTTTCACCGTGATCTTCAACATATTTAAAAACAGTTTTAAATACAAATAACTTCCAGCAGAAATATCCCGTCCCTTTCACTGGTACTCCGATGCCAGTTTTGTGACTCAGCTATCTCGACTGCTTCTGCACCTTCTTGCCTTTACTACTGATAAATTCTGCACTCTGGCGCCATCTACCCGCCGCTCGAGTAAATACACACACACACACACAAAAACCTTTTATTAAAACAGAATTTAAGAGATGATCACATGACGGCGACTTCAGCCAAGTGACTGCTCTGTCGTAATCATACAGGCGTGTGATGCTGTTTCTGTTTGGTGCCTTCAATGCTAGTGCAAGCCGTGGCGTGCATTGCTTGCTATCTGAATAGAATGAGATCTGACAATATTCAGGTCGTCTTCATGCAGTTGTGTCTTGGTGGTTTAGCCTATACCCTGGAGCTAATCAAGCACATATTAAAACCTGGAACGGGTGAAACTGCTATGCAATGGGAGTCTTTTTTCCACCCTTGCATTGGACTCAGAACATCAAAGGTTATGTAAAAAAATAAATATAGGAGGTGGCTTTGTTGTACCTGATTTCACCGAGAATTTCTAAACACTGCTTCACAGGGTGCCCCGCCTATTATTATTATTATTATTATTATTATTATTATTATCCACAAAGAATATAAAATGCTAAATAAAAAAAAATACACTAAAATCATATTTTTTTAATATATTTTACTTTTTATTTCATAAACAAAACTTTGGTATTAATAATTACATTCTGGTTGCAAAATGATCTCAAGTGTACTACTGTCCCTCTCAAAAAAAAAAAGTTCCAAATGATGTATTTTAAGTTGACTGCGCCTGTGAATAGTGACAGGTATTTACATCCATGTCTGAGATGGAATGCAGTTCAAGCATCGCCATGTATTTGTCCTCCCTACCTGGTACTGTTACTGTCTAAAACACAACGAACTACATTCACTTTCTCTCATTTGCATTCAGTTACGTTACATCTTTAGAACAGGGCTAGAGTCTCGCTCTGCTCTACTGAAGCATTGCACAACACATAAACTGAACATTGAAATCTGCTCTTGTCTAACAGCAGCAGCAATGTAAAACGTTAAGCTCTGCTAAAAGAAACATGGAAAGAAAAATGAAATTATCAAAACTTCTCCACAACCCAACAAATCGTTTGTCTCGGCACTCTATAAAATGTCGCGCTCATTAGGAAAAGCATGTTCGCTAAACAGTGGTTTGTTACAAATTTGACAACATTTTAAATCAAGAACAAAGATTTGTTTTAAAATTTTGGGACAATCTTATTCTTTCAGGCTACTGCAATTTAAAAACACAGCTCCAGATGAGAGCCTGGAGTTGCAGGCTGCACATCTCAGGGAAACCAGTAAGACGTGTCAGAGTTCTCATTATTAGACGTTCTGACCTCAATGGCTGATTGAAATATAATAATAAAACCTGGGATGAACCGAACAAGCAAAGACTAAACTGCCTTCCTTGTAAGCCCTAAAAAAATCCTTAAAAAACGAGCTATTCAAGCAAAACCATGGGGTGGGGGGTGGGGTGGCCTTAGAACTCCTGTTTCATTTCCAGGTCAAGGCAGTTCATTTAGAGTTCGTCCTTAAATGGCGTTTCATTTTCCGACGAATCCTCCTCTTCTTCTGCCTCTGTGTTGTCTCCTTCCTCTCCCTCGTCTCCCTCGTCTCCCTCCTCGTCTTCTTCCTCATCTTTCACGTCGTCTTTCTTTTTCTCCTCCTCACGCTGCTTCCTTTCTTCCTCATCCTGCTGATCCTTCATCTTCTTTTCTGGTTCCTGTACAATTCGAAGAATGATGGGTCAGGCAGAACCATTCAGGTAAAACTACTACAGGATCAGTAATTGTTACTGGTCAGCTACAATGTTCCAAGACGTATTAATAGCGACACAGAATGATCCATTGCAGTAATACAATGAATAGATTTTACTGTTCCATACCTTGGTGACTCCCCAGGTTTCCTGTCCAAACTCTTCTGCATATTTTTCATCATCCGTGATCAGGAAGTTGTCAAAGATAGTGCCAGATTTTACCTGTTATAGTAAAAAAAAAAAATTAAAAAGAATGTATTTTTAAACATGTCCTCAATGAAATCTCAAATGTCTACATACAAGATCTACTTAACGTGAGGTACGGCAAACGTACATGCTGGATAGTAAGGACTTTCATTGTGCAAAGGGGTGTAAATCTACGGTTGTGATCAGTGGAGCCTATGATAAAGAATGGGTCTGCTTTTAAAACTAACCTGCCAGAGGTCAAGTCCAAGGACCCCTATGTTGTTGAACTTGTAGATGTTTGAATCAGGTGTGTATTCAGGGTTGTCAATCTCAGGGTGAATCCAGGCACCCTTGTAGTCAGGGTTCTCAATCTGCTTGGGTTTCCACTCGCCCTTTAAGAAAAAAGTACGGTATTAACAACGCAGATCAGGAGCACAGATACCCACCAGGGGCATAAGCACCACACCGCCCCCAACTGTACATCTACTGCAAGTAGGGTAGCATGCCACAGCAAGGGCGTAGTCTACAAAACCAAGACCAAAAAAGAGCCTTCGATAGCCTCGAACATTAACAGTGCAGGAAAAAAAAAGTTCTTGTAACAAAAGCACCATGCAAAGTTACCTTAAATTTGGTCAAGCTGTTCCCAGCTAATAAGTTGTCAGAATTAATAAAGTATCTGATGACGAATCCTTAACAAGTTTCAGCAGTTCTCAAGTGTCACACAGACAAGGGATAATAACCGATTAACAATTCACATATATATATAAAAATATATTTATTATACTACCAGGGTTTTTTTCATTTTGCTGTCTCTCTAGCATGTTGAAAAGGCATACCTTGTATTCTGGGTTGGGGATCATTGGTGGCTCCCACTCTCCGTCCATCTCCTCATCCCAGTCCTCTGGCTTCTTGGCATCAGGATCAGGGATGTTCTCAGGTTTCTCCCAGTCCTGAAACACATGAAACAAGAAATGAACAAAGGAATATTTGTCTGGGCAATAGCACGGTTCCATTACGACAGCGTCTGCTGAATTCGAGTTCCTCAGGCTGTTATTTGCTGCCCGTACCTCTGGTTTGACATCGTCAGGGTCGTCAATCTTAGCCCGGTCATCCCAGTCCTCTGGTTTCTTCGCTTCGGGGTCCTTAATCTTCTTGGGCGGCAGGAAGTCCCAGTCTTCCTCCAGAGTGCCGGATTCCACCTTCTCGTTGTCGATTTTCACCTCGTAGGTCTGATCGGGCCTCAGGATCAGTGTGTACAAGTGAGTCAGCTCGTCATCCTGTAAGGGGACAGGCAGAGAGACATCCACATTTTTAATGCTCTAATGAGCAGGGTGAAGTAATTCAGAGGAGCTTCAAATGAGGAACTTCTGAATGGAGAAGCATTCCGTTTCTATGGAAACAATCACAGCCGCACATTGGAACAAAAGCCGGAGAACGTTGCAACCAAACCACAGAATGGCATGTAAAAACATCAAAGAGCTGTGCTGGGGATTAGACGGGACAGCTGTACATGTTATTGCTGTGAATTAAAGGTGGTGGATTTTTTGTACACGTCTTTATTTATCTTGGTTGCTCAACACTTGCCTTGCACTTCACTTCCTTTTTGATCAAATGATTTTTGCCCTTGTAGTTGAAGATGACGTGGACCTTTTTCGTGCTGTAACCACAGATGTCAGGACCTGTTAAAAAACCAGCGAGAGTGGCGTTATCAAAACCACGGACACATGCAACACACAGGCTAGATCAACTGTCTTTCTGTCCATGTGACTTCGCTTGCCTGTCCCGCGGCTCCACTGCTACACCACTGGCTGTGTTCCGCCTTCAGAGATGTTCCGAAGTGAGAACTTACCGAACATAATGTAGTACTGCGATTCCCCGTGCATGTCCTCCTGATCCTGGTCTGCAGGGAAGACCTTGACGTAGCCACCCCCGCAGTCGATCTTCTGCTCGTGTTTCACTGTGAACTGGATCACCAGGGTCTTGCCCTCGTTGCTGAAGGGATCAAAGCGGGACGACACAGCATAGAACCGGGCATCCTGGCTGGTTTGCAGACCTGAAAACAAAACACAAGCTTGGCTTCAACAGGGATTGAAATGGGACTTCTATTGCATAGCAGCTTCACCCACCTGGGGTGTTCAGTACAAGCTTGATTAGCCACGGCGTGTAGGTAACAAGCTCAGGTGTGTCAAGCTCATAGTAAAATCAGGAATGGATCAAAGTGCTATGCAAAACCGCTATGCAAAGGGAGTCCAATTTCCATTCCCGAGTCACTGTTTGATTAGTAGAATGACCAGCATCGTGGCTCCGTCGTTTGTTCCTTTACCTTTATCATTTTCCTTATCACCATAAAATGACCCTGCCGTCAGTTTCCACTGCCCGTAGTCCTCCTTGTGCTTGGACACTTTCCAGCGGCTCTGCCAGGAATCTGAAACGCAGGACAAAGATCACGGTTTAGCAGCGCTGAAACAAAGGGAATGCATCGTTTCATTATTACAATATGCAGCTGATTCTATTAACCAGTGAATCCCTTAAGCAGTGTGCTGTAATACCTGCGTATTACACGCTTTAGAAGCCTCCTCAGAACCATTAGTGACCTAGAACCACTATTCCGACACCCCAGTCGCAAATAAAATTAAATAAGAAAAAAAAGAAATATCATTCAGATGTCATTATCATCAGCTTGTTTGTACGAGCAATAGTGAATTCTGGAATGATTCTGGAAGACTGTTTGATCCAAAAAAAAAAAAAAAAAAAAACAGTCAGGTGATAAAAACCGGGAGCAACGTTAGTTCCTTGTTTGTTCAACATGTGTCACTGTAGTTATACAGGAACTTGATTCAAATCTAAAATGTGCTACAAGGAGTTGTCAGCCTGCAAACAAACAAACAGACACTGGAAATATATTAAAGTATCAAATACTTCCCACTCGTCCATTGATTCCCCCGGATTCTTTCCGAATTAATACTTTATTAAATAACTTTTCAGTCTTTTTTTATGCTTTTAAGTTTCAGTTTCAATACTGATCATCAGCAGCCACTAAAAAGAAAATCAAAATCTTCGAGATCGAGTTATTGGGTTGTAGTCTCTTTTGTGGCAGATTCTTAAGAGACCGTTGGGGGTATTTTCGCAGTACGTCGTGGTTAGTCGAAACACTACTTCTGTTTGCCCTCGTTATGCACTGTAGATAATCACACAGCATTTTATTTGATTTTATTCTAATTTTAGAGGGATATACGATCCCCATCACAAGTTTCAAACTATACAAGGCATATTATTATTATTATTATTATTATTATTATTATTATTATTATTATTATTATTATTATTATTTAGTAGTAGTCGTAGTAGTATCAGACTGCAGTATACAGTACAGTATAGTATAAACCAAACAAAGTGAAATTAAGATTCAGATTATACTCATATTGTACTAATACTAATTATTTATGTTGCTAGGCTTTTCCCCCAGTGTGTAACCGTACGCATTCATTTTTATTTTGAAATTAAACTACATTTTTTAAGAAGATACCACGATACTATAAAATAAAACCAGCTTTCAAATACAAGATTCATTTCTCAGATTTTGAAGTCCGATGCTTGAGGGACATATACAGATCTGCGTGCTTGCTATATATTTTTTCCAAATAGTGTTAAAAAAAAAAAAGGTTTCCTTTTTTTTTTAATAAAAGCATTTCTTACCTCCATCCAAAAACTGTTCTTTAAAATAAATGCTTGGATCGGCCGCGACTACAGCAAAAAGCACCGAGAATAGCAATCCGGACCTCATGATTACACCTCCTCGAAACCTGGATTAATTCTGGTACTGCCTCTGTCTGAAAGCACAGGTTTTATTGCTGTAAATGTTCCTGCACAGATGGCTGCCGGTGATTGGTCCAGCTGATGACCAATGAGCTGAGACCACGAGTTATTCCGAGGAAGTACATGTAGATTTCAACAGGGTACGCTAGCTGTACCGAGGCAATCAGATTTAAAGCCGCAGGCACCATTATAACCGTGTACATATACATCACACCCAAAGATGCACACACCATTTGAGGTAGTTTTTTCTACAAAGCAGATTTTGCTATTTTCTGTGCATACAGTATTATATTATTATTTATTTCTTAGCAGACGCCCTTGTCCAGGGCGACTTACAATTGTTACAAGATATCACATTATTTTTACATACAATTACATTATTTTTTCATACAATTACCCATTTATGCAGCTGGGTTTTTACTGGAGCAATCTAGGTAAAGTACCTTGCTCAAGGGTACAGCAGCGGTGTCCCCCACCTGGGCTTGAACCCACGACCCTCCAGTCCAGAGTCCAGAGCCCTAACCACTACTCCACACTGCTGCCCGTTATAGTGGAATGTATGTAAATGTTTTGTGAGAACTGTGGAATTATAATTGTGATAGGTTATAACTTGTCTGCGTTTTATGCTAAAACTCAAAAAAAAAATCAGTTTGAAAGAAAAAGCCTACAGTTAGTTTGATCACCACCCACCGTTGTTTTTACTCATGCATGCAGGTTACAGCAATGAAGGATGCTATATAAATGAAATTTGTATGGGATGATATGGTATAAACCTTAATAATACACAGTCAGGTTTAATTAGACAGGTTGTGTGACACATGGCACTGGGGTTGAGATTTTTGAGGTGTGACTTCTACACACAGAGGGATTGCCAGGAAAGCAGCAAGGGTGTGTGGCTCAAATTCTATTTTGCATCTCCCTCGAATAAAATTAGCTCAACACGGCCTGATTAATCTTATATTTAACATTTCCTGGGGTGAAAGAGTGACACCGAGGCACAGACAAAAGAACAGCTCTACTTTGAAACCACTTCCACTTTATTTATTCATGATTTACAATGCCAAGGTATTTTATTTTGTTGTCTTCACATTAATAACATTGTTATAACTAAATGAAATACATTTTAAACCTTTTTTATTACATGCATAAAATAGCCATTACTGTGGACTTCCCTATCAATCTTTATATATATATATATATATATATATATATATATATATATATATATATATATATATATATATATATATATATTATTTCAGACATGAGGTCAGCTTCAAATCATGTGGGAGTCCATTGAATTTTTAATTTTGCAGACCTCTAGATGTCTAAAGCAGCAATTCCTATATGCGGTACTAGAGGAATATATCTCAGTGAAGGTTACACATTGGATTGAAAGCACTCATTTGAAGAATTTTGCAAAGCACTTTCACATTTCTGCTTGCACCCAACACTTTTAATGAATGAAAGCTTGCTTGCAACCGTCTTTAAAGATGATAAGATTTTTAGATTGCAATCTGGAGCGCAATATGGCTTCCAGCTGACACACCTCAATGTCTTTTATTTCAACAGGTTTAAACTGTAACTTGTCAGGCCCTTCTCCGATAGTCACTGTTTCAGATCCATCGCTGTGTCCTAATACTGCACCAGTGGGAGGCTGCTGATCTGGGCAACAATAAGCCATCCACACAAACTCGGGTACAGCCACTCTGCGCTCTGTATTATCTGGAATCCACTTCCCATCCTGGTAAGGGATGACTCCGCTCACAACGTGACATTTGTCATTTAAAAGACCTAGCATTCTGTTTTCTGTATTTCTCCACTGGTCCTGATTAAATCCACGAGGCTGGGGTGGAGCATTTGTCACCGTGAATGTAGAAGCTTTGCTAGATTTACTGCCCATGTAGCTGTTAGGATTCAAATGCCCTCTTGTATACTTCACCTTTTGGTACAGTTTATTATAATCAATTTCTACTGGTTGGCTTTGCTTGACGATTGGATCATCTTTGACTTTGCTATCTATTTGCTGCATATTTCCATTTTGACTTGGGTAAGGAAGCTGAAATACAAACAGACACAGTTAAGTGACTTAATCTGCAGAGGCAATGTATTGCAATCCCACTGCACTGAAACTAAAATGAAATGACATATTAAATGTAATTGAGTGTATAGTAAACCTTGTTAAATCTACGGCAAATACTTTCAATCCTTTGTTTTTACAGTGCAGTTTAAAAACTGGTTATAGCAGGAGACCTAGCAGCGAGACTGCATAAAAAGAGGTGTAGACAACAACAAACGATATTCACTACCAACTAAGCCTTGAGTGCTATTTTTAAGGGACTGTATTTCCACTTTTCATGTGTCACAGCGCCTCTCAATACCGAATCACCTACACGCGACTCGGCACGTTCATTGCATGTAACGTCAGTTACATGGCTTGTACAGTGGAAAAGAGGTATATATTATGAAACAGGTAACAACTTTTAAAGCTGCAGATGGGATCGGATCAATTAAGGGTCACATTTTTCATCTGAGTTTTTTAACATTGAAATCGCTCTCAGAAAAATGTGAATAAACTTTACACTTGCTTCAAAATACCACTACCAGTCCTAAAATATAAGAATGTGGAGAAAGCAGCAGATTCAATTCAGTTTAGTGTTCTTGTACAGAAACTAAGTCTGGAAAAGGTGCTCTCCTACTGTGCAAAGCCCATTCTGGATCATACAATGAAGCAAAACCTACCTGTGCCTCATACTTCCAGTGTTCATTCGACATGTCAGTCTCTTTGTCCAAAGGATCTGCATAGTTGAACAAGGAAGCAGAATACAATGGAATCCGTCGTTGTTTATCGTATAGGGATGCAAAATAGTACCTGTCCCTGAAACTCTGGCATATTCTGGCGTAATTGCTATCTTCAAATCCAGTGAGCTCCTGGCTCTTATAAAAGAACTTCATGCATGGACTATTTTGAAATGTGTCAGACGTCAAAACAGTTGCATTCACTGACCACAAAGTGATCAGAGCTAAAAAACCACAGATCAAGGAGGAGAGCATGGTTCAGATCTCAACTGGAGGGATATTCTTTCTCTTCTTACTCGGTTTTAGATTTGCAGTGCCCTCTGTTTCAATGCTGCTCTCTGCAATGCAGGACCGTTTCACACAAATCACATGATCATGCTAATGGAGAGGTCTGATTGGTTGGTTTAACAAACCTGATTTACAGTAAATGGAATTCTTGGCACTGTGGGTCATTGGTAATGCTGTTATTGTAATATTTATACCCCAAAACTCCAGACACATACATGTTTTTAATATGCAACTTTTATTAAAACATGGGTCATGGGTCATAAACATACATACACGCAAACAGAGCAGAACACGTGGCTTTCCCTAACTACTAAGCAGATTTTTTTTTTTTCTCGTCCCTGTTAAACATTTTTTGTTTTGTTTACAGATGCAATTTTGAGGAGTCTGTTGTTTTAACTCAGTCTTTTTAGTTGTTAAAAAATAAAGACATTCCACTATACTGTACACAACAATTTTTTCATGGACGCCAAAATAAAACTACAATTTCTTACAATAAACATTAGCAGTTACTTTGTTAATTAGTATATATAGCATCGTTGCAAAGCACCGTTTCTGAATTCTACCGTTCTTCAATATTAAGTTTGTCTTTCAAGATATCCGTGCATGGTCGCGGATTGATGACGTAGCGCGTCACAGGCAGAGGAGGGCGCTTTCCATAGAAACAGGAGGACGCTTGTTTTGGTACGCTGAGTAACTCTGCTGGGAGAAGGTCTTAGATTTGTAAGGTAAAGTATTTTCCCTAATAAGCCCACGATAAACAGATCATTTTGCAAATTGATGTCAATTTTTAATCAGCACAATAAAAAGTCACTGCACCTGCTCTGAAAAAGAGTTTGTCATTTTTAGATTACATCTGAATTGTATCCCATTTATAAGTGATACGTTTCTTTTGATGCTCAAATATAAATGATACGTTTCTTTTGATGCTCAAATATAAGTGATGCGTTTTTGTTGATGCTCAAATATAAGTGATGCGTTTTTGTTGATGCTCAGTACTTTAAAGACTGGCTAGTCTTGAACATGTAGAAATCATTGAAACTTTACATTTACCAGTTGTGTCCAAAAGGGTGTAGATGTTAATCTGCTTGTAGACTTTATTTTCACCGGTGTATTTGGTCACGATTAAACATTTCAGTTTTATTTCAAAGTATGTGGAATCGCAGTGATTCGAGAAGCTCGGCTCTGGCGAGAGCGCAGACGCAGCTCCGCGGAAAGCGAGTATCCAGCGCCACAAACGAGTCCAAGGATGAGTTTCAGGTAGCGCTACTGTTCATTACTTACTAAACATGACAACTACACCAGGAGTGCCCCATTGCTGCTCACCCTGTAGCTGTTGATGAAATTAAACAAATCACGTATAACTGAATGCTTAATCGGTTCAATAAAACCATTTAGAACATATTTATTTATTTATTATTTAAACAGGAGGTTTACCCATTGAGACCGAGGCCTCATTTACAAGGGGGTCTGTATATAGCAAATGGTGTTAAACTATAGTAAATGCATATAACTGTGGCAAAATTACAGTGCTAAAGTTTTTTTTAAGGGATTAAAGACAAATTTTACTGTTTGTGAACCAGGAGTACATGGATGCACTGACGAAAAAAACGAACGCTTTAAAAGTCAGCCAGACTCCATTTCAGGACCTGAGCGATCTTTCAATGGAAGACACGGACAGCGAAATGAAGGAGAACCGAATTGTCAAAAGCAAGACAACGCACAGAGAAGACGACCGTGAAAAGACTGTGGTGGAAAGCAGGTTTTTAAAAAAAGCGTCCCAGTCTGTCAAAGGAAGCCAGTCCCCAACAATGAGTAAAACATCAAGTAAAACAAACCCAACTGCTCCAAAGGCTGCGTCCACGCAGAGAGGCTCCACCAGTGCAGCTCTGAACAGACTGGCTCTCATAGAGAATAAAATCATGAACAGAAGGCGAGCCAGGGACCATGCAGACCCGGACGCCGATCTATGGGCTTCAGATGAAAAGCCCTTCTCTGTCCAGTCCAGCAGCGATCACAGCACCCGGGGCAGCAGCAGGTTTCTCAAGAGAAAGCCTCCAGACTCTAAAGGACCGGACCCTGCACAAGTTGAACAGACTGCAGGAGGCCTTCAGAAGTCGCACCCCAAACTGACGCGTAAACAAGTCACTGTGGACAGTGATGAGGAGGATATGAAGAAGCTGTTAGGCAGCTCAGCGGTAATGTCAGAGGAGAGCTTCATTAAACAAGAGAGACCAGCTTCCAGAGAGAGCCCAGCACCTGCCAGAAAGGTATATTGTGTGTGTGTGTGTGTGTGTGTGTTGGAGCGCAAGGTGCGAGTTAAATGGCAGTGGTATTGGGCTAATTTGCCATTCCTGTTTTAACAGTAGATGAAACTGCTGCTTGAATTAGTGTCATTGCTGCTCTCCACAGAAGCTAAGCAAAGCTGACAGCTTGAGATCTTCTCCTATGATCTTTGCCGTATAATAGTTGTCTGTTGCTATGGAAAAAATAATGAAAAGTACAAAAATCCTGTAGCAAATGTTCTTCTTTATTATCTATAAATCAGTGATTAAGTGTAAATATTAACGTGTAAATCGCTGATGTCATCAATACTGTGCATGTGCTTTGTTGTATAATATTTATTTTCAGGTTCTGTATTCTGGCTGTGTTGGCTAATGACAAAACACTGATGCACCTTACTGTGTTTTGTTTTTTAGTCTTTCTTGAAGAGCGATCGAAAGACACAGCCAAGATCTCCTTCCCCACCCAGAAGCAGCCCCCTTTCCAGGACCCCCTCCCCTCGTCGATCCCCACTCAGGACTGTCTCCAGAACCCCCTCCCCTCCCAGAGGCCTCTCCCCCAGGAGGATGTTGTCTCCGAGAATGAAGTTCATTAAGAGATCGTCCTCTTCCCTGTCCCTGAGGAGTGATGTGAAATCTGTGGAGGAGCTGTTCCCTAGCGTGCTGGAGTCTGAGGGTGTGATCAGTGAGAGAAGCGATGGCTCAGATGGTAAGCGTGGTCATGATAGACTAGGGAGAGGAGTTTAGGCTGTGGTCATGGTAAAATGAGCTAGGTGGTGTCAACTTAGCATGCAACTACTACCCCATTTGGTAGTTTGCACTTTTGCAGGCAAATTGCTTTTGTGGCTGGATGTAGCAGACTAAGAGTATAGGGCTGTAGTGCAACAGTGAAGTGACTGAATTGGTACTTTTCCCAGTTAAGTAATTGTAGTGATACTGGGTTTTATCGCCATGCAAGCATTCCCAAGTGTATGGTACAGTAAGCCATACTGGTGCTGTATAGTTTTGTAAGAATACTCTCTAGTTACAACTTGTATGGTGATTGTCTGGCATGCATGTTTTTGTTTTTTAATTATTTGTTCTTCTTCTGCATTAAATGTGGATAGCTTGGCCAATCCAATCAAAATCCAATATAAAAGGTAACATTCATTCAGAATTTGGCTTTATAACAATGCAGGGTGTCCCGTAGTTTTTACATATTTCATAGAATTAAGCAATAATTGTTTTAGGAATTATCTTTATCGCTGCGGTATCAGAAATATTTAACCATTTTATATTACTGGGATGGTTTTCAGATTTCAAACTAAATATTATGACCTTTGAGGACCTTGTACCGGCAATATTGGGAGAAACAGAGACACCAGAAGAAAGACAGGAAAAGGTACAGTAAATGAACATCTGGTCATAATTATTCTTGTGTAAACAAAAAGTAACTGTACTTTTCATCTCCCAGACAAAATCCAGCAAGACCATTAACACTACAGACAGCAAAGGACCACAGGGCTTTTCTCAGCCAGCAAATCTGAATCAGGTGGATGGCACTGCTGAATACGAGAGCGACTTTGAGAGCGAGATCCAGACAGTCTCCGAAAAGACAATTGGTGAAATCTCAGAACGTCTAAACAACGAGTCTCCAGCCAGCATGGTCCAGGAAGTGTCTGGAAGATCTCAAAGAGAGGCGTGGAGCGAACAGTCTGGGTACTCAGCCGAGGAGAGGGCTAGGAAGAGAGAGCACACAGAATCGGATCCCTCCTGGTCGTACCCAGGCAGAACGGAAGGGGGTCGCACCAGCACTGACTCCTCGTACTCAAGGGCTTCCACATATTCAAGTCCATCTCCGTCTGGCACACTCACGCCAACCCCTCGCAAAGGGAGATCGAGCAAGCACAGGGCTGTCAAAGAGGCAGGAGTGCAGACGCAAGCCACTGGATTAGCCTACAACTGGTCCAACGGTTGGTAACATTCTTTAAATTCTTCATACCCACATGGGTAGTTTTAATATGCAGTACTAAGTCTCCTTTTGTCCCTCGGTGCATTAGCTTTATTTTCTTATTTTGTTTAAATAAAATGCAGTGTTTCTAGTAGGCATTAACCATGTTCACCACACCTCTTCTGTCTCTGTAAGGTATGGCAGTATTGGGTCCATCGATTGGAGCAACGTATGTGGATCCAACTCCCATTGCAAGCCATGTTGTTGGCGCTGATGCGCTAGAAGGTAAAATAAGATTATGTAGATTTAAATATTTTAAAATCTGACTTTAATGCCATGATATAGAGGAAGACAAGGTTGTGTGGTCACCGATTCTTCAGACACTGGTGACGATCAGATGATTTATTTTTTTCCCTCCAGCTCTCACAGCCTACAGTCCTGCAGTGTTTGCTTTAAACGACATGCTGAAGCAGCAGTTGGCTTTGACGAGGCAATTTGCAGAGACCAGCCGGTATCTTCACACTTCTCTTCTTGAATCACTTGGACCAGAAAACTACCACTATACAACGTTAGAGGATACTAAAGAGGCAAGTGAATGGGAGGGGGTTCGCATACACCGAGATCTCAACTGTACTGCCACTAAACACACTACAAGAAGTCAGGGTTTCAGGGGTGTATTTAACTTTATTTTAGTATATTCACATTTTCATAGGATTTTAAACCCAATACACGGTTGTTTAATGTTACTGTCCAGAGGTATGAAGTGAATGCATGCGTCTAACTTGAGATTTGCAATTTCTTGTTTTAATAGTTTATACGTAATTGCAAGCCTCCACCTCTAACTATGGAAGAGGCTTTGGAAGAGGTGCTTCAGGATATGAGGGAGTATCATTACATCTGAACGCAAGCAGGACGCTACAGAAGAAATGGAAACAGCCTCGGAGATTTATTTTGATTTCGAAAGTGAACGGCAAACGTACTCATCTTATAACAGACAATGCTGTGGAACAAAACAGAAAAGTATATGGCTGATGTATTCTAACCAAATAAATGTATAAAGAACTGTGTTTACCTGAAATTAAGATTTTAGATTTAAAAAAATAAAAAATGGGTCCAAAATTGACATTTATGGTGTTTGCCGTGGCCCAAATTTAAAGGTGTTTTTTTTTTTTTTTTTTTTTTAAAGTTTCATAAAGTTACTTTAGGTGCTCATGAATGTGTTTGCTTTTTTTAAAGATTACTGCCATGTAAATAAGGTGTTTGAAGATTTTAATTTTGTACTAAAAATACACCAAAGAATGATGACTCCAGCTTTGAAATGTGAAAAAAATATTTGCCATAATTTTTATATGTACCAATCCAGTATCAATCTAGATGAACTGAAAATGCAACACATGTCCCATGGAAAAAGGAAGAGTTATTTGCATCCTGTGACAGTAACGTGAACTGCAACAAGAAACATAAAATCAAAAAAATCACAGTCTCTTTGATTCAAGTTGGCTTTTATAGTTAACAGACAATAAATCTCAGTTACCTAAACAAAAAGTGGCCCAAAATGTTTTATGTAACTTGTTCAAACGGAGTCAATGGTAAAGTAATACATCAGTATTATACTGTATATATAAAAAATAACACACAACACATTTGTCTGTCTATTTTTACAATTTTTCTTAGTACGCCCTTTCTAAAATCTGGGGGGTGGCAAGGGGACTCAACAAGAAGAAACATTATTCTCAGCTTCCTGTAGGGAAACATTTTCTAAAAACAGATGTTTGTGTTTAGTAAACAACAGAAAAAGGCCATTCTTTGTGAACGCTGAACAGAGCATGTGTGTGACCCGGTCGCTGAGTTCAAGAGGTCACTGCTACTCCTGGGGCGGGGGGTCTGGAGGATCCTGGGGCACTGGAACTACGTTAGGGAAAAAAAAACAAAAACACACACAACACAATTACTTTCACATCTCAAAACAACACGCATTTAACAGCTAGTGAGAAAAACAAACACGTAACAGGTCAGCTCTATCAGTGACATTTATATACTTGAGTGGCTAACTAGTTAACAAGGCGGCAAGCCTCAAACTGCTAATATAAAAAGAGGTTTATGGCTTATTCTAAGTTTCTTTGTTGGGCAGAAATAGACTGTGTTGTAAGCATACACAACTAAGGAAGGCTAAAAAGAGACTGCTCAGAATGTTTGACATGTTTTTTTAAAGCAATTTTCTTCTTCTCCAAAGCAACACAACCAGTTCCTTTTGTTATCTATAAACCCCCCTCAAGCAAAGAACAGATAGATCTTCAGCAAACCTAAAAGGGGACCACTGATAATTAGATTTAGATAGCACATTAATGCGTGGAAGTCTGGCCCCTAGCTCGTCTTCAAACACAAATGAAAACTACTCTTTTACCTTCATCCCTTGCCTTCATCCGTGCAATGAATGAATAGCTTTTGTTTCTTCTGTAGTTCTCATAAGGATCGTCGAGGGTCACCCCCACTCCTTTGTACTGGTCCCATTTGTCCCGCACATCTCCTCCTTTAATTGGGTCCTGGATTCCTTGCTCCTTGACCCCCAGCCCACCAGAACCACTCCAGCCTAGAATCACAATGAAAATAAATAATAATTACAATCCAATCAGAAACTGCTTTCCAACAACACTCCAATCTAATGATCTCATTAGTAAATAAAACCAAATCCCAAATCAAAAGCCACAGGAATTATTCCCACCATTTGTCCATACTATGTTTCTGCACAATAAGCAATTCTCAAAACAAAATCGAGGAGTATGAATCCTTACCCATCTTCATCAACATCTGGTGTCCTTTGTTCTCTTCTCCCAGCCTCTGATCTGGTATTATGGGGGCAGGAGCAGCACCAAGGCCAGAGGTGGAACTATAAAATGAATAAAAAACACAACTTAATGGCCGGGTGCAAATACAGATCAAGGACATGCATACTAGAGAAAGGCTTGATTCATCCAGAACTTTAAAAACAACAAAGAAAAGGCACATCAGGTCTACCTGCCCCCTTTCACGCTTTCTGGAATGTATGGAGCTTAAAATCATTCAAAACTTCTCAGCTGCTTACGGTGGAGTTGGACTGCGTGACTTGGACCTCCTCTTCTTCTTCTTCTCTGGAGAGTGGGACCGAGAACGAGACCCAGATCTGGATTGAGAGCCGCTGCGGGAGGATCGGGAGCCACTCCTGCTCCTGCAATTCAAAACAAAACAAATACATTCAGTAACAAACACGTCTACCCGCAACAGCACGTTGCTGTAGCATCTTAAATAAAAAGCGTACTAAAAGCTGAAGCTGTCTTGTAGGTCTAGCTTGTACGTTAAAGTTAGCTGTAAACTGTTGCAGCCAGAAGAACACCTTCAGGGTGTACGAATCAATAAATCGGGCGGCACATCCTTACCTGGATCGCGAGCGGGAGTAGGATCGGGAGCGAGAACGGGATCGGGAGCGAGATCCAGAGGAGGAGCGTGAGGACTTGGAAGATCTGGAGCTGGACTGGGAGGAGGATCTCTCCCGGCTTTGGGATCGGCTGTGTGAGAGGCTGGCTCGAGCACTGAGGGGAGAGAACAGGAGGCCAGTTACGCTGCAGATCGCTGGGTTTGAAACTTGACAGGCTTATTTATAAAAGGCTGTTCCCCTGTGATGCCACGGGGACCTCCCGTCAATAGCAAATCAGGCAAGATTCAAGCTCGCTGAAATGAACTTTATAATCTGCACACATCTTACCTGTTTCGTTTTTCCTGCCCCTTTTTCCTTCTCGCTCTCATTTTAGCTCTAAAGAATTCATAAAGGCCGTTCTGTTCCCAGCCCTCACTGCAAGAAAACAGGACAATACCACTTCATACATACAATCACATATACTGTAAAATCTACATCTGGAAAATTAGTGCCTGTACATAGCAGTATCAGCTTCTCAATTCAGTTTTTGCTTGGATATATATATATATATATATATATATATATACACACACATAAAATGATCCCTTATAGCAAGGAATGCATTTGTAATTTAAACATTTGTTTTAAAAACTATACTTGGTTAATAGGATTTTAGGTTTTCCACTTACTGAGCCTGTAACCTGCAAGGCTGAAACGCTACACCACAACCCACACAGCACCTGCTTTGAATGTCATTGCTCTGCAATGTTTCAGTGGCGTTACCTGTTCCTTGGTCTGTCGTGCGATGGGGGGCTGTAGAATGCCTCGACAGCAGCTAGGAGCCGATCACTGGGGGGCATGGGCGGTGGCAGGCGGATATCTTTGGGATCCAAGGACTTGTAATCATGATCTTCAAGCTGGTCAAAAAGAAAAGGGATGTGCAAGTCATCCTGTTAACCCAAGACAAGACTTCAAATTTAGCGCAGACGGAACAACAAGAGGGCATTAGTGGAAGCCGAGTAAAAGTAAGTTTAGAACAGAAGGTAGGAATCACTTTTTTTACACAGAGTTATAAATGCATGGAATAGCCTACCGGGTGAAGCATCTAAAACACTGGGAACATTTAAAAAAACACTAGATTCTGTTCTTTTAAATGAGTTCCCCCCCAGTAGGAGAGAATGGTGTGCTAACTAGGGACGAGCCTAGATGGGCCGAATGGCCGTTTCTCATTCCCAACCTTTTCATGTTCTAACTATGAGCACAACCCTGCCTACCTTTACAAGTGGAGCCATCAGCCCAGCTGGCAGATCAAAGTAGGGAACGTTGGGCACCAAGCTGGGGTCATCGTGGTTCACATGAGCAGGGCCCTGGCGCCTCATGTGAGGAGGCTGCCCATTAAACCCGTGGGGCGGCGGCCCCCCGAAGTCGGGGTGCGTGGGCCCGCCCCAGGGGGGGTGCTCTCCAATCCCTGGGGGAGGGATTCGGTGTCCAGGGTGATGGTGCGGTGGACCCAGTTCTGAGATGGAAATAAGAGGAGAGGGCTGTTGGTTAAAGAATCTAGTGTTTACCAATTAGCACCTTTTTCCCTGCAGAGAGATTAGTTCCAGAATGGCACGTCACTTAGTCATGTTAAGGTGTATGTGTGCACTCTCTGAATATGAGTCCATATATAAATAATACTGTTCTGACTATTTGCAGATGATGGTGTTCAGATTTGGAAGCAAACGTGAAGAGCATACAGGATTGTGACAGAACGGAATGGATCGTCATCAGATGGAGGGACAATGACCTGGACTTTCCAACTTTTTTGGGGGGGGGAGAAAAACAAAAATACACAATTGTATTAAATTGTAGTAAATTGCAGTGACCAACAATAAGACAAGCCTTATAACCGATACACTGTGGCTAATTATTAAGCTCACAATAAAACCTGGAACAGCTAAAACTGCAGTGAAAGCCATACTTCTGTCTGTGTCAGAATAACTTTAACATAAAAAAGGTCCCCAGCAGGCGGGGCGTCCTTACCTCCAGGGAAGTCTCCCTGTGGGTAGTCGAAGCGATGCGGGGGGTAGGGGGGCCTGTCGAAGTGATGGCGGGGAGGGAAGTCGTCCTGCATGAAGCGCGGTGGGAAGCGGGTGAAGTTGTGCGGATGGGGCGGCTGGTTGAACTGGGGGGGCTGCTGGTGGGGTGGAAAGGGGCCTCGGAAGTGCTGGGGGCGCTGCATTCGGAAGGGGGCTTCCCGCTGCCCCCAGGGCGGCTGGTCCGGCTGGTTGCTCCAGGGGGTATCGTACTGGTTGCTCCAGCTGGAGTCGGACTGGCTGCTCCAGGGTGTGGCCTCACGCTGGCTGTTCCAGTTGGGGTCTCGCTGCTCGTTCCACAGCCCCTCGTGGCTGTTCCACGGAGGGCATGGTGGGGGGGCCTGGGAAGGCGGGAATGGAGGCTGCTCAAACGGCTTGGGGAAAAAAAAAAATAAAAGCATCATTTGTATTGTATCCCAAAACCCAAAGCACTTTGTTTTTCACATGGATCTTAGTACTGTAAAATGTATTTTAGTATTATATTGAGCAGTGTGGAATAGTGGTTAGGGCTCTGGACTCTTGACCGGAGGGTCGTGGGTTCAATTCCAGGTAGGGGACACTGCTGCTGTACCCTTGAGCAAGGTGCCTTACCTAGATTGCTCCAGTAAAAACCCAACTGTATAAATGGGTAATTGTATGTAAAAATAATGTGTACAAAATAATGTAATTGTATGTAAAAAATAATGTGATATCTTGTAACAATTGTAAGTTGCCCTGGATAAGGGTGTCTGCTAATAAATAATAATAATAATAATAATAATAATAATAATAATAATAATAATAATAATAATAATAATAATAATATTTACAGTTAAGGATCAACAACTACTGTCACTTTATACCTGCACAACCAGACCTAATTATTTCACAGATCAAAAAATAAAATAAATAAAGTGCTCCTAAAATTAAATAAACTGTGCCCATTCTTAATTAAAAAATATAATAATAATAACAACAACTGTGTTTGTGGACCAACAGTGGTTCAATAAGAAACAAGCAGACAGCTGTATCAGCTAGTGTCTTCATCAGTATAATGGGCTGTAGTGGACCTAAAGACAGTAAGAGAAAACTCTACACGCTTCATTCTGGTACAGTAATAGGTTGTGCTTTAGAAGGTGTGCAGCAGGTACCGGCTGTGGCTGCTGCTGCGGTCCCCAGGCTGCAATGCCGTGCGGAGGGTCGAACCAGTTTGGCTTGGACGTGGGTATGGGATCGCCGGGCGCTCGGGCGGCTGTGGGTGCAGCTCCTGGATCCTGCGCCCCAGCCTCGGCAGCATCGTACTCCCCAGAAAGCGGCAGGGCTGCTTTGGCATCACCTGAGGAAATTCAACAAGCTTGAGAAGGATTCCTTCCATTTACTCTTTTTCAAAACATTTCTCTATAAAACCCCAGCTGCAGGCACCGTTTTCAAGTGTGTTCTAGGGAATGCATGGAAAAGTTTGGACTTTTAAAGCTTTTTATTGTTTGTTTTACTCCAAAGTGTTATTTGTACAAACACACACATGTTAAAGTTAGAAATCTAGAAATAAACTAGAAACTTCTGTTATTTGTTTCTCAGTTCTTGTGTGTTTTTTTTTACTCATTTTGCAACATTAATAGTAGAAAATGAAGCGAAGGTTTTTCCTAGTGGGCCGACAAGCCCAAGCGATTATTGACAGGTATCAGGGTTATTGACAGGTAACAGGGGCGGCTCACCTGGTTGCCTTGCTGCAGCAGATCCTGGAGTGGAAGGTCTCCCCTCGCTCTCCGCTACTCCCAGCTGCGCAGCCGCCACCACCACCTGCTGCTGCTTTATACTGCTAACAAACTCTTCATGCTGCGTTTTCAGAGTCTGAATCTGCTGCTGAAAGGCCAGCTGAACAGGCTGCACGACTGCAGCATACTCAGTGATTACTGAAGCCTGCAGTGAGAAAAAAAACACAGTTAAAAAAGTGAAATAAATAAATGGATTCTCCTGTTGAAGTATAATCTAGTCCACTAATATACTGATTTAGCAAAACTATGCACATCCAGTAGGATAATGTTTCAGGTCTACAGACCTGCATACGCCAACACAAGAAACTGAACCCAGCAGGTGGTTGTTCTGAAGGCGCTGTTGTATGTGGATCACATGACTCACCTGGTAGTGCCCCAGTCCCAGAGCTGGACTCTGCAGCAGATCATGTGACTCACCTGGTACTGTCCCAGTCCCAGAGCTGGACTCTGCAGCAGATCATGTGACTCACCTGGTACTGTCCCAGTCCCAAAGCTGGACTCTGCAGCTGCTGGATTGTAGCCTCGTCAAAGTAACCGTTCTTTTCCCAGAGATGCAAGAGCTGAACAGAAAGAAAACAGGTCATGAAAAAATAGAAATCTGTTTCACACACACACACTATATATATAAAAAATGAAAAACAACTTACTCTTGCAATTTTCTGCTGCTTGTCCACTTCTACTGCCAGGAAGCTGGTGCAATAGATGGGAACCACCACCTTCTGCAGGGCTGCAAGGAGGTCTCGCTGCTGCTTCCTCTGGCTAGTTAAAGAAATAATCGGGAACCAAGTACTGTACAACAAAACTGTACTGATCTGCTTTTACCAGCCAAAGCAGATTTGTTAGCAAGTCCCTGAAAATGAATTATTACTGGATTCTCAGCTGAAGTACTATCCTTGCACTATTACATTACTATTATGTCATTGTTTATATATGTATTTGGTTTTAATTCTAACTTGCTGCATCTTATCTTATGCTGTATTTTAGTCACATAATTTGCACTATACTGTATTTAAATATTGTTCTGCATTGTAACCCTTGTAAGTCGCCTTGGATAAAGGTGTCTGCCAAATAAATAATCATGAAATGTTTTAATAGCAAGTAAATCTGACCAGATAAAAAACACCTTTACAAAAGGCCAATGCCAGTGGTTGCATGGCTACCCCCCAGTGCATGCATCCTGTAAAATGCACAATGCACGGGTCCTCACCAGTGATGCAGAACGTCATTCATGAGATAGATGAGATGCAGGCGAAGCTCGAAGTGCGCCCCCTCCACTGTGATGCGGTTGCGGAGGTGCCCAACCATCAGCTCGCAGTGCTGCGGAGTCTTCGCGTTGTTAAACATCCAGTTCTTTCCAGCCTTACAAGAGAAGACAAGAAACACACGCGTTAGGATCCCAAGCTGAAACACAACCCCCTTGGCTCGGGGTATTAGGATAGGGTGCGGCTATTTAAATTACTGTAAAAACTAGACATATCTGCAGCAGCTTCATTTTGCGGATGTCTCGCTGCGGGCGTATTTAAAGTAACAAATGTTTGCGCATGTAAACTGTATAAACTATATTCAGTAATTCTGCAGCATGTATATATTTTGCAGATTTTTAATAAAAAGCGAAATTAAGTGAATATTTCATGTCAGCACTATTAACCCAAAGTGATAAGAAAAATATATACATATATATATATTTTTTTTTTAATCTCCTGCTGTAGGTGATTCTCAAAGAAATGGTAACGGAGAATGCCGCCCCCCAATGCTTCACCTAGTACTTACTGAAATAGCATCTTTAGTGCAGGTGTCAATGATTGGCTGCAGCAAGCTGTCGAATTCACTCATGTCCAGCTGAGTCTCCAGCAGCAGTTTCTGTGTCTGCTGCTCTGTCGCCAGGACAATCGCTGCGCTCACTTGTTCCTGGAGGGGAGGGGGGGGATACAAGCCGCATAATTCAAAGAACTGTTCCTTCTAATTTATCAAAACGCCGTGTTCCCCGTCAGCTTTGCAATGCAACTGGCTATGCAAAATCTGCGCGAATACAAACTGTACTTATGTAATTTGCTTCCATTACATGTAGACTTAACTTTTGCGGTTAACAAAATTAGAGCAAGTTATCATAACAACATAGTTAAAGAGAACATTTAAGTAACGGGTAGATGACAGTTAAAAATGCTCCCCAAAGAAATGACAAAGTAGCCTGTCCTCAAATGAGGGCAACGGCACTTAAATCACGTAATCAGGTGGCTTAAAACAGGTTCTTAATACAGGCTGAAGTTATATCAGGGAGCTCTTCCCTGGCTCAGCTCCAATATAAGCGTTGTGTGTGCAGTAATGTTGCACTATAGCCAGGTACAGACATCCTAGATTGGGAATGCCCTACCTGTCGGAGGGTGTGCAGATGCTGCTCTTGTTGCTGCAGGTTCCACTGGCTCTGCTGGATGAGCTCTTCCAGGGATGGAGAGGCTGCTGCAATGGGCGGAGGAGCCATGGTCTGCAATGGGGGCTGGGGGTCTGGAGCATCCTGCTGCTTACAATGCACTGGGGGTGAAAAACAAATTCATTGAGAACATAATGCTTACTGCAAAAACACATCGCTTTCAGACAATCATACAGAAATCAAGACATGAAAACAAAAAGTCACTAATGCAAGGTACACACAGGCAACGTAACTTTATTACTATAGTAGAGGAAGGTTTCATTGCGTTTATACTATTTGCCTCAGCAGTTATCTTTCGGTTTTCAATTCAGTTTTGGAGGCAGCTCTCCCTCTACTGCAGATCAAGCCTGCAGCTTTTGCCAGTCATCGACAAAATAAATATGAAAAATAACAGGGGAGGCTTTCCCATTGCTGAGAGTTTGAAAATATAATTGCTAAATAACATAACATTCTAATAAATACCTTCCAACTTATACTCTTCACAATCGTGTGTAGTAGAATCTATAGGGGGAAAAAGACACCTTTAATACAGTACACTATAGTAAGAAAAAAGATTAGCAGGGAGAGGCTCTCTTTCTGAATTGGTCATGAAATTCTGGAACAGTATTGTTTGAATTACATTTGCCATACTGCCAGTTCTGCTTTAGCCCTGAATCTATATAATGTAGTTGGACTGGACAGAGTTGTACACTGTACTGTACAGTTTTAGAGGACATTTGTATTTTTTATATAAACGTACGTGGCTGTTGCTCGAAGGCAAGTTTGTATCTGTAGTAGTTGAAAAATTCCCCTCCGAAAAGGAAAGAGAATTTGGGGTTCTCTTTCTGCTTCTCCATAGTCATCTTCTCAAATTCAGGCCCATTGCGAGCCACGAACTGAGCAAGCTTGTCAATGACATTCCTCAGCTCCTGATCTGTAAACAGAATTAGGAGAAAATGTGAAGAAATGGTTGCAAAAAAATAACACACAAAAAAACATGCATGTACTGCAGTGGCACCTGCCTATCACCAGCTTTTAACTAAATCTACTAGGGTAACAGGGGTGGAAATTAGACTCCTACTGCATGGCAGTTTCACCCATTCCAGGTTTTACTACGAGCTTGATTAGCCCCAGTGCACAGGCAACAATCTCAGCTGTGCCTTATTAAACTCATAGTAAAACCCTGAATTGATCACAATGCTATGCAATGGGAGTCTTACTTCGACCCCTGGGGTAATGTATAACTTTCTCAACTCTCACCATTAAACAATATTCCCACAAGCCATTATTATGTTCTGGAGGTAGTTTGGTTTTCCAGACTGTGTGGCTATGGTGAAGTCCGTTCAACCTGCCATCACACAGCAGCTTCACTTCCTGTGCAGCGGTTATTAGGACCCCTGTATAAAACGCTCATGTCGGAACGGTCCATTGCTGTGCTGTTATATTCAATACAACATGCTAACATGTACTCCAACAGCGCAATGAGCAACCACAAAACACGCAGGGCAGGTTGGACAGCAATATGATTTAATGACACATTTCAATATGAAAAAGGACTAACTGATATATAGGCAGACACACGAGACATTTGGACAAACAGTACTCGCTGTTTCAATACGTAGTCACAATAAAGACGAGGCACGGTTGCGCATGTGGTAAGTGTTTGATGTCATTAACTCACAGCGTTAAACATTGGCGTTCAGACAGCGCTCTACGGCAACACCAAATAAATAACAGACAGTGCAAATTTCAATACACACACTGTAGTAAGCGTGAGTGATCCTGGTGAACGGGCCCACGACATTGTGTGCAGAGCAGACAGGCACAGGTCCAGCAACACGCACGTTAGTTAAAAGCATTCTGTCGAGCTCATGTTTTCAATACCTACCCTCCGGGGGCGCTGGCACCTCCATTGCTGCTTAAGCCAGGATTCAGAAATGTCTTTCACTGTAAAATATCGATAGTTTATCTACAAAATCGAAAACCGTCCGCTAACGACCCACAATTTACTTTTTTTTACGACTGAAATAAAAAGAAAAGGCTACTAAAGTTTACTGCTGCCCCCTACCGGACAGGATGTTTCTCAGCAAATAAAAAAAAGACTGTTGGATCGTGGCACTGTGATTATATTGTTGTTATTAGGGAAAATAAAGAACCCTATAGTCACTTATTTTTCACTTTGTGTAAATACTGTGTACATATTAAGTAATCACACACTGGTTGTATGATTTGCTTTCTGTTTGTTACGTGGATAAGAATGTAAATTCTTGTTCTTATTGTATGACTTATATTGTAACACTTGAATGTATTTGTATTTGCTTGCGATTGTAAGTCGCCCTGGATAAGGGCGTCTGCTAAGAAATAAATAATAATAATAATAATACACAGTGCCGTTTCATGTAAAATGTGATGTCAAGGTCAGATTAATAATTAATGCACAAGGACCGACACTTCAATGAAATGTGAGACTGCTGTTAGTCCCGTTGATATATAACAACATATAAAAACACAATTAAAGAAAAGGGGAATCAATCAAAAAAAAAAAAAGACAGAGTCCCGATTTCGGATTTATCTATTAATAATGGAACTGGCATTATCACGATCACGTGACCGTTTTCTTTATTCGACGCAAACCCCCCCCCCCCCATCGGGCGCATGCGCCGCGCGGGAACCCTCGCTGTGCGCAGTCGCAGTACCACCGCGGAGCTCAGCGTGCAGTGCGCGCGCAACGCACGCGCACGCTTCTCGTTTCTTCAGTGCTCGGGAGAAAGCGCCATTTTGTTCGGGCTTGTGCTTTGTGAACGGGAGCTTGTCGGTTTTGTGCTTGTTTTTTTTTCTTCCCCCTTCACAAGAATGGCGGAGAATATTTCTGTGGCTGACCCGGTTTCAGCTGCGGTTCCGGAGGGAGCGGAGGTTCGCAAGTTGGCCGACCTGAGAGTGATCGACCTGAAAGCCGAGCTGAAGAAACGAAACTTGGAGAGCAACGGAAACAAGAGCGTTCTGTCGGAGAGGCTGAAAAAGGTACCTGCACGCATGCAGGCCGATGTGCACAGTTTATTCCGGCGCGTTTGCTCATTTATGCGTGAAACATCGCGTTTTTAGTACACTCTGAAATGATTAATAATTAAAATGCACTCTGGGTTGCATTTTCTACATAAAACAAACACAAACATTTACCAATACGTACAGCATGGTACATTATTACAAATATTGCATTGAATAAAAAATGATATAGGGTATTTGAGGGGTCGTATAGGATATATATATATATATATATATATATATATATATATATATATATATATATATATATATATATATATTAATTAATAATATAATTGCATGTTACGGTGTGCATTTAGCCGTTTATGAGAGTCTATTAGTTTGACCGCAGGAGGATTGGATTTGAAGTCCGACTGAATATTGTATATTGAAAAGGCCGCCATTGTCCATTGTTATCGCTAGGGTCGGTTAGATCATCAAATACCCAAGAATCATAACAACGGGCTTGATTGGAAGCACAAAAAAAATGTATTTTTCGTACTAGTAACTTGCAGTATTTCTATGAAATGGCGTGCGCTCAAAAGCCAATTTAATAATATGCGTCGGCCCTGCCATACAGAGCGCTGGCTTGAGTAGTTTGTATGGACTGTGGATGGAGTCGCTGGTTAGCTGCATCCACTGATACGAAATATGCCGACTTGTATGTGTCAACTAGTGCATTAGTATCCAGTATTTGTCTAGCGGTATTGCTCGTGTTTAATTTGTGAATGTTTTATATTTTGTTTAGGCTATCGAAGAGGAAGGTGGAAACCCTGACCAAATAGTAATTGCAGTAGACGCAGCAGTGAAGAAGACTCCAAAACGAGCTAGCAAGGGTGAGTAGCAATCAACAGCCCACTTATGGGTTTACACGCCCGGGAAATGTGGAGGTTTGGGGGGGAAGGAGGTGGCGGTCACATATCCTAACAATGATGCTGGTTTGCAAACCGCCTCTAAGTTAAGTCTACATTACAAAGGATGCCTGACCCAAGATTTGCTTTAAACTAGAAACGTACTCTCAACTATTTATAAACATGAATGCAATCTGGATGTGCTCTTCTCCTGTATTTAATGGGTTTGTACATGATTCTAAACACTTGAGTACAATATCCAGTTATACAAAGTATACGTTTCCTGTAGGACTGGCAGCAATGAGATGTTCAGTATTGCATAAAACTAGGTCTGTTCCTTAATCGGACCGATTAATCAACTAGTTTAAAACAGATATTTAATCGTGCATTAAAAGTGCATGCTGGGTAGAGAGAAATGCGTGCAGCTATTTAGTGCTCATTTGAAGTGAGCTCTTCCCTGAAGACACTGCTTTTAAGCTTAAAAAAAAAGGGGTTAGTTGTGTAAAAATGATAAGTGTCATGTTTTATGCAAGGATTGCTGATAGTGTGCTAAGAATTGTAATGTTTATATATGCTGATTTAAATGATTGCTAAACATGTGTCTGCAAAGGTTCTCCTGTGCATTGTGACCAGCTGTGGTTAATCCATCTTGGGGCATTTATCCTGACCAGCATAATACACTGTTGAGTTAGTTGTAAACCTCAGTGTTTTTTGTTTCTGTGTTTGTGCAGTGCTCTTAATTTTGCTGTTTAGGGGTTACCCCAGAGTGGTTAAACAGTACGCGTAACTGTTCTGTGTGACTGAGTTATCGGGTTCCTAAATCCTGTTTTATTAGGGTAATAGGACGGAAAGGTTACATTTACTAACATGAATAATTCTACAAGGTTTTAAAAAGACCAAATTCCCATTGGGCTTATTTTTTAGGGTATTGATTTTAAGTGTTGCTATGCAGGACAGCTGCTATAAGATACCTTTATTAAAAATGTGCACAGATTAATCAACTAATCCCCATAAATTAACCAATCAACAATCGAGGAACAGACCTATTTAAAACACTTGTTGTACTGGACTACAGTTTTTACATTGTTAGATTTTCATTCTTAACTAATTCATGGCCTTTTAGGGAGGAAACTGGAAGATGAAGGAGCTGAAGATATTACCATGGAAGATGATTCAGGAGATGGACAGGTAAGATTTGTAGTAGCCAAACAAACACTTGTATTTGGTTGTTTGGGAGCTGTCTGATTTTGCATTGCAAAATTGATTCAACTATACAAAAATGACTTAAGAGCACTAAACATTTTGGACTATATCTAGAATGAGTGCTTTTGAGGTTTAGTTATAGCTAAAGAAATTGGACAAAGCATCAAAGCAAACCAGACTGTCTGTAAACTTGATACATTTTTTTTCTTCTTCTAACCATTGCTTGATTTTTACTTTTCTCCAGGAAGACATAGAAGCAAGTTTAGAAAACATGCAAGATATGGATATATTGGACATGAACGTCCTTGATGAAGCCGAGATTGATAATGGTATTCTGATTCACTGTGATGAATACGATGCTGATCAGGTTCTGGACTCTCTCTCTGCTGCTGTGGAGGCTGAAGATGCAGAGGCTCCAAAGAGCCCCTCCAAAGAGAATGAACCTGAGCCTGCTTCCATCCCAGAAGTGGAACCAGAACTGGCTAGTGACAGTGTGAAGGTGTGCATCACTAGTCGTAATTAAAACCAAAGCACATGTATTTGTCCATATACTACTGTTCTGTTTTTCTAGGGTGGCTCTTCCAACCTTTTCTGTGTCCTGTGTTTTGAAAATGGCTGGAGGGTGTTGCGTTAATGTTGCAACATGTTTTCTAATCCTAAAATCTTTCATTTATAGGAGGAAATTGGCGGCAGCGTCTCAGTTGAAGATGATGATTTGCTGTCTGAACAGCCCAAACAGGTTTGTTTTTAAAGCTTATTTGCATTTTTATTTCCCTTATTTTTACAAGCTTGTAACTGCAACGAGAACACAAAGTATACTGTTATGGAGTCTGTGCTTTAGATTGGGCCTCTCTAAGCATGTGGTTACAAGCAGTGTTTGAGCTTCTGTTGATGTACAGGTTTATTTAACCTTTATGTTCTTTTCCAACAGGAATGTGAAGACCACGTTGCGGAAACAGGTACTGTTCAAGATAACTAACCGTTTTCCTACAGTTACTGAGTCTTGCTAAACATTTTCTTAACTTTGGTGTATTTGCTAACAGTCGTTTCCAGTGACAGAGACTGGAAATCTAAAGCAAATTGCTGGAACTGGGTAGCAAGTCATAAACTGACCCCTTGATTCAGTTTTTGGCTTCTTCATTTGTTTGCGTCGCAGTGTTGCACGCTTGAAATTGTATGGTAAATTCTTTACTTGTCCAAAAATGTATTTACATAATAAGCAATTTTGAACCTTGATCTATATAAAGTGACTCGGGACCAGTGATTAAGTGGCACACATAGTTACTGTGTTAGATGACATCTTCAGGTAGTTGTTGCAGATGCTGTCCAGTGTTTTTAGGTAACCCTAAATGAAGAATGAGAAGCCAGAAGAGAAGACTGGAAACTTGCATTTTGGAAATGGTTTATGAAAATGCAACTCACAGGCACTATTTAGGACTCAGTTTAAATAGCGTACATCTGGGAGATACCATTCCTTTTGAATTCAAAACTGCAAAGGAATTCTTTCTAAGCAACCACCTCTTCTGCATCGCCATGGACACTAAAGCCACACGACTTCGTATTCATTTGAAGATGTTCCACGTCGCTGGAGCATGTCTGGTCACCTTGGCTTTCTGCAGTTTAGGGCTCAGTCTTGTTGTGGACCAGGGAACATAATACCTTTTTGATTTAGTATTTTTAAAATTAGTTTGGGTATTTTGTGTGCCTCTCTTTAGGTTTTCCAGTCTCTGGTTACAATTAAAAAAACGGTCATGTCCTGTGGCATCCATACCAGTTCCACATTGTGATTGCTGTGTTTCAGTAATTAAACTATGTGCCATTCTATTCCTGTTAAATCCGTAGAAAATGAGAAAGTAGCTGGGTCTTGTAAATCTGAGCCACTTACAGAAGACCCACAGGAGCAGGCGCCTGCGCAAGACTCGACCGCCTCTGAGACGTCGCAAAAAGTTGCGGAGGACGACCACGTTTCAGTTACCGTTCAGGCAGAGGACGCCCTTGCTCTCGATTCGGAAAGCGAAACTCGTGACAAAGAAAAAGCCGACTCTGAGCCGGTTGTTACTGATTTAAAGGACGTAGATAATCAAAATGTTGAAGAGAAAATGGACACCGAAGCGGTATCTGCAGAAAACATCCAAGACAATAATTTAAGCGTACAGGATTTGGAACGAACTGATACAGAAATTAACATTGCGTCCGTAAAAGAATCAAAATCGGAAGTTGACGAGAACAAGGAAGAAGCAGAGAAGACAGAAGAGAACCTGAATACTGGTGACTCAGCGGCTACGAAAGAGTCCTCTTCTGTTGAGGGCGCTGATCAGAAACAGAGGTTTGTTGTTTTCTAAATTCTAGAACAGTCGCTGTCTTTGTTTCATTGGCTCTTAAAACAAAGTTCTGTGCATAGCACGTCAAATTGGTTGAGTCATCCTTCTTTCCCTAACTTTAATTTTTATCTTGTTTTTTTCTTTTTTTTTTTTTAAGAAAAGAAAGTAAACAAATGCGTTCTCTTTGGCCTTTGTTTTAAAACAAGATTGCTTTATGACCTGAAATGTATTTGCGGTAATTACGTTTGCCATTCTTTTAAAGTGTTGCTGCTAATCTGTGTGTTTTTAACCTGGCACATTTTGCGTGCTGTAATACTGTAGTTTAAATACCCAAAGCTGTTTTAAGGTAGGTATTCCTAAAGTTTAGCTTTTTTTTTTTTAATATCCTGAAATATAAATAAATCTTTTCACTTAAAATATTTTAATATGATTATTTTTCTGTCTTTAGCTCTGATAAGGAGGAAAAAGATACTAGTACTCAGTCAAAAGATGAGAAAGGTAAGTTGCTAATGGATTTAATCCAATTTCTTATCAAGGTAATTTTATTCTATGGCAACCCAACCTCAATATAAACAGAATAAGTGTTGCATCTTTTATAAAATTAACTAAATACCATATTTACACTTGGATGATTTATTTTATAAGGTCAAACAAGTAACAGTAGCAGCACTACATGTGGAAGGAACCTGTGGGTTAGTGGACTGGCTTCGACCACCAGAGCGACAGACTTGAAAAACCTCTTCAGCAAGTATGGAAAGGTGAGGGATTTCAAATTCTTACACTGTTTTAAGGCAAGGGAAGCATGGCTAGATTTATGGTAGGATCCTTTTACATGATCCTTTCATAGTGTACTCCATGCTAGATTGAACTCTACTCCGAACCATTGACAGGCCTTGATTACTGTAGGTCTGATTCACTGAAGTGGGTAGCACAGACTTTTTTATTTTTTTGGTGGGGGGATTGTTAGTTTTAAAAATGCATCAATGGTGGAGAGTTTGAGCCATGTAAGTGTTGCCTTTTTATTTTCCTATAATTTTGCTAAATCTTCTTGCTGTGTTAGGTTGTGGGTGCAAAGGTGGTGACAAATGCACGTAGCCCTGGCGCACGTTGCTACGGCTTTGTTACAATGTCCTCAACTGATGAAGCAACAAAGTGCGTTAGCCATCTACACAGAACAGAGTTGCATGGAAGAATGATATCTGTGGAGCGGGTAAGTGATTTATGTATTTAACCCAACAAATAAGACAATGTTGCACTCTGCAATATCTAACTTGCTTAAATGCGCTTTACTTGCTCTTATCAGCACCCTATTTTACTGCATTTAATGCTGTACTTTAGTACTGTAATCTGTCAAGTGTTATTTAATCTGTAGTGTTTTGTATTTAATTCTATCCTGATGTACCTGACATCAGGATATTGAATCGTATTTTGTCACACTTGTACTTGCTAGAACCGAAGTCATTGTATTTTATCTTGCTCTTAATTGTACTATTACTTGTACTGTGATTCTTGAAATGTATTTTTGTTTGACTAAGTCGCCCTGGATAAGGGCGTCTTCTAAGAAATAATAATATATAATCTGCTGCTGACTTGGCTGCTTTAGTCTTGAAATATGTTAATTGTATGATTTGAAGAGGTTGTAAAAAGTCTTTCAAATGAATTGCACATTTATTTATTTAAATTTCAGAGGTTTCTAATACATTGCTACAGGCATCACATTTATGAAGTGAATGACTAACTACATCAGGTTTTTGTTTCTAGTAGTTTATGGTCATAGCAACATCTTTATCATTGTATATGCCACAAAGAGGACTGTGAAAATATCTTTTAAACACCCTTGAATATTAGCTGAGCAAAAAATAGTAAGTTCTTGCATATCCATGTGTTTAATACAAGTTATGTGTTTTCAGGCTAAAAATGAACCTGCTGGAAAGAAACCTGATGCTAAAAAGTCTACCAGCAGTGATGCTGCGGGTCTCGCTTCAGATGCTAAACCAGAACAGTAAGTCTTTGAATACAGAGTATTCCTTCCTCATGTCCTTGGCTTGTTCCATAAATGTGTCCAAGCTGGAGAAAGTGGTTTTTCACTCGCTATTAAAGTGATCGCTGACTTCTAACTTGATTTATTTTTTATTCCAATAGATCTGAAGAAAACAAAGATGAAAAATCTGACGCTAATGAAGAGAAAAAAGATGATAAAGATGGTAAAGGCAGATTTATCTGTGCCTGAGTTTTACTATATTGATGTATTTGGGTTTTTGATGGTTTTTACAATGAATGCCTGGGCTACAGAGTTTATTTTTTAGGTAGGTTTTTGCATTTACATTTGCATGGCTTTGGATTTAAGAGAGAATGTATCCCGTGATTCACTCTTAGTGTACTCCATGCTATATAAATAACCTACTCAAAACCATTGTCTGGCCTGGAAATGTTGTAGGCTTGGTACACTGATGTGAGTAGTACAACATGTCAATGTTAGAAAGTCTAAAACGTTTATTAATTATTGCCTTGAAATGCTGTTTGTCAGCTGACAGTCTTTTGGTCCTTTTGAAAAGTACTAAAGAATTTCTGTTCATTATATGAAGTGGAACCCTTTTCATTTGCAGGAGGCCGTGGTACAGAAAGAACCGTGGTCATGGATAAATCTAAAGGGGAGCCTGTCATCAGTGTCAAAACCAAAAGCAAAGACGGAAGAGTACGTAGGACTTCTCATGTTCATTGTGCCCTGCTTTTAATATGAATTTGGTTCCCAAAGGACCTTGAGCAAGATGTAGTCAACCAATTTTTGTTTTGGATTGGTGATTTAATTAATATTCATTAAATTTAAAAGTTGTAGTTTATATATTTTTTTTTATTGCAGGAAAGCGATTCGCATAATGTGTGTGCTTGAAAATTTAAACCCCTGATCCTTCTCTTATTCCTGAATTCAGAGCTCCAAGAGCCAGGATCGCAAATCCGAGAGCAAAGAGAAGAAAGACATCCTCTCCTTTGACCAGATCAAAGAGCAAAGAGAGCGTGAGCGACAGCGGCAGAAGGAGCGAGAGATCCGCGAGGTGGAGAGGCGCCGGCACTCTGGGTATTGTAGTTCTCTATTTCAACCTTCTTTCGCATGGCTATGGATTTATGGCAGGGTCTTCCTTATGATCCTTTCATAGTGTACTCCATGCTAAATTAACACTTCTACTCCGAACCATTGACTGGCCTCTTAAATGTAGACTTGTTCACTGAAGTGAGTAGAACATGCACATGTCTCACCAAAGTATTAAGGAAATGTGACATTGAATTAGTGTTCCAGAGTGCTAGGCGCTAAAGTTATCTCGTATTCCAGAGACAGAGATGGAGATCGTGAAAGCAGACGGGAGCGGGAGCGCATCCGCTTGTTCCGGGAGAAGGAAGAGAGAGACCGGCTCATGAGGCAGAGGAAGTGGCTGGAGCTGGAAAGGCAGCGTCTGGACGGAGAGAGGATGGAGCGAGAGCGGCTGGAGAGGGAGAGGCTGCGGGTCGAGTACGAGAGGCGACGGGAGCAGGAGAGGATACAAAGAGAGAGGGAGGAGCTGCGGAGGCAACAAGAGCAGCTCCGATACGAGCAGGATCGCAGGCCACTGAAGAGGCCATACGACTTTGATGGAAGGTACGAGAGGAGAGAGCTTGGTTGATACTGGTTCCAGCCTTGCTTTTGTCATGTGTTAAGCTTTATAGATACAGTGCAAGTCTCAAGGGCTGTATACATGGTGTTATGTGACTTCACCTAGTATAAGGCATTCTGTCAGAGTTTCTATTCCCCTTGCATGGCAATGGATTTATGGAGGGGTCTTCAACTATAAGCCTTTCATAGTGTATGCCATGCTAAATTAACACTTCTACTCCGAACCGTTGTCAGGTCTTTTAAATAGACTTGCTCACTGAAGTGAGTAGAACAAACGCTCGCTCTTTGGATGTCTTTTGAGGACGTTGTCATGTCTTGTGACATCACTGATAATTGAGCAAAGACGAGTGGCCGATATGGCTCCGTAGCGATGGTATGAATTGTTTAAAATGAAATGCTCCTCTTCCCCCTGCTCTGCAGGAGAGATGATTGGCACGAGAAGAGGATGCACTTGGATGACCGGTATGGACGTGGTTCTGACTTTAGCCGCCAAGACCGAGTCCAGGATTTTGATCACCGGGATCGTGGCCGGTACCAGGATGACCTGCTGTTGGACAGGTGGGTCAGAGAGAAGCTTCTCAGTGTGCAGTGTCCCCTTTTAACGACTGCTGCTTTTGTTAACTCTGGAAACCTGAGGTGGGTATAGCTCAGGGTTAAGTCTCTGCTCTGCCACTTAAGATTTAACTTTGGAAATCGTGAAAACTGACCTTTGGAAATGAGCTTCTGCATCTGTTGCAATGCTTGCTAACCTAGTTGACAGTGTTGCATGAATTGATAGTCAGCTACTCTAGTTTACAGTAACTTACTCTTGAATTACTTTCTGGGTAAGGAATTCAGAAAGCTGTACCAATTGGTAATAAAGTAGTGATGTGTCTTGCAACATTTTAATTTAGCACGATCTGCTGCTAACTCAAACACTCCCATGTTCTGGTACACTTGCATGATACACGTCCACTCGAAGTTAAAGTTTTAAATGTTTAAGGCTCTATCATGGGCAAATCTTCTGTCAAGGAGTTTGTTTTTTATTTCACTTCATCTTGCATGGCTGTGGATTTATGGCAGGGTCTAACCTGTGATCCTTCCATAGTGTACTCAATGCCAAATTAACAGCCCTATTCAAGCCATTGACTGGTCTTCAGTGTAGACTTGTTCACTGAAGTGAATAGAACAGGAACAGTCTGTGGAAGGCATTCCTAATGCACCAAGCTGCTTTCAAAGGTGCGCACCTAAGGAATTACTACCTTTATGCATTTTCCAGAAGAACTGATGGGCATGCAAACATATCTCATACACTTTGGTGGCCAAAACAAGTCTGTCTTGTTTTGAGATGATCTTGCTGTGCTCTGTGTATTTCTTCCCGTTACTGCTGACTTCTCGTTTGTGAGGGTTGATGGAAGATCCTTTTGGCATTGAATTAGCCCTCCATGTGCCAGTTTGACAAATGTCAGATTCTGTTCCACATAAGAGGAGCCACGTTTGGTTAAAACCTGTTTGTGGTTTGGGCTCCTTTTGCCTTTTTTTAAGGTGGCTGTTACCGTATCAATCCCTGGCACGTTTTTTTCAAAGCGGATCTGTTCAGAAACTTGGCTATTGGTAGCTGTACGGCACCACGGTCCATGGATGTCAAACATCACCTTGACTGCAGAGTTGATGGTCTTAACTGTATTGGTGGAAGATAAGACCAGGGGTCTTCCTTTCCATTGATGGGGCTGCCACTTGAACAGAAGATATTGAAGCTTGGAAAACTGCACTGGTTTCCTTTTCCTTCCGTACATGCCCTCCAGCTGCTGACCTAACAACTCCATGTGCTTTTTGGTGTGCGTGTGTGTACACTTCCTGAAAGGAGTATCTTCTCCACATGCATCCTGTGTGAGCTGTCTGCTCAGGTAATGAGTGTTACAGGACACAGCAGTGGAAAGGGGGCAACTTGTAATCAGTGGTAATCTTTTTTGCCGTTTCCCAGCAACTGAAAATCAGAACCGAAATACTGGGAACCTAGTGTGATATAAAACGCTTTATAGCAGATACTATATTTTTTTTCTCTTACTAACATTCGTTCATTTTCTTGCCGCTTCGCTGCATACCTGTTATTCCTCTCCTTTTTTTGTTTTGTATTTTTTAAACAAGAAAAATCTACGGTTTGTAACCTGGAAATTTTAAAATAAAAGCCATTCCTGTTTTGGGGTTTATTGATTAACTGCGATGTCCATACACTTGGCAAGCCAAGGGCTGGTTCTTTTCCTTTTAATTTGAAGCTTAAATTTACAATACATCGCGTTTGTTTTTTTTATATAATAAAAAAGCCACCAAAAATAACACGCACAAGTACCCAACTGAGTTGGATGAGCAGATGAAATTATTGAATTGGCTTCATTACCAGTAAATATTCAGGGTCTTTCTTTTCACAAGTTGTAACGCTCTCCAGCACGAGCAAGTGTGATGTTTTAAAGTCTATTCCCCCTCTAACAGACCAGGCAAGACGTCTGAGGGCCGAGACAATGGGTTTCCTCCCCGAGCTCAGCCGTTTGCAAAGGGAGCAGAGGGGCCTCGTGAGAGGAGAGCAGTAAACGGTGCTGGGGAGCATGAAAAACCCATTGCCAGTGAGGACAGGAAATCAGAATGCAGACCAGACAAAGATGCTGGGTATGGAAATGCAAATACAACTGTCAAAACTGTACCAGGGTGCACTTCAGGCACACAGGGGGAAAAAATAAAATAAAATCGAAATTTGTTTCATGCGTATCTTTTAACAAAAAAAAAAAAAAAAAATTATGCAAATACAAACTTTCAGGGTATACTTCTAAGGTATACAAGTAATTTAACCCTTAGCGGTCCATTTATTCAGCGCGTGTCAGGCACGCCAGGTCTAATTAATTTTCACACGCGCAGTTTATTTTAGACGCGCTGTTTAAGTGGTTTTTTTTTTCGTAGTAAAACAGGTTTAAAAGGCACTGCATATCAACAGGACACTCAGTACTGCATCTCCAGCCCCGCCCCACCCCTTGTTCGCTGTATTTTTCACATACCTCTACATAGTAGTGCATACCGATTAAATCATCTCCTGATCACTCATTTGATCACCAAACTCCTCAATAATGCGATCCAAGTCATTATTTTATTAAAAGCTCTGCAAATGTCTGTGATATTCTTCGAGTGCTGGTTGCAGTAGCAGCTATCTTGTTTATGTCCGTGTTATCTATGTGATGTCGGCTATTGGTATTCATGAGATACGTCCTTTTTTTTCGGCTCCTGTCGGTCTCCCTCGGCCATTGAATTTTTTTCTCTGCTTTTTCCGGAGAAAAAACTACTAGAGACCTGTTTTTTACGTCTCTTTGATGTCGGGTCCGACATTGGACCGCAAAGGGTTAAGAGATTTTTAAATGGGTTAATTTTTTTTTTTCTTCCTGGTTTTTACATCTAGTAGATCTTTCTGAACACTATTGCACTTGCTGCTTGGTTCTCCACGTTTTCTTTTTGGTGATGTTTTGTAAGAGATTTCTCATTTCACACCTCGCTTTCGTCACCTGGAAGAAATCTTTTTCCCTTCTGGATGATTTGCACTTGTTCTCTTGAGCGGACCGCTTTGTATCAAAGGATCTTTTGTATGCACCGGCTTCCTGTGTAAAGGGGGATTGCTTCCACATGTCCAGGTGGCTTTTGACTTCATTGGGGTAAAAGAGAAAAAGCCTGAAATGTTTTTGGCTCCTACAGGATTTCACCTGGGAAGAAATATCACGTCTTAAACTTTCAGCAAGATATTCATTGGAAGAATACGGCACTCAGACTGTGGATCATCTCTCCAGTGTATGATGGGAGAGGCTGGATGATTTTATTTCTGTTTCCATATTTTAATGGTTTTATTCCCTTTTGACTGGATTCCCCCTCTCCCCCCTCAAATAACCCTTTAAAAAAAAAAAAAAAAAAACGGTTTTCTACATTAATTGGGGAAATTTACCTGAATGTGAATTTTGGGTTGTGAGCAAGGGGTAGTCTGGATTAATTTACTGAATTTATATAATGTTTTTTCTTGCAGGAGAGACGGGTCAAGATCAATGATGGGAGAAAGAGTCGGGCCGCCAAAAGTGTGTACACTATTTTATGATTAAGTATTTATATTTTTGTATATATATAATATATATATTGTATATGTGTGTGTGTTTATTCTCTTTGAGCTAAAATCTATATATATAAGGTTTTGATATCCCATCTGAAATCAGCCCTGTGTTTTGTTTTTCTTTAAGCATTTCTCAGATGATCGCTCTGACCGACATAGCCGAGATTCTCGCGATGGCTGGAGCAGTGGATACGATAAGAGAGGACTGAATCAGACAAGGTAAATACGAAGAAAGAAGAGAGTTCAGAAATGCATCGGTAGAATTTACAATCTGTTATACACAAACTTTTCCACTCATTAAATGTGCTTAACGTATCTCTATTTCCAATCTGCAGAGATAGTCGTGATTGGTCAGGAGACCATGGCCGTAAAATGGACGGAGACAGAAGCTGGCAAAGTAAGACAGAAGCCTAAACTTTCAAATTTGTGGTATTTAAAAAAAAAAAAAAAAAAAAAAAAAAAATCCATATAGGCTTACCAAAGCAGATACTGCATCGCAAGGTTTTTTTTTTGTTTTTTTTTTGCAAAATGTGTGATGTTTAATTTCTGACAAATTTTGAATGATTCACTGGAGATTAACTATTGGGATGAAATGAACTCTTAGTGTAGGAATATACAGAATGCATGCAACAATTGACTATTTATTATTTAGTCATTTAGCAGACTCTTGATTCTTTTTTTGGTAAACGGGGACAAGCATGGCTTGATTTGTGGTGGGATCCATTACATGATCCTTTCATAGTGTACTCCATGCTAGATTAAAGGTGTATCCTTAGCCATTGACGGGCCTTGATTTAATGTAGGCCTGATTCACTGAAGTGGGTAGCACAGAATCCTTCCTGTGAAATCTGAAAGACCATTGGGTCTTCACTTGAATCTTGCAAAGTGTACGTCTTGTAGCTCACAAATTCTGTTTCTTCTGTTTTTTGTTTTTTTTAATATATATTTTTTTGTTGCAGGTAGTGATAGCCATTCTGGGCAAGGTCACATGAGCCGTGGAGGAATATCAGGGTGAGATGCGTTTTTAGATTAACATGCGAGTTGCCTGAATGATGGTGAAAAGCGTGCACATGTTTTTAGCAAAGCACTTTTTCTATCAATTGATTTGTTGAAATGCAGCGGTAGATTAGATTAACAATGCAGAGCCCCCTTTTGCCTGGTCCTGAAATCCCATGACTCCCTGAAAATGCATGTTGTCTGACTAATTTTCCATTTGTTCGTGTTGTAGTCGTGGAAGCTACATGCCAGGAGGAAGTTCTCAAGGCGTTTCAGGGACTGTGAACCGGGCAAGCCAGATGATGCCGGGTGGTGCAGTGCAAGGAGCGGCTTTTGGACGACGCTATTAATTGTTTTAAATCGTGTCCGCTGTGTAGTATGGAGCAACAAATCCTGTTTTTTTGTTTTTTTTTCTGCTACCTATATTCAGCTACGGAGCAATATGAATGAAACGTGATTTTTTTTTTTTTGTATTTGTGTTTTGCTCCTTTTATGAAGGGGTGCTCGAACTTATGTAACAAATTAAAACATTTGTATTTTTGGTTTTTAAATACTTCCATTCATGTTTCTCAACACTTGTCATTCCACATAGGCATTGTTTTAAATCAATAAATGCACAGATGAGTCAAAGTGTATAGCTGTAAACTGTTACAATTGTGTTTTATTCAAGTTGACCTTCATAAAAGTAGATTTATAGCCGTAATACTCCACTTGTTTTTGAGCAGTAAACTTCTTTTTGTGAAAATGGCAATCCTGCTTTTTTTGGTATTTAATATCTGAAAAGTTGTTAGTTGCAGTTCAACCCAACATCCACTTGGTGGTGCCAGAACCCCAATGTTCCATCTTACTGCAGTTTAAAACCTGGCCAGTTTTCTATGCTCACAAGATCTGTTCTAGATGTCTCACAATAGCAGTACATTCCCCCCCCCCCCATATCTCCTACTCAATTCTGTTCTATCAGTTATGTGCTTGAGGTATTGGTAAAAGACTGCATGCACTTGCCAACATGTGTAGGGAAACCAGTGTAATGCTTGTTATATGAACAGATATGTTAAGACCCGAGTTTAACCTACGAGTGGTTCCAGGAGTAGGATTCTGACTTTGACCCAGCGGGTCTCAAAAGACAGGAACAATGCTTACCTGTGTTACACTCTTTTATTGTAACCCATGCTTGAGAAATGTTCCTTGGAATACAATCTGGACACATCCTTGTCCAACTGTCTTCTTCCCAAATGTCATGAGTGCTTAACTTTGTATCACGAAGGACCCCTGATGTAAAACATCTCTGAGTAAAAGAAATTGACCAGCTTACTGATCTCCAAAAGTAACTAAAAATCAAAGTTTTGTATTCACCTAAGCAGTAAGACTACAGATTATATGACAAAACTGCAGTCATTTTCTTTTGGGTGTTATTTTAACCACCCGACTCCAATCTAAAAGACCATGCGATGCTTTCCCAGGATTTTTACTCCGGTGTGCTGCACTTTGCCATGCATGTTCGGTTTAATGAGTTAATTAAAGAATGATTTTAAACCGCCACAGAGCTTTCTAATTTACAATCTCTAATCCTACAGTGCCAGCATGTGACTCTTCTCCGTGCTGCCAGTAGTTTGGTTCTAGGTGTCTTGGCACTGACTGAAATCTTCCGATGAGGTCACTTGAGAAATGTGATCTGCGTTGCTGTCAAACAATCTATTTGCAGCGAGAGTCATGGAGTTCACGCGGCGGCACTGGGATTTTCCGAATGACCGTGCGGATTCCAGGCTTGTGGCAGTGTTTGTGTGTTTGCTATGAGCTGTGGCCATCAAGTGTTGTGTATATTTAAAAAGCTGTGTTCCCGGAACTGGGAAACTGATCGGGCTTGAATTCCTGCTCCAATCTCAGTGCTGCACAATATATTACCAGTTCTGTGGAATCTGTAGGTCTTTGGCCAGTTTAATTTAAGTTATAAATGCTTAGTTGCAAACGCCATGCTCCTCTTGTGTTGTCACTGCTTCCTGATTGCAAACTGCTTTACACACACAGAAAACATAACCTGCAATGAGCATCCTGCCAAGTCAATCAAAACTGACCAGTTCTGAAAAAAAGCATAAACAAAACATGGCAGGACTATGAAGAGAATGGGACACGCTGATGTTTGTTTTGTACAGAAGGCGTCTCTCGCCTCAAGTAGAGAGTAATACCTCAATGCAAGAGAGGGTTCTCCAAACACACTTCCTGGAGAAATTCAGCTTGACCATTTCAAAGCCAACAGAGAGAGAGCTACCCTAGACTTTTTTTGCAAATCCCTGATCACTACATGACAAGACAAAAGGGATCCAATCCATCATTTATGTAAAAATTAAATATCGATTTTGTACAATACAGATGATACCAGACACATGCCTGGATGCACAAGGCTGTAGAGAGCATCATGGGTAGGTATGACCTTACCTTAACCTTTCAAAACAATCTATAACTAAAACAGACAATTCTCAAGCACGGGTTTGTATTACTGTATGAAAAATCAAATCAAAAGTACCCTTGTGTATGAGCTTTTATGACACACTGATGCATTTAATCACTCAATAATACTTCATTAATACAGCCTAGGATTCTGCAAAATTGGAAAACATACAACACCAAGCGAACTCAAACTTATTTGAAGAACAGAAAGAAAATAAAACCCTTAATGTAACTTCATGCACTGTAAGCATGGGCTGTATATATATATATATATATATATATATATATATATATATATATATATATATATATATATATATATATAGGCAGAGTCAGCGAGCCGGATTGTGAAAACAAGCAGCATTTCAACATGTGAGAGACGGGTGGCGATCGGGGCTGTGGGGGCGAATGTAGAAATGCAGATTTCAGCACATCATTGCGGGTTGCCAAGGACAAGCCAGCGTTTTTTTTTAAATAAGGCCTGTGCAAAAAAATGAAAATAAATCAAAGCTTGCACAAATGGTAGCTAAACGGGGGTGAAGTAATCCTGGAGAAAGAGACCAACTGGAAGAATGATGCAGCCAAATGCACCCTCGATTTAAACTGAGGTGACGCAGTACCTATGCTATTGCTGTAATGCCAAATCACCATCAATGTCCATGCCATTATTTCTATACTAAAAGGCAACGGGCAAGGGCGGCTTGCATACAAGCCATCCCTCCCACTGGGAAATACACAATAGACAGTGTTGTATATTATTATATTCCTCTGTGTTATGGTACATCGAGTGGATTCAAGGTTTTGTTTCCAGATATTAATGGATTTAGAGGAGTAGCTCGTTGAATTGTACGTATGCATAACCTTCCCTTATCCTTCTTTATCTAATGTGTCATGTTGCCTTGTCCTCTCCTCGCTCACGTTGCTATCCTGCTTTAGAAGACTAGTCTAGTGTGTCAAGATAGTGCACTCTGCTGTTTTCAATGTAACAACGGAACGGCTCTTCGGTAGACATATTATTTATTAATCATTCACTTCAATAACACAGGCTTCAGACCTGGTCAGCGCAGGGATTGTTTAACTAAAACAAGTATCGTCTGTTTGGTCTGTCTCAATGTGGAAAGACGCACGGTGTCCTTGTTGAGGCTTGTTACAATAAAACAATTTTTTTTAAAATTCTATCTCGTTTCCTGTTGTGGTGGGGGGTTAGATTTCAGCGATTCAAAATTCCTAACACAACCTTGAATTCGGTCCCAGATGAACACATGCCTCAAATTCGAGGACAGAACTTAATAGCAGTTAATAGCTAACTGCACCGCATGGATTGCACCACAGCACCAAATTAAGACCCATTTTACAAATCTATTGCTCATAATGCTGTGTCGAGCATGCTAGAGTTGTTTTTTTTTTTTTTTTTAGTTCAATCAGACAAAATGTCCCATTTCAGAGGAAATATGTTTCAGTAAAGCCGGTTGCATGATGTTTTCCTGCACAGTTCACTTTTAAATGAATGACTTTGACAGATTTCTCTTGAGTGCTCTTATCCTATCCAGGTCAGGTTGACATATCTTTGAAGTGATATACAGTAGATGTTTATACTTCACTAACGCATGCATTGGTTTCTGGCTCTACAGTGACACTGTGGAATGTGATCCCCAGTGCTGGTGTGTCTCAATAGCTTTCAAGATCTCCGGCTGGAATCTAACTGATTCATTTCAATACATAGGAAGTGAATTATTGTTCAAAATGACTATCTTTACAGTACAGCGTTGAATTTGCAGATTGTAAACCGCAGATGGAACAGGTTGCAGCCCCAGTTTGATGTTGGAACCGTTTCAGACTGGTTTCACGGTACTGATAGAAATGTGGCTATAGTTTCATAAAAATGGGACAAGTGCTTCCCAAGGTATAGCTTTCAGCACCTCAGTCAGTTTCCAGTGAAATGTAGCTCACCATGAACGACACCCCAACCTCCCCACCGAAAAAAAAGGTCTCTCCTTGTATTTTGCCCTCTGTCTTATGAATAATAGATATTTATTGAACTGTTAATGAAAGATCATTTACATTGAATTGATATTAAACTTTTTTTTTTAATGAAGGGACTTCAAAGTATGGAAAAATACTAGTCTGTACTGAAGATTAATGCTGTATTTCTAACAAGTGGAAAATATCACATGTGAGAAGAGCGTGACTGTGCCCTTGTGCTCAGAGGACTAATCCACACAGACATACCAGCCTTGACACATGCTTCTTTTCTGCAGGAGTTAATGGCCTTTTGGTTACTCAGTAAATGGAATTGCTCTGTGAAAAAGATTTTAAAAAAAGCCCTTTTCTGTATAAGTAGGTGCTGAATGGCGCTTTTTACAACTCAAAAGGTTACGTGTCAAGAAGGGGTCAGGGGTGAGGTGGTTCCCAGACTAATCCTTTGCAATGTTGTATATGATTCAGGATATTACAAAATGAGCAATATTTCAAAGTTACAGTATAATACAAAGAGAAAAGACGAGACTTGATTGAAGTCTTTAAAATCTTAAATGGTCTGGATAAAGTGAACCCAAGACACTACGTCAAATTTAGCACAGTAAGTTTAGAAGGTAGGAAGAACTTTTTTTACACAGAGTTATAAATGCATGACACTGGGAACATTTAAAAAAAAGACTGGATTCTGTGCTTTTAAATTAGATTTCAGCTAACACTCAATGTACAGTGTTCTGTTTTGGATGCACCATTTTTAATGTCCATGGAGTACTGTAGTTATTCTACCAATTAGGATAGCTATACAATGCAGAATAATAGGGTAAAAGTATAGTAAAGTGTGTTCAAGCAGAAAAGGTATAGCTGAAAGCACAGTAAATGCATTGCAAACATGGGAAAGGCACAGATAAACTGCAGCTGACTTTGGCTTTGGGTGACGTACAAATTCCTTGAACTGAAATACCCTTCAAGCTTGATTTGAACTGGAGCCCAAAACCTAATGCATTCCCTTCCTAGTACATGTCATTACCCTCCCTTGCCTGTGTGTGGCACTGCAAGCTCAGGGAGGTACAGGAGCTCCAATCTGATAAACTGATTGTGTTCAGCCACCAGTTTAACCCAGCCTGCTGCAAATGGGGTTACCCCTGATCTTTAAACCCAGCAGACACAGGATCTGTTTGTTCACTTTCTTTCTTGCTAATGCTTGATGTAATAAAATTCATGGACGACAATTATCTGTATTTACGATAATTATTTTATTACCAAGTTACCATTTCCTGTTATTACTGCATCTTTTACTGCATCTAATCCTGTACTTCAGAATACTGTAATCTGCCAAGTGTTTAACCTGTAGTACTTTGTATTTAATCATATCCTGATGTAACTATCACTATTTAATCATATCCTGATGTAACTATCACTATTATCTGCTGTACTATTGAATTGTGGTTTGTCACACTTGTACTTTGCTTGAACAAAAGTTATTGTATTTCCTGCTCTTATTGTATTACTTGTATTGTAACACTTGAAATGTATTTGCTTACGATTGTAAGTTGTCCTGGATAAGGGCGTCTGCTAAGAAATAAATAATAATAATAATAATAATTATCTTAAGCCTATATTCCATAATTATTAACCATAGATGATTACCTAATTAATGATGCCTGTATTAAGAAATGTGACCACTGTTTTTATTAATAGAAGCTACAGCTATGGCCAAAAGTTTTGCATCACCGTATCGAATTAACACATTTTGCTTCATAAAGTCGAATGAAACCTGCTGAATAATGTTACGTTAACATATTGAATTACACACCGCTTTGTAGTTTTCCATATATAAATGTGACATTTTGAAATCTAACACAAACTACAGTACTTCTGATAGACTTTTGCAATATCGTTTTATAGTTTCTTTGATTGCATGATGTTAAATAAAAGATCTAAATGATATCTCAGTCCTAAAAATCAAGGTGATGCAAAGTTTATGGCCACAGCTGGATGTGAATTGTGCACATGGTGGATTATTACTCTCATGCTCCTCAACTCTATATTATATTAAAACTTTTTTCAATTCTTTAGTGCCATGCTTGCAGTTGAAGGGTTAAAGGGCTACTTCAATCCTATACTATTTTAACGACCCCCAGAGCTCTCAGGATTAGTTTCCAGCCAGTGTCTGGGAATAACCTTCTGATCCTGGGAGGGGTGTGAGCTCTGATGTCACTGACCCAGCCCACTTCAAGATCAGGCCTTCCCTGACAGCCAATCAGGTGTCAGTGTGTGTTTGGAGAAGACAACGTCAGGTTATGGAAAGTATTCAAAAGTCACAACCTTGCAAGAGCATTACAGTGTAAGAACCCCCCCCCCCCCTCCCCCCCCTCCCCAAGCACTCCTTGTCTCTCTGTTAAAGTGAGCGCAGCGCACTCTGAGAAACAGCAGTGTGGAAAGACACAGGGGTAATCTGGCAGTGATTACTGGCTGATATTTTTTTTTTTTCTACAGTCGTTAACTGGCTCTTGCTTAGTCAGTAAATGGAACTGCTGTCTGTGAAAAAAAAAAAGCCATTTTCAATATAAGTAGGTCTGGCCCTTTGAAAAGCTCACAGCCCATTTTACAAATCGACTCTCGCGGAGAATCCGTCAGCAGTCTTCAGAAACTGGACATGTAAAAGAACCCAGAATTGATGTATTCCTTTATGAATACAAGCATTTATTTTTGCATGGTGTTTTTTACAGTTTTACCATTTTTTCCCCATGGTTATACTATGCATTTACCATAGTTTACCCTGGTCTGCACTGTTTATCAATATGCTTTGCAATACCTTGTTATTCTTTACAATGCTTACCTATGCTTTACCATGCTTTCACTGTGCTTTATTACACTTTGCTATGCTTTTACCATGATAGGACAGCAGTGTGGTTAGGGCTCTGGACTCTTGACCGGAGGGTTGTGGGTTCAATCCCAGATGGGGGACACTGCTGCTGTACCCTTGAGCAAGGTACTTTACCTAGATTGCTCCAGTAAAAACCCAACTGTATAAATGGGTAATTGTATGTAAAAAACATAATGTAATTGTATGTAAAAATAATGTGATATCTTGTAACAATTCCTACACATAACACTCAAGGCTTGTGTACCCCGTATTCAGAACCAGGTGTGTTCCCTCAGTTAAGGCAACAGCCAATGAACAGTTTGGTTAACATGTAAAGAACAGTGATTCACATATCATCATCACATATACCTGAGGCTAGGTACAGCATTCCTGAACTACAACCACAGCAGGACGGCACAGACGAGACCATGAACATTATTAAATACTTCCTTCTAGTGCACTCGATCTTATCTGGAGCAGGTAGGAAGTTTTCCGTCTGTTATTCTCGTTTCTCCTGTTCAGTTTTTTTTGTTTAGTTTTTTATAACCGATTTTGTTCAGAGAAACTCAAAGTGCAAGCTGAAAGTTTAAGCAAGCTGCCTCAACTTGTCTCCAGTGGAATGCGACAGATGCTGCAAGAGGAGATTTTAACACAGGCTTTAGGTTGAAAAAAACGTATGCATTAAAACATTGTTTAGTTTCAAGCGGGTTACCTACATCTCAGAAGTACTGTTTAACCGGTCAGAGGTTTTTAATTTACAAATGCACTGTGGTATACCGTGGTAAAAGAGCAGTACAGAGTAGTGAAGCATGTGGTATTGCAGGATTTTCACAAAGATTTAAAATTTAAACATTACACTGTACATGCCTTCATTTACCTGGGGTAGTTCCTGGACTATACTTCTATCCCATTCCCAGGGGTCTTAACCGCAGTGAGCAGGTAGCAATCATGCATGTGCAAAGCTGAAGAATAATGATGCAAAGCATGCCATTTACAACAAGGCTCAGAAGCAGTGAGAAGCCTCAAATATCTAGTATGGTAAGATAGGCTAAACCGCACGGTTCATGGTATAGCACTCTGAAAGCCAAAGACAACGGCTGCTGCTGCTGCTGCTTGTAAAACACCTCTCTTTGTTTCAGACCCCCTCAGCCCGTTCATTAAGCGCTATGAGGGCTTGTCATATAACAGAGAGGCTCTGCATCAGAGTCACCAGCGAGCGAAGAGGACGAGGCGGGAGGCGGAGCGGACTGTCCAGCTGGAATTCAGCGCCTATGACCGGTACAGGGTTCCTGAATCACCTCCGATACAATGCAAGCTTAATATTTAATACAGTATAGTTTACAGCAAGTGCAAAGAATAGTGCTAATACAATATGAACTAGGATGCAGCAAGTTAGGATTACAACAAGTTATATCTACAATGATACATTAGTAGTGCAATCATGCAAGGGTAGTGCATCAGATGAGGATCCAGTAACGTGGTGCTGAGGTCAGGCAAGTCCAGTGCAGAGCAGGAGGGGTGGATCAAGAGATCTACCAGTTTCATTAACTGGAACGCTGGGACGAGGGGTTCAAGGTATCCCCCTTTGACAAACTTCAGTTTTTTTTACATCACCCAGACAGTGACCTTACATCTAAGTTTTATTTTGTACAAGGACTGTCGCGGGTCTGCAGGTTTTGTCAGTTTATGGCTTCGGTACAAAAGGAAAATATTCAGCCAGTTGCCATGGAATGGTACTCAATTGTAAAGCTGAGGGAAGGACAGTTTTAAAACCAACACATTAATGAATGGGTTTATTGAATACCTGCTGATAAATGCTTTTTAAAGGCAATTCCAAGTACGAGTTTCTGCACACCTCTAGTTATTATGCTTAACGTTTGAATAATGTTTAAACGTTTAAACTCTAAATGCTGACCCCCTGCAAATTATACCACAGCAGGTGATATAATGTTCTCCTGCATGTCTGTTCATAAACGCCTCAGGCACTAGGGGCAGTGTATACCGGAACAGGTGTTGTATTCGCTTCATTGAAAACCTATGACGACTATTCTGTCAGGAGAGACGAATCTATTTCATGGCTAAAATGGAAGCCATATTGAACTGTGACGAATGATGTAGAATGTTGACGGCGTGGAATGTTCTAGCGTGTTCTGGAAGCACTGAACATGGTGTATGAGGTGTGTTCTCAGAGAAGCTGTCTGTTTTGAGCACACAGCTCTTTGTCAGGGTCTGAGCTCTTTCGGTTTGCTACCCTTTCTGCATGGTGTAATTCACCCCCGCCAATGCCATGGATCAATTTGACATGGCGGAAGGCCCACAGATGTAACCCAGAGACTCTCTCTTTGCTTGTATGATGTAAAAAATCAAATCTGGTCCAAACAATCACAGATGAAATTAAACTCTTGGGAAGCATTTAAAAAGGCAAAAGCAGAAAAACTTCAATGGGGAAAAAGTCTAATTTCATTCATCAAACAATATACACAGATGTTCCAAAACCTTATCAGCAGCAGCTCATGCATATCAATAACCTCCGAGATTTCCTAATGTCTTTGTCTGACCCCTGAACTAATACTTTTGTGGTCATGTGACTTTTTGCTTTCTGTATGCTAAGAGACCGAACACTTTTAGGTGTGTTTTCAAAGGTCTACGCGACTGCCCGATTCTCAATCCATTACAAGTATAATGCTCTATTAACCACTGTCAGGGTAAAATAAAACCTGTAGTTAGTTCATGTTTGGGTTTTCGAGCACTATAACATCAAAACGCTACTGAGTATGTTGCTTTTTTTCCTAGGAAATTCCACTTAAGACTGAAGAGAGACTCCACAGGGTTCACGGAAGACTTTCAGATCCATTTCAAAAACTCATCTGAAGCTGCGGATACCTCCCACATATACTCTGGAGAGCTGGCAGGTAACAATTTCTGCCTGCCTGCTGAACACTAAAACACAAGAGAAACATTCAAACAAACAGGGATTCTGTTTCTCCTTGTCTTTTCGGAGGAAAGGAGCTGTTGTTTTCTGTGATTCTTAAATGGACCGTTCAGTCGAGGAGTCTAGCATGTCAAATTGGTTTTGGATTGTACTGTTCTCTGCCCTGCCACAACCTGTAAGCCTGTATTATTTGAAATCCCATATTGTGCAAAGGAGAGGTTTCTATAAGGTAGTGATTTTTGTGTTAGTTTATTTTTTCACAAATAGAGCACTTTTGCACACCACTCATAGTCATTTTAGTAGAAAACTTTTTAGTCGAGCTGATCAATCAGGTAATAGAGGTCTCGGCTGGTGCCTTCATCGGTGTAATGAAACGTTTAATCACCAAATAATTTAATTTTCTACTGTCTTCTTCTGTGCACAGGTGAGAGTCACTCTGTCTGCCACGGTTCTGTCATTGACGGCCAATTTGAAGGTTTTATCCAGACGCAGAATGGCACATTTTACATTGAGCCCACTGCAAGATACACCAAAAGCAGCACTGATTACCACTCTCTCATCTACCATGAAGACGACATTGGTAAGTTACATGTCTTTGGTCTTGTGCATGCCTTTGTTTATCCTAAAATCTACTAGATATGACATCCCACACAGTACACGAGGCAACCTCAGATTTGCACATGTTGTTTCAGAACAAACATTATGTTCCTGATATTTTAATTAACGTGCAATAGTCGTCTTTGTTGAAGAACTAATGAGAGCAGGTAATAACCACGAATACGTGCTTCAAGATTGAGCAAACGGTTCCCACAATGAAATCAGCCCATGCGGAGCAAGCTTGTGGGCAAAACAAAGGACCTCTGGCAGAGCTTCAGTCGAACCATTCCTATAGACAACGAGAATGCACATGTGAAGAGAATAAAGTACAGCCAGATCTTTAGTTTGGGGCATGCTGGCATCCAATCAGAGCTGTACAAGTCAAGAAATGGAATCTGAAACCCTGAAGCTGCATCCCACGCAGCTTGGAAATCACTGGAATGGAGAGCAAAGTGAAACGTGATGCTAGCACACTTTGTGCAATGCTTCTCCTATCGCCTTGTCCCGCCAACACAGCCCTTTGAGCACGCGTTCTGTCAGAGAATCCCACACAGCTGAGACTGGGCAAGGCGTTCCTCATATCAGGACATCCTTTCTGCCCCCAGCTCGCTCCGGCCGTTAAATTAAACCAGTGACCAAAAAGACCACCTGACACGTCAGAACTACTGCCCCCCTCTGTAGTAATAGCCTTTGCAATGCCATGTGTGTTTATACTCTACGTAGTCGCCCCCCCCATCCTGCTACACAATGCATTCATACCATTTGAAGCACATCATATCAAACAGTCCAATAGAGTCTTGTCAAGTGCAGTAAAAGCTGTGTCATTTCGCCTCTTGTTTATATCATAGAGGTATAACTTTTACATATTTGGCACCAATATACAGTATTATATGTATTGCTATAAAAAAAGTTTTTTTTTCTTTCTCCAATGATTATTGTATGGCTATTGTGTAATATATTTAAATTTAACACGGTCGTGTCCTGAGAATTTCTGCAGCAGTTTAGATTCTGGAGAAGAGAAGGAAATGGTTAAAGCAAGCTCCACTTTGGGGGAATGTTTGCATTGCTGCGTTACTCTCGGTCACCACCCAGAGAGCTACCTGCCTTCTGAGCTAGTGTAACCCTCCCAACGTCAAGAGACTGCCAATGAACACAAAGGACTCTAGTGTTTGTATTGCAGACCGCTAGCCGTGTCAGTGCGGATAGGGAGAGGGTTAAGGTAACGCTGAGTGCGTTGGCTCCTTTCCACTCTCGGGTTTACTCTCGGGCATTTCCTCTTCCAGGGGAGCACTCCTGCAGGAGTCATGCAGACCTTTTGCAGATTATTCCTGGAAAACAGTGGAAGCAAGCCACATTATTAGGCAATACTGCCTGGAGAAAAAAATATATATCCAACTGTAAAACATGCCTTCCTAAATACAGACAGAAGGTTACCAGACAGAAACAACATGAACAAAAGCAAACAAGATGACTTTTCAGGGTTTATGCCGTAAACAACGATATAAGGAAAGCTATAGGAAAACACATTTTTTAAACTCATTTTGCCCCAGCAGATAAAGGTTAACACTACTGCATGGATGAACCCACACCGATACAGATACTTGATGCATAGCTTTATTAATAATGAACCCACAGCACCCTGTCTTTTGAACAATCCAGCAGTGGTTTCTATGTTTTTGTGCAAGAGCATTCACAGTAAACCAGGATCCCCCGCATGCTCTTCAGATAACTAGCCTTCACACGAGAGAGACTGAATCTTGCATTAGCACCTGCTTAAATAATGACGTTCGGTTGGCTTACATTTATCCCACCGCTGGGAGAGAGAACACTGACCCCATTCAAAAGGACACAGAGGAATGATTCCTGTTTCACGTGTGTGTGTGTGTGTGTGTGTGTGTGTGTGTGAGTGTGTGTGTGTGTGTGTGTGTGTGTGTGTGTGTGTGTGTGTGTGTGTGTGTGTGTGTGTGGAAGGGGATCTTTACCATGCTCTTTGCTGTGACAGATGTTCTTCTTACTCAGAGCACTGACTCTCAAGTTCAAGTCTGTAAAATATCAAATGGATTTGCTCCAGTTTACTACAATGTATCCCATGCAGTAGGTAGGGGTGTTTCAAAGCCAGTTTCTTTAAATCATTGACCAGCCCTGGAGGAGTGCTAATCTAATACCAACACACCAACGCAGCTAACGAAAAGCGATTTATAAAAGCAGTAAAACCCAGCGGAGCAATTAGCCTTTGGAACCGCAAAGTTTAAACAGCTTTGAACCCTGTTGTAATAACAGCCTCTTTGTAACAACAATTCCAATAACTTGTTGGCTTTGCACACAAAACAGAGTTGCTAGTGTCCACTAACCAAGGTAACAGCCTGACAAGAAGAGCGACCAGCACTGTGTGGGAATTATAAACCTAAAGTCAAGATTTGGTTTTTATTTTGTAAAAGTTTGTCTGAAGTTTTAAGGTCTCTTGAGCATAGTCGGGACTGTATTCATATAAACAACTAGGCATTCCCTTTATGGGAGCGTGGGGAATGGGATCCATGGAAAACGAACAAAAAGAGACATCAGCAATGCTTCTGTCTGTCAGTTTACAAAATATCGTAGAGCTTGATTGATTTTTCAGATGCTCTCTGGTTTGGATAATATCCCATTGCCTCTGTACATTCTTGCAGTAAGCTTTTCTCTTTTCATGACACTGTGACACTGTTTAGCACCTATGGATATTACCAGAGGTCCTTTCTGAAAGACATGACCCTTCATTCTAAATACCAGTCGCATGATTGAAAGGGTATTGAAAGGCTTGGAGGCACTTGACGTTCGCTTCAATACATATTTAGGCCAGCTGTGTTTCTGAACAACTTGTGAGCAGAGATGTGCTTCAATAAATCAGTAGTTGTTTAAGGAAATCGAATTGTTTGTCAATGCATGTATTATTTTTAGTATTTCTCAATTAGTTTAGTTTCTTTAAATCATTGGCCAGCCCTGGAGTTCTAATCTATTACCAACGCACCAACCACATGTCCCCATATCAAGGTACTATTGAGTTTTTAACAAGGTTTACTCATAAACAGGTAGCAATACATCCCATTACCAACAGGGGCCAGCTTTATCCATAGCGGTAGTGTTAACCTTTAATAAGGCATCTGCTAGGACAATAACCAGGTGGTATGTGAGGAGGTGTATCACATGGCTTTGAAGTCCTTCAGTCATTGCTATGCGTGTTGACACGATCCTTTAAGAGAATTATGACACCGGTTCAAGGGATTCTAACATTAAAAAGGCAAACATTGCTAAACTGGCTTACAGTAGGAGGGTTGTGCTACACTTGCAGTAGTGGCTACGATTCAGTTTGCCATGGGCAATACCATTGCTTGCTGTTGAAGATTGTTTGTTCAGTTTGCAATGCTATTGAAGATAGTTTGTTCAGTTTGCATTGCTTTTGAAGATAGTTTGTTCAGGGCATGTACTGGCCATTTTGCACACATTCCAGAAACAGTTAGATGAAAAGTGCTATACAGACTGTTGGAAAATCCTTATTTATTGTGATTATAAAGTGTGTTCCTTTGTATAGATACTTCCAGTGTTATTGTGAAGCTTTACAGCTCAGTATGAGGAGAGGGTTGGGCTCACTGTGTTTCTGTCAAGGGGTCAACGACCTCAGATTCTCTCTCTGCTCTTCTTCTATGGGGCAGGTCAGCGGGGTCATTGGCTGCTGCAGAGCAGAGTGGTGTGATTCTGTATCGCATGTTCTCTCAGATTGCTTAACCAAGCTGCAGTGTCAGCCGTCTGCCAGTGCGACAGCAGTATTGTCAAATGATTAACCCTTTGTGTGCTAAATCAGCTGTTCCAGTCTGAGCTGGTTCTGCGACTGAGAAAAGTCAGCATCTTCTCAGGTCACGTGGAAATAAGACAGCAATTGTAAACTGCATGAGTCGAAAATAATTTCAGGTGGCATGACTTAACTGTTCATTAGTGTAACAACAAAAACGACAGCAATTCACATTTCTATTGTGCCTTTTATCACAAGGATCCCAAACCGCTTCACACACACACACAGTCACACACACGTTTGCATTCCTATATTTGTGGGGACTTCTCACTGACTCTCACTATAATTTGATTTACTATTTCTAACTCCAGTCAGACAGAACACCACACAGGGTGAAAGTCGACATTATAAAATAGATACATAGACAGGAAGAGTTAACATGGTACAATTATACACAGTGACTGAAGGGGATATGCACCTGTATATCAAGATCACTTTTTGACAGCTCCTTGATTAGTTATACAGGTTTAACTGCATGCTAACTTTAAACTCATGGCGCGGTCAATCAAACTCAACGTCGAACAATGAAGCAATAGGAAACGGAGGAACCACAATGCTCATGAACTCAGATTGAGAAATACCTGTTTTTCTGCGTCCAAAAATAGGGAGCAACTGTTCTGTTTTTTTTTTACAAGGTGTTCTTCCAGCTTGTGGTTTGTAGATATAACCTTGAAAGGTTCAAAAGCAGCCCCTGAATGAACTAGACTGACCCCAGTGCTGTAATGTACCGTTTTTACCCGAGCATTGCATCACAGTAGACTTGCAGGTGTAGACTGCATTGGCCTTGCAAAGTAAGGGTTTTCTAATTCATATTTCTGAAGGTCTTCTGCATTTTGGCCAATGAAATCGACAATGTTACAGGTCTAGCTGCAAGCAAACCATGAGGTGTATTAAAGACCCAAAGAAGTGGGCCTAATTTACAAGTTGACAATCGCCGGTTAACTTTGATAAATGTGACGCACAATATGACCTTAAATGTGAAACAAACTGGATTCCTCAGCGACTCGTTAACTAATTGAACTTATTATTTGTGCAACAGAAATGAAATCGCAGTTGGCTGGTTTACATAACGACGTGCAGATCTGGCTCCCAGCATTCCACCCTCCTAGTTCAGCTCTCACATTTGGGCTTGTTATCATTACATAACCCCTGATCCCCCAGCGAGCTCAGAGGAGTCAAGGTCTCTCGATGCTGCAACAGGCTGATACAGCTGGATTCAAGTCTTCAAGGGCTGCAAGTGAAAATGGTCTTGATTAAATATATTTAATGGCTCCTTTGGAATAATGAAATATATCATTTCAACATAAACTACTAAATATCCAAATGTATTATGAATATGTGCAAAGAATATATATATATATATATTTGCTCAAAAGACCCAACTTCCCAATGTTTCGGTGTGTCAAGGGAAACTGTGTTTGAAAACAAACAGTGGCTTTTGATGTCATGGAAGCTACTATCCTTTATTTATATTTAAATCCATTAATGTGCTTGTGATGTCATTTTCTACATAGTTAATGATGTAATGATCTACTGTTATTCCTCTTTATTTAAAGCTTCAGGCATCTTGATATTGAGTATTTATCTATTTATGTTCTATTCTTCTGTACTGTACAGTGCATGATCTCATTTTACTTCTTCTAAAACTAGGTCATCCAACTGTTGGTTAATTTACTATATATTACTACATAGCTCATATTTGCTTTTTATGCTTTTTCATATGCTTCTGCAACTAGTGGTTTTACAGCTAAATCAACCCTTTGATTCCCCCCCCACCCCTCCCCATGATAATGAAATGCATGCATGTCTCAGCACAATAGCAGCCCCCAAAACATCTTCAAGTTTACCAACTTAGGAAAGGCAGCAAAAACACATGTAGTGGAATGGCATGTTGGTGCCAGGTTTAGCCAGCTCTGTAAATCCCCTGCTATCTAAACAGTTGTTGCTTTATTCTCCTACACCTATAAAACAGGAGTCACCTGCAGTGTGTAGATGCCAGCGAGCTCTCGCCAACACTGCCCTGCTTCAAACACACCTGATAAAAGTGCTGTGCAACTATCACCCCTACTGAGGAAATCGTTCTCAAAGACTCCCATTGGCAACGATCACTTTTTTTAACATGTTTTGCCAAACCTTATCAGTGGCAGCCAGTCATGTGACTGGTTTCAGCCTATAGTAGCGGTGAAAGGCTTATTCACTGTCAGACGTCACTTGGCCAGTATTGCCCACAACACTCTGCCCACATTTTGGATTAAGGGTATCACTGTCAACAGGACAATGTATTTATTTTTGAGTTTACTATATTCAGCAGGTGGTTTGGGAGTCTTAAAGGTCGTACATAACAGAACTTAAGCCCCTTTCATACTGGCACTGCTACCTGGGTCACAATCCCGTGTAGTGTGAAACCACATGCCTGGGTCGTACCCGGGTCAATCCGGGTCACAGTGACCCACTTCAGGATGAGGGTCAACGTGCTTTGAACCGGGTCGAGCAAGACAAAATGCATCACAGGAATGAAGAAACGTTTGCTCTAATCAACACTGGGGCTGGTGGTTCAATCCAGAGAAGCTTGGATGGAAGCACCCATAACAAGCTGCATCCAGGGCATTGAAACGCGCATTGTACACTTGTGTCTGTCACCCAGGTCTGACCCTGCTTCTTCAAAAGCAGTGTGAAATCGCATAGCCGGCCCGCATGACACTGTGAAAGGGGCTTCAGCAGTATCAGAAAGTGTCAGATTTACTTCCCATTAAAATTTGCTTACCACTCTTTGATCCAAAGATGGAGTGGTGGCTGTTTCCATTGTTGTACATTTAAAAGAGAATGGGACGTTATTTTTATCAGCCTATAACACTGTATATCACAGTCTGTATTGCAGCAAATTGCAACAAATCCACGTCTTTCAAATGAGAATGGTTGTTTTTGACTGCCCAATGAGTAATTAATTTCTGTCTGGCTTCCTCAATTACTTTCTTGTTGTCATCACCGTGTGTTTATTTGTCTGTGGGTTTTTTCTCCCTCTATTTTAATGAGCCTGCTCCTCTCGTTTTTACAGATTACTCCCGTGTGGGACCCAGGGAACCTCCTCATTGCGGGACTCCGAGTCTGGGACGGTATGCAGAGAGCCTGAGACAGGAAATCCTTGGGCAGGTCAGACATCACATCATTCAGAGGAAAACAAAACACTTTCATTTCCTGTCAAGATCACATTAAAGATGACTTGTTTTATAAATACACAGTGCTTTTTTTTATTCCAGTTCAAGTAATAGTTTCCAAGGAATTAATTGAATGAGTTATATAATATACAATAAAATACTATGAGGAATACCTTACAGTGCTCTCTAAATTAGTTTTGCATGATATAACCCTAACCCTAATCCTAATCCTAACCCCAACTCTAACCCTAACCCTATCCCTAAACTCTAAACCTGACCCTAACCCTTTTCTGATACAATTGTGTACTTACATATATCGTGCAAAAAGATTTTATACACTAAGTACATTATAACTTGCATAATAACATTGTAATTAGGTGTAAGTACACATGTATTTACTATGTAACTACTCTGTAAATACACAGTAATTAGAGACACTTCATGCAAAGTGCAACCATTTTATTGTAAAGGATGAACTTGCGCTAAGATCAAAGAGGACTCTTGACTATTCCAAAACGAGCTGCATGCTGTACCTGAGGACGGATCACCTGTACTTCAAGAAGTTTGGGAGCGTGGAGGCAGTGGTGGCACAGGTGAGCTATACTGTGTTACTCATGTTACTGTAAATATGTTTGCAGGAAACATTGCATGTATTAAACAGAAAGCAAATCAGAACATGTTTAAACTGTCAAGCTGACGAATGCACAGATATTCAAAGAATGCTTGAGGATATTCCTTGTATGCAAATTCAATTCAAGCTGGGCTTCTTGTAATGTTTTGTAATTGAATAGAACTGAATTGCATCATGAGACTCAGTTTGACCAGGTGGGGGTGCAATGCAACTTCTCATACTCCGTATTCCAAAGGATAGATAACTAATACATTTACGTAAATGGGTCAGAAAGGCCAGACTCTCTGCTTTTCCCATGAAATCTGTTCAGAGTAGAATACTATAGCTGCAAATCCTGTCAGAGATTGCCGAACCATGACTGTAAAAGACTTTTCAAAGCATGCCTGAAAATAACCACATGCAGAGCTGACTGAAAACAGATGGCTGGACGTCATAAATATACAAGCCCAAGGGGGGGGGGTTCTAGTACCACTCAGTTCTTGTATATTTGGAATGCAAACTCTGTTTGTTATCCAGCCTTTTTTGTCCTGCATCCCTTCGTGTTTGCAATGGGTTTCATGTCTAAGATATAATTAGTTCTGAAACTCTTAACAAATGAACTATGAAACAAAAATACCCTGCCTGTTATGAGGGTTATGAGGTCATTCTGCACCTGCAGGTCTATGCAAGATAAGAAGGGTTAGATATTTTTGTATCAATGGATGTATATTTTCATATGGTTCAGGTTTCCGGTTTTAGCATCGTGTACACCCTGCAACGTTTAAAGTGACAGTGTTGAGTCTTCATTGCAATTACTTTATTTAGCTTAATAATGAGTGGGAACTTTTGGGAAGTGTCTCTTTTTGGATAGACTCCTCTATATGCTCAGAGGGCATGGCAGAAAGTTGCAACAATGTGTTTCAGTAATATAATAGAGAGAGAGAGAGATGATTCTGTTTGGACTGTTACCAAGTTTTCATTGGATGAAGCAGCTGCACTGTGCATTGGGGTCAGAACTGAAGTAAAGGTTTGCAAAATCCATTTTTTACACAGTATATATAAAGCAATATACATAGCATTATAGTTTGTTCAAAATCCCCACATTTCCATACAATGTCAAGAGCACATAGTATAACTGTACAATAAAGAAACACACACGTCCCAATCTGTAGACCCAAAGAAACGTTTGGAGCATTTTATATTGCATGGCAATGAATAGCCATGGTGCTAAAGGAAACTTAATGAATTCAGTGGCAAACATTTCGACTAGAAGTCTTTTTTAGTGTCTTTGGATGTCTCTGCCGAATGTAAAGTCAAGGGTTTCTTGGTAAGAATCAGTATTTTGTGGTCCTGAGATTACTAAAAGAAAATGTACGTCAGACCCAGGAATTAAAGTGAAAATAAAAGATCTTGTTCGGCATGTTTCTGAAAACAATCCAAAGAGAAAGAAAAGATCAGCGAATAACTTTGATTTTGGAGTTTTGCCATATTGTCAATATTCGTACTGTTTTCATATATACAGTATGGAGAATTGGATTGTCAGGAATTCCCAACATTGATAGACAGCCAATACAAATACTGTATGTAATTCAGCAACCAGGCATGTTGGCTGTTTGCTCAAACTCGCTCAGCGGATTGGGCGAGTTCTGCTTTTAATCGCTGGGTTTGAAAGCAAACAAAGGGAGGGATGACAGCTATGTAACTATTCTTCACCACAAGTCATTATTATGGGTGGTTTGCAAGCTGCAGCTCACAGATTAGACTGTGGAGTGACATTGTTCTAGGGAGGAGACAATAATGACCAGTGCAGAGGTTCTTCTACACAGACAGTATACTGTTACTTGCTTGCATGTTTGTGTCTTAAAAGAGTTACACTTAAAATCCCACAAAAAAAAGCATTCTACTACTAATAGACTCCAAGGTCAGGTCCATTTATCACCTCATACAATGTAGCTGTTGTTAGAGTTGTGGTCTGTTGGGAGAATGCCAGCACATTGCCCTCAGCTGTGGTATTAACTGCCCCTGGCGTTCTGTACCCACCCATCACATGCCCATGGAAGGAGATGCCAGCCATGCGACAGCGTCCCAGACTGGCTCTTTCCACAGTGCAGGTCCTTGCAGTGCCAGAGCCAGCACCAGCGTCTGTACATGACACTCCTCTCCGGGCTCCTCAGTGCATGCCATGGGATTGCAACACATTAGTTTATTGGTCAGCAGGATTTCTCAATATATTCTCAGTTCAACCCACCCACCACCCCCTTCCTCTCTCCATCGCATCCCCTTCGAAAGGTATTTTAAATTATTTACTGTAGTAACCTTTTGCTGGGAACCCATTTTGAAAGTATCATCTCCATAGGTGCCTCCTATTAACCAGGAGCAGGATTCTTATCTCATTTACCAGTCTTCTCTACCCAGTTCAGAATGTACTGTATTTGCATGCATACACACAATCGCACGATACAGAATCTCGCTGCCAAATCCCTACATGCCAGCTGAGGTTTGCCAAGTTTTCAGATTAAATCAAACAAACTCCATGACCTGTTTGGCGGTTTTCTATTTAGCGAGCCGCCTATTAAGAGTTTATCTTTGAATCCTGGGTGTGTGAATAAACAGTACAGAAAATGTGTTTCCTTTTTGAGGTCTACAGCTAGGACCAAAAGCTTTGCATCACCTAGAATTTTAGGATTGAGACATAATTTAAAAAAAAGAAACTATACGAGCATAATTTAGATCTTTTATTTAACATCATGTAATCAAATAAACTACAAAATGATTTTGTTAATTCTACCGGAAGCCAAAATAGCAGTGCAGAATTTCCTGTTAGATTTTGAAATGTCACATTTTTCAATTGTTGTCAGTTTGTCGTTAAGTCTATGCAAAACTACAAAGCGGTATGTAATTCAATATGTTAACGTAACATTTTTCAGCAGGTTTTGTTTGAGCAAAATATGTTAATTCTATAGGGTGCGGCAAAACTTTTGGCCAGAGCTGTAGACTTATCAAAGTGGATGTGGAAGTTTCCATTGATGATCAGTGTTGCAGAAAGCACCTGACAGCTCTGGTTTGGACAGATCCTGTGACTGATATTCAGGGTCAGTGGGTTCCCTCGCTCACTGCCAGCATTTAATAGCAGCTGCTTTATGTGTACCAGAGAGTGGGTCCAGTGAGAAGGTCAAATCTGGACACAAAGTTTTCTAACAGGCAGAAAGGCTGGGAAACACTTTAGTTCAAGGATTGGTTATTAGCCATCAATCACGCATCTATAAATGTGTTATTACAATGTGAATGAGTTATTAACGATAATAACAGGCTAAAGCAATACAGTGTTATACAAGTATGTAATATTCAAGGAACCTATAATGACAACACAATTATTTACACTAAAAGCGCCATTAAAATATTAGTCTAATAAACTGTTAATAACACATTTATAGATGTGATTAAATGTTGTAATAAAAGTATTTAGCAATTTAGCAAGTGTCTACTATAAATATATAAGCAGTTCATCAGTTTTACAGTTACATCACCTGACCACAGGGTGGCATAGTTTTGCCATCAAAAATCCTATTCGATATCAAAATTATCTTAAAGGGGATTTCAATGTCATGGTGGTTTTAGCCAGAATACTTACATACTTTTCCTCTTCAGATTGGTAACTATATGCGAGCCGTCAATGATATCTATGATAAAGCTGATTTCGAGGGCATCCGGCTTATCAACTTCAAGGTTAAAACACTTCACGTAAGTACCTGGTCCTAATGCACCGTGCCAAAAAAGTGGAATATAAATCACCCACAGCTGCCATCTCTGCAATAGGACTTTTCAGCTAGTGATGTAAACCATTTTACAAAATGTTTATTTACTTACAAAATGATTTCATTTCACTATTGTAATGTTATGCTGTCATGACCACACAGGGCATTATTTGTTGCCAGTAATGCAGTGGCCTGCTAATGGTTCTGCTGGAGTTTTGATGGGATTCAGTAAGGTATTGAGGAATTGAATTTGCCTTTGGATCCATCTGTTATAAAGTGTCCAGAAGCACAGTGCTGGTACATATGGTGTTTATTTTAGGTCATTTCAGACGATGACCCCTCTAGTCTGCAGTACTCTCCCTTCATTGGCCCAGAGAAGCTCCTAATGCTGCACTCCAGAGAGAACTGGGATAACTACTGCCTGTCTTACCTGATGACAGACCGGGATTACAATGGAGTCCTGGGGCTCGCCTGGGAAGGAAAGCCTGGTAATGCCTGACCTAATGTACTTGATACTTACATTTCACAAAGCTGATCACCAATTGTGATGAATCTTGGTGTAGGCATTTCTCCTGAAAGTACTGAAATGGGTTAAGGAAAGCTATATCTTGCCATCTGGCTGCCTCTTTGCATGGACATTTGTTTCAGGAAGTTATTCAATGTCCCGTGCATGCAGAGCATATCTGAGCTATATCTTGAAAAGCGCTCTTTAGATTGGGATGAAACGTGGTATACACACTGTAGTGAGCTGCAGCATGCTTTCTTGAACTAGAACAAAGAACCGAAGGCTGTAGCAACTTAGAATTATTTACAAATATTTAACTTGTCAGTTATTCATGACATTGTTCCACACTTCCTGAATTAAAACAAAATGTTATGTTACTCATGAAACGTGACTTTGTGAAAACCTTCTTTTCATATCTCACGTGTTAAAGCTTTGTGAATTGAGCTCATTATTTCAAAGCCAGTCTTCAATTAAATCCCATTTTTCTAAAAGGTGAAGATCTTACAAAATGAAACCCAAATAACTGATAATAACAAGTAACCTTGAATTAAATATCTTAGTTTGTTTGGTTTAGAAAAACAAAAAATAAAACTCTGAGGAACGTCTCATTTTCTGTTGAGGCAGAGCAGGCAGGGAGTGCCAAGGTCAAGTTCTTTTGTTGATGTTTCACACAATGAGGACGGGCTCAGAGAGGATTTGCAACAGAAAAAGTATCAAACTGACACATTGGTCTCCCTATGCAGAGTGACGCGTAGGCCAGGTGCTGCTAAACTGTTCTTCTGCGTGCCTGTGTTTGGAATTCCTCAAACCCACGCAGCAGGGGGGCTGGACTAAACTTCAGCAATTGAGATCTTCAGATTTCCCTGAGGTTTCAGGTTTCTTTAGTGCAGTGTACCTGTCACTGCTGACTGACACAGTCTACAGCTACGGCCAAAGGTTTAGCATCACCCTATAGAATTAACTCATTTTGCTTCCTAAAGACTTTTGCGATATCATTTTGTAGTTTCTTTGATCGCATGATGTTCCAGTTTTTTTTTTTTTTTGTTTTTTTTAAATGATGTTTCAATCCTAAAATTCTAGATGATGAAAAACTTTTGGTCACAGCTGTATATGTCTGGTGATTGAGTTCCCCATTCTGCAGCATGCTTGAGTTCCCAATGCTATGCATTAGCTGTGCTTTGCCATGATTTCACTTTCTCATTTAGCTTTACCTTATTTTACTAGCTTAGCTTTGACCGTGGGGTATCACAATACACTTCCCAAGGGTTAAACAAACTCCAGCTAGCAATCAGAATATCGTTGACTTTTCCATAAACTTTCTTTATCAAGTGATTAAAGATTCACATAGTGTGCAGTATATTGTGTCTATCCACAAAGACATACCAGGAGATGCATTCAAGGTTAGGCTGGATCTCCATTGGGTATGAAGGTGTCTCTCACACACAGAACAAACGTATTTATTGGTTGCCAGACAGGAGGCTCTGTTACTCAGATTAGTCAAATGTACACTGTTGGATCTGTCTTTCCAAATCTGTCAGGTAACGAAGGAGGGGAGACTATTGTGAAATTCCTCAGAATCTCGATCAATTCCCACATTCCCACAGACTGAGCAGAAATTGAAAAGGTATTTCCCTTTATCTGCTGCAATTTTAATTTAGAACCGTGCCCAAAAATAAAAAGCCCTCTCAACACCTAAATAAACCCCTGGATTTCAATTCATTTTGAAATTATACATTGCAGCTGAACTTGAACAAAAGAAGTGCTTTATCCTTTTCTATTATGCTTTTGTTGACTGTGATAAAAAAAAGTACTTAATTACTGTGTATACAGTATTTAAGAATACATTTTTAGAGGGGCCAATCCTTTTACAATCACGCCACAGTTTTTTTTTTACGTTAATTTAAATACTGACTAAAGTGGCATTCATCCAATTGTGGAGGAGTTCAGAACAAAAATGATTGCAACCTCACTGGAAGAAAAAAAAAGTTACAAATGATTAAGAAATGTGTGTGTGTGTGTGATAATGGGCGGCAGAAACAGTGTTGTCTTTCTCAAACAACTGTATTTGACACTTCGAAAACCACACTCCAACTCCAACGCTGTTACAAAAAACAAAGTTGATAATAAAATTCTTGTATTGTCCTGTGGCAGCCTATTATGTCTTCCACGTTAATGCCAAGCTATATTCGCAGAGATGGGTACAAAGCAGCTTATGTTTTTGGTAGCATTTCACAGGCCGCTGGTCAAAGCAAAGCCTGTGGTGTTTTGTGCATTACTGGTGTATTGTTTGTTCCCTGCTTCTGATTGGCTGCTTCAGGGGGGCGTGAGGGGGTCTTATCACAGACATGTGACTGAGAGGCACACACCACTCCTCCAGCCCGGTCTTTTGTTGTCAAGGACCTAGATGGTTGCATACCAGCCCTTGAGACTTGGCTGGTGTCGTCGCTATGGGGGAGTTTAATAGACAATTGCATGACATTGCTTTGACTTTGACTGGCTTAGGAAAATCATGTGACGGCTGAAGGAATGAACAGCATGCAAAGAGACAACCCGCTCTGGGAAGCAGTCAAGCCAGCGTCACTCTCCGAGAAACATGATCTTTTTTAATCGTGTCATTTGTGTTCCATTTAAACCCAGCAACCCCGTCCTCTGGGTGACTGCTTTACCCTTCACAGCATGTTTTTGCTTGAACTTGTTTTCACACGGGAGCCTTTTAACGGTTCGGTTTCATAACAGTATACAGACAGCTGTAGACAATATGCAGTTAACCTCCCCACTCCATCCCTGCCCATTAAAGTCATTGATAAAAGCACTTCGTAAAATTGACTTCTAATTCTTTTTTTGTGTTTGAAGTAGTCCATGACCGACGATGAATGGAACAGTGTGACGCATGCTTACATAGCAAAGACCTAATCCCTTCAAGGCAAGATAGTTACATGACTATTATCCCAATGAATTAGCTATGCCTTCCTAGAGAAGGTGTGTCTATTCAGTTGGGGTGTAGGATTGCATTGAGCATTGACTCATTTTTAAATTATCTTCAATGGCGATGCATTGACAGTACAGTAGCAATCCACTGGTACAAACATAGCATTCTATATTAGTGGTCATATATTTTACTAACGTATACTAAGAGCTGTAAAAGCTGGTCTGACAAAGTCAGTAGCAGCTTTAGGAACGGTATGAAAGGACTGTTTTGTCACTAAACTGCAGTTTAAATAAACTCCTATAGGATGGTGTCCAGTTACAAAGCACAGGACTTGTGTACCATCAAATAAGATCCTGGCAGCAAAGATTGCATTTATTACCCATGGAAACGAGGCTTCTGGTTGGTCAAAATTGAATGAAGCTATTTATTTTCCTAGAAAAGGTTGAACACCCTGTTACCTCTCACCGCAGTCCTTTCACTAGCCCACATTCTCATGATGGCGACAGTGTTTGGGGTTTTATAAGTGCGGTAAAGAGCAACTAGTGTCTGTCGGGAACAAGCCTGTCCTGTTACACTGTTGTAACGTTCCAGTTCTTACACATGTGGTTATGTATTTACAATGTAATTACGATGTGACCATTACATGCAATCGCAGTGCCATTACAGTGCAATGGCAGGGTTTTTAATGACACTTAATATACAGTACAGTGCTAACGATTAAAGATCAATAGAGGACCCAAAGAAATTGTAGCAGTTTTCAGGCTGAGTGGCTCTCTGTCTTGCAGGTAATTCTGGTGGGATTTGTTCCCGATGTGCAGTGTTTCAAGATGGCACCAACGCTTCCCTGAACACCGGCTTGGTCACACTGCAGAAATATGGGGACTATCTGCCCCCTAAACTGGTCCATCTCACAATGGCACATGAGCTGGGGCACAGCCTTGGTTCGCCGGTGAGCTCATTACGCTACTTTTAAAACTGTTTGGCTGTATCAAGGCACGGGGAAACCTGGCATAGACATGCAGAGGCCACCATCGTGAGTCACTAAGGATAGCATCCAGCACTTAGTGAAAAATGCTTGCAAAATGATGCTTAGCTGCAAGCCCATTTCAATGGTGCAGAAGCTTGTGTCTCAACAGCCAAAGCTACCTTTGGGGTATGTGTTTACACTGGGTTGCTGTTAAAACGCGCAGTGCATAGGAGACTAATGTTAGAAGACTGAACCTTTCTTGGCACGCACTGCTTTAATTCTAGAATTCAATTAGATCAATGTGGGTGTGAAGGTTCCTTGTAGCTTGTAGTTTGGAGACTGGCAAGCTGTGCAAGGCTCTAGCTAGTTGTTTTCCACCTCATTGCCAGTGTAGCCTCTCACCTAATGCCTTTCATATTTCCTTCTGCAATGTGATACCTGCTGGCACTGGAGTTGTGCCCCGAACGTTCCAGGCTGGATTAACTCTATTATAGAATTTCTAAATAGGGTTTCCAATCAGCTTCCCCATCACTGCCCTGCTGTGTATCAGCTCAGTCAATCCTGGCTGTGGTGTTGATTACCCATAAACCACCAGTTTCTCGGTTTGAAGAAAGTAGGATTTATCGTGTACTTGCACAGCTTCAGCTGTCAGTGGGGTTAGTATAAAAAATTTAGGAAACCTGGAATGACGCATGGTTATTTTTATTGCAGATGCATTACTCCTTACACGCTTACACAGAAAAGGCAATCAACCATCATCCATTATAGAAGTCCTTTTTAAGAATGCTTAAGACACAAACCTCATTGACAGTTTTGCAGCTGCCAAATCTGTATCTGAATAAGAATCCCCATGATGGAATTCCAGTGCAGGGTTTTACACTGGTGCTTTTGTGCTGGATCTGCCTTCAATACTGTTTGGCTTTCAGTATGTGGGTGCATGAGTAGTGGTTGTTCAATACCCGTACCATCTCTTCTGTTGCAGCATGATGAGAAGGGTGAGTGTGAGGCTTCAACTCCAACTGGAGGCCAAGGGAACTTCTTGATGTTCCCATACGCTTCTGAAGGTAACCAGGGCAACAACGACAGATTCTCTCCATGCAGCGTAAAGCACATCAGCAAACTGCTGAGGATAAAGAAGGACAAGTGCTTTACAGGTAAGGGAAGAGGAAGTGAATCATCCACCAAGTAAACTAAACAGACTGCTAAACATTGGTTTGAAGACCAGGAATACTCTTAATTAAAGCATTCTGACAGTGCACCCAGTGAACAATTTAAATCTCCTTTGTTCTTAATCTCTTAGTTTTACCACTTGACAAAACAGATTCAGAAATAACTGTGAGTACGGTACATACACCAACGCCACCTTGTGGACATTTAAAATATAAATGAAAATCCATGAAAAACACATTGCGAAAGTGGGGGTACAAAATCACATCAACAGGGGATAGAAAACATAGCCTAGTACATGAGGTGTTTTAGGCAAAGCATCACACTGGTGTAAAAAAAAGTCTTTTTTTTTTTTTTTTTTGCTTTAGAAAGTGGCCTGCCAATCTGTGGGAACCAGATTGTGGAAGATGGGGAGGAATGTGATGTGGGGCACAATGACACTGACCCTTGTTGCTATAGCGCCAGCCAATCGGAAGACTTTCACTGCAAGCTTAAACCCCAGAAACAGTGCAGGTACTGTCTAGATTGTTCAGTGAGGTACATGCTTGGAAATAAGAAACCCATAAAAAAGTGTATTGTGGTATATCGTGGTAAAAGCATACTGAAATAAAAAGAGCATGCAAACTATCGCCAATAGGACATTTTTAATTTGTATGCTTTAATTGTTTTACCCAACTTTTTATTTTTGTCAAGCTTTTTGAGATGGTTTTGCTGTGAAAGGCGCTACACAAAAATAATTTGATTGACTGATCAATCGTTCGATTGATTGAAGCACTGTAGGAGAAATTTACTGGGGTAAACTTTTGAAAGGCAATATAGCTACACACAGCCAAAGCAGTTCATTCATCACTCCCCTGTCCTCCTCAGCCCCAGCCAAGGAAAGTGCTGCAGCCATCAATGTGTTTTCAAGCCACAAGGCCAGAAGTGCCAGCAGGAAAATGATTGTGAGTTTGAGAGCGAGTGCTCTGGTGTGGGCGCGTCCTGCCCCTCGCCCACACCCAAGGCCAACATGACCACCTGCCACCTGGGAACACGCGTCTGTATCAACGGGGTGAGGCTTCTCCTTCTTCTCTGCTTGTTTAAAACAGTTTCCACTTGGGATTCTTAGCAAGAAATATCCTTTTGCTTTTTCTTCTTTTTAAATAACAGAAGTGCGACCAGTCGCTCTGTGTCAAATACGGTCTGGAGCAGTGCGGCTGTTTAGGCAATTCCATGAAGGAAAAATGCTACATTTGCTGCCAGAAGCCAGGTACGGTCAGGTATTATAAAGTTGCTGACAATAATTCAAAGTGTTATTATCGGCATTCGTTTTTTTTAAGGGATGGTTTCAGTTTTTTTCTCTTCGATTCCAGGGAAGCCGTCCACGTGCGCCAGCACCACCTCTTCGGTTCTGTTTGAGTATTTCAGAGGCGCTGAGATCGCCCTTCCAGCCGGGGCCGCGTGCTCGGACAGGCAGGGCTACTGCGATAAATTCAATATCTGTCGGCTGGTGGACGCGGACGGGCCCATAGCCAGACTGAAGAACTCCTTTCTGCGCCTCAATGAGTTTGAGGATCTAGCTGAGTGGATGAAGGTAGGAAGAAATGTACATCTAAATCAGGGGTATCCAATCACGGCCCTGGAGAGCCACTCCACTCAGGTAACATGAGATAATTAAGTACTGCAGGGTCTGGATGGAGGTTTAATTGGTTCAACAAAACAATTTAGAACAGGGATGGAACAAAGACCAGAACTGGAAGGGACCACTTTGGCTGCCCCTGATCTAAACTCAGTGCTGCTGCGAAATTCTAATTGGCTCATTGTCTTTGATTTATTTTCCAGAAAGCATTGTAAGAATTCAACCTTTGAACTATGTTGTCTCTGGAGTCTCTATACTGTACTGTGCCATAGTTCACTATACTGTGCTGTGATGTACTGTGCTATGCTTTACTATAAGACCCTTAAGCTCTGATTGTTTTTTTCTGTCTTTGTTCCACAGGCATACTGGTGGGGGATCCTCCTGGTCATTCTGGCCTTATCCACTGTAATGGCCAGCACAGTGTTTTTGTTTGGACACACTGCGGACAGCAGCCCAGGTGAGTAATCGGACATTCCAAACAACAAATAAACAGATAAGAAATAAGCTTGTGTAATTAGACCACTGCCTAATCTAAGCAGATATGCAATTTCAAACTCAATAGTATGGAAAAAGTAGCACATTGAAGAATGTTTTTCTCTTTACAGAAGAGGATGTTCGAGCTAGAAGTAAAAGCTCCTCTTGCCCCAGCAAGAGACAACAACGCCAGATGCAGGAGTCTATGATGCTCCCCTTGAAATAATTATGAATCTGAAGCCAGTCGAATGAAACCTGCTGAATAATGTTACGTTAACATATTGACTTGCATACCACTTTGTAATTTTCCATATAAAAACGGACAATTGAAAAATGCGACATTTTGAAATCTAACATGAAATACTGTACTGCTGTTCTGGCTTCCGGCAGGCTTTTTGTAGTTTCTTTGATTAAATGATGTTAAAGAACATATCTGAATTATGTTCATATAGTTGATGAGACACCTTCAGCATGTTTCCACTGTTACATAGAATAAAGTATTTATAGCAGCTCTGCAGGCTCTTTAATGTCAGCTGTGCAAGGGTATGGCACCAGCGCCTCATGCAGTAATAAAGAGTGACGGCTGTGGCTTCTGTCAGGGAGTGCAGTAAATCAGGAACACAGCAGACGGTGAATGTCATCACAGAGTCAGTTTTGAGTTTAAAAGGTTGAAAGATGAACGTTAGGTCAGATCAGCCCCCAGCTGGTACCGAATTCAGTTTTTTTTATTTAACCCGTTCCTCGCGGCTTTTTAGTCCTGGGATCATGTTGTTTTTGCCTTTCTCTTCACATGCTCCAGAGCCGTGCTATTGACTTGGGGCTCTTTCAGTCCATCCAATCCAGGACCTAGTCCCAACAAGGTGTTTAATTGGCTTCCAGATGTTAAAAGCATGAGACGCAAGTTAAGTAGCCCATTGCACCACTTATGTCTAATTTGGAAAAATTAACTTAATTAAATTTAAAAAACATCCTGTAAACAGAAACGCTTTTTGCTCAGAGAGCAGGATTAATTTTAAAATTGTTGTTGGTTGTAAAGAAACAAGAAGATGAACGGGTGTAGGTTGTAATTTATTAAAACATCATATTTACAGTTATTTACAAAGAAAATCTGCCGCTTCGAGATTTAATCCCTCCCCCTCGAACAATCATTCAATGTTTTACATCACTATCAATTTACAGTATTAACATGTTACGTTTTTTTCTTTAGTTTTACAACTTGACCTTTTTTTTACATCAGTGCAAAACACTAAATACTGTAGTTAAAAAAATAGATCTCTACAAGCAATACAATACCACACACAGAGTCTCCCAGTATAAAACAGAAATATACAAATTATGAAAACAATTTTGCAGGACAGATGTTCTCCGCTAAACAAAAATGAAGAATGTTTATACACGTGCAAACTGACGAGTTAAAACTCTAAGGTTATTTTCAACCGCTATTATATAGAGTGATAACTGAAAAAAACAAGGTCAACTTTAAAAGGTTAACCTTAAAATAACAAAGGCACAGACAGAGAATGCGTCAGCAGCAAGTGCAAACTATTCTATACTCTTCTTACAAAGAATTGTAGTAACAGACACCCACATATAAAGACAAAGGGCATTTTCTGTGATTTAAATATTAACAGCTGTAAAATTGCAACAGTCCTGTAAAAGCATCAAACAATATACAGGGTTGATTTTAATGATCTGAACCACGCTCAATGCCCTAAATAAAGCGTGCATTACCGCAGACCACTTTGCACAGCGTTGTATTTTGTGAAGTCAACCCTGTGGGTAATTATAGCGAGTTATAGAGAAGCAGTTGTTATAACAGATATGCTGTAAAAATATGTACCTCAAGTATATTTTGCAATGCAATCAAGTATTTTAAGGCACATCGGGCCGGATTTATCAAAGATGTTTACTTTTTTGTAGCAACTGGTAAACCTAAGTGCTTAAATTTCACCTTAATAGTTGTTTGTTATTCGTTTTGTGAGACGGAGAGTTGTATTTTGCTTAAACAATTTTTATTTTGGTATAAAGACCATATAATTCAGCCCCATTCTATCTTTCAGTTACCTAATAAATAGTCTATGGTTTGACCAGGTGTTTCACATAATAATATTTTAAGGCTCTCTTGCTCCCTTCAATGAACACAGACAGCATACCCACATATAAACAGGCTCCAACTGACATAACAAAAGTATTTCACGGATTAAAACTAAGTTTTTGGTTTTTAAATTAAACATGTTACTTATGTACAAAAGTAGTAGTGCTGCTGTACAATATATACAAACAAATAAATAATAAACAGAATAGTTAAGGCTGGCTAAAGTTGATTGCCAAGTGCTCTTTTGAAAATGATATGATTGGTCCAGGCTACTGTTCCAGACTGTTCCGTACAGCCTCAATGCTTCTTTGTCACATGTCTGCAACACACAAAAACAAACCTGGGTTATTAAAAATTTGTTTTATATATATATGGTTAGTACCCTATAAAATACTACTACAGTACTATAAAAACAATAATGTTGTGATTTTCCTTTTAAAGCTTATCTAGATTAGTATAAAAGCGAGCCCAGACCTGGTGAAATCTCCATGTGGCGCCAGGTTGAACATAGGTAATATATATATTTTTTAATACCTGTGATTGCTTAATTGCCTTCCCTTTAGATAATGCAAGAAATCTAATTCTAAAAAAAACAGAAACTGCCTTGAAAAAGATAGTACACTGTTCCTTTAGAAGGTAGGAAAGAAACATGACAGCACTATACTGTTGATGTCTGATTTGCGTTGTTTCTTGCAAGTACCTTTTTGATGATTTGTCCCATCCATCCTGACACCTGACAAAAATGACCTCTTGAGCCGGAGCAAATTCAGGGGAATCTTTAGAGCAGAAAACCATCCTAGAAAAAAGACAAATACATGTCAGAAAAAGAAATCTACCTTGAGCCATATTCATAAAGCATTTACCACTGTGAGAAGTTAACACCATTAAAAAAAAAAGAAAAAAAACACACAGGGCTAGATTCTCAAAACGAGTTACTCCAAAAAGTCAAGAGCATGATATTTTCACAGAGTAATACTGCAACACATCCAGTTAAGTGACATTTGATCTAAGGCTTGTGAGTGGTTTTCAGTTGTTTCAGAATTGTAAATGGTGTTTTTTGTTTTTTTGCCCAATCAGACAAAAATAATGCTATTGACGATTTGGAGTAAATAACTTTGAGAATCCAGCCCCCAATAACTTAATTAGGTTAAATAGTTTGAGATCTCCTGCATGCACCTTAGCTGTGTCTTGGTTCTGCATCATTAGCAGTTTCTTATGATATTTATCAATATGGCCCCCTGTGTGTCTTTTTACAGCTGTGTTGTCTAGCAATGAGACTTCTGTCTGTTTTTTGCACTCTTCTGTAGCCTTTTCCACAGGTGCTTTAAGATCATACTGTATACAGACCTTGACATGCCACAGTAAACATTTTCAATGTGAAATTACGTTTTAAAAGAAAACATACATTTCAACAACACAGGCTTTTCATATAAACCTTAAATACATGTTTTAAAATTAAACCTTAAAAACCTACAGCCGGTTGCATACACCTTTAACATCAAGTTCAGGTATAACACTTGAGGGTTATAAACTTGGAAAAACGTCCGGCTATTGGTTGCACTTACTTCTTCTGTGACTCCCCAGCTTTGACCCGGATTTTATGGATCGCCAGGTCGGAGTTCGATGGGGTCTCGTCTGACCACCAGGACGACACCATGTTGAGGAGAGAGGAGGAGGACCAGCTGGAGGAGGCCTCCCACCTGAACTGCATCATCAGCAGGTCCCCGATATCCACCTCTGTCACCAGCAGAAAGGAGTGGGTCTTGTTGGAAGAGATCTTGTGTCTGCTGCAAGAGAAAGAATACTCTTTAGCTCCTCTAGAATCCTCTTTAGCTCCTCTAGAATCCTCTTTAGCTCCTCTAGAATCCTCTTTAGCTCCTCTAGAATCCTCTTTAGGGCTCATCAGGCTCTGCTCTAGACAGCAATGCGTTATCAAGTCGGCACCAGGTCTTTAGGAGGTTGGTAAATCCAGATTGAAATGTAACAGTAGGGCTGTGTCGCATACTGTACCGAACGTCATTTCTTGTTCGTGAAATGGGGTTAAACACACTTACATGTTTAGATTAAGGTTCTCTGCATCTCCTTTCGTTCCGTAGAGGGACACTGTAAGCGTGGGCTCGATCTCGGAGCGGTTAAATTTGCTGGAGAAGTGAATCTTCAACTGATAGTGGTAGACTGAAAAAAAAAGAATGATAGAAAGAGAAAGCATTACAAGGCGATCTGAGTCACAAAGCATAACCCTGGTCTTTGTTTCAGCCAGTTCCTATGTTTTTTAACTGATCCTCAGCAGGTTCAACTTAAATATTTAGAACCTCAATGGGATAAAGGCCAGGACTAGACTGATCTCTAGCCATACTATACTGTAAACATCATAAAATTAACATGCGTCAATATGTATGTAACTAGGAGATATATAATAACATATTTATTTTTATATAGCACCTTTCATAGTGGATCACCATCACAAAGCACTTTACAGAGGTAGGCTGTGAACTGTGCATTCTATGCAGAGTCACTTACAATAGGACATTGATTTAACATCTCATCCACAGGATGGAGCACAAGGAGGTGAAGTGACTTGATCAGGGTCAGACAGTGAGTCTGTCAGTGGTAGAGGTGGGATTTGAACCGATGACCTTCTGGTTACAAGAACTGGACTTTAACCACTGGACCATGCTGCCTCCTACATATATATGTATAAATGTTCTAACAACACCGTGACACACAGTTCATTGTAGCATTGTAGTTGTATATTATAATGCATACCTCTGAATGGCATGGCAGCCCTGGTCCTGGTGTACATCCTGGCGCTCCTGCGGTTGCGGACCTGGTTCACGTCGTAGCCGACGTTGTTGCAGCGGTTCTTGCGGCAGCTGAGGCAGAAGCCGCGGTCGAACATCTCTTTGCTGCTGCAGCGGTACGCCTTGCTGGGCTGCTGCTCGTGAAGCAGGGAGTCGATGAACAAGTGGATGGAGCGCTCGTGCTCACACTTCACTGCCTCCGAGAAGCCTGCAGAGTACCAAACACACAGTGTAATCTTAACTGCCATGCATCAAACACACAGTGTAATCTTAACTGCCATGCATCAAACACATAGTGTAATCTTAACTGCCATGCATCAAACACATAGTGTAATCTTAACTGCCATGCATCAAACACATAGTGTAATCTTAACTGCCATGCATCAAACACATAGTGTAATCTTAACTGCCATGCATCAAACACAGTTCACGTCTTTACCGAACTCAAAAATGCAATAGTGTGATATTATAAAAGCGTTAATGGATTATTTGGAGAGAGTCAAATCACGTCATCTAATTCATGCATCTGTGTTCAACAGACATAGCATTCACATCACGGATGGACAATACGTGTTACATTTTCCTGTTACCAACAGTGTTTAACACCTACAGCGCAAATGTCTGGCTTGAGTCCTGCGATAAAAAAACTATTTTTCCCCCTTTTACCAGACTGGCTTTTTGCATAATATTTGCAGCCATTTCTTGGGAGATTGAAGTGCTTAATCTAGTTATCATTTTGGTTATGTTTTATAGAAATACGTCAGATCACAGAAGCAAATTTTGCATCCCGGTGTTGAATAAGGGGACATGCCAGGCCTCTTCTACTCACCAAAGATGCCGTGGCTGGCGATGTTCTCCAGGGCCCCTCTCAGGTTGCAGCCTGGCTGGAAGCTCCCTCCGTTGGGGTAGATGTCTACGTGACCCACGGGCTGCTGGATGCCGATGCTCAGTCCCAGAGAGCCACGGGTGAAGGTGTGCAGCACGTCCACGAAATGTGCATCGTCCGGGGACAGACGGCCTTGAGCATGAGTTCCCTCGAACACAGGGCCCGCCGGGTCTAGACCTGGACAAATAAAACAAGACATGGGTTTACAAGGCTGCAGGGGCATTTGAATTGATTTATTTTACACTGAAAACAAAAGAGTAATTACTAGGTATTACAATATATTGTCACTGTAAATTGTAGTCTGTATTTATATGTCTATTCAGCACTGATCTGCTAAATCCAGGCATGAACACTCTGCTTACCAGTTATTCTTCCAACTTTGTTGGAGGCGTGGCTTCCTGCAAACCCTGCCACATGTGCACCCAGACTGTAGCCAATAAGGTGAACGTTGTCAAGAGGAAAGTTTACTTTCTCCTAAAAGAACAAAATTAGCATTTCAAATAATAAGTACAATAAAAAAAATACATTATTTGACATTCAAATAAATTATCGCTTTTTTTGTATTCTGCATAAACGTGAAGTTGCACCCATTAGATGCTTGATCCTGGATACACATCAGTTGCACAAAGAAAAGCTGAGGTTAAAACTATGAGAAAAAAAAAGATCCACTTTGCTTTGAACAAACTACCCCCTGCAATTTATAGTATTTTATACCAACCTCCATCCAGTCTATGAAGCGGGCAATGTCCTGTCCCACCAGCTTGGTGTTCTCAGCAGCAACAGGGTAGTGCTGGTGGGCACGGTTCAGCCAGTCTACCACAATCACATTGGCATCGTGCTCCCGTTCATACAGAGCTGCGACCAGCTTCGAAATCCAGCTTTCAAACATCCCGCTAACCTGGTATTGTTAAAGAAAAGAAAATCATTGCAGCAAGCTATGGAACAGCTCCACCATCCACAGGACAAAGCTCATTAGGAACAGAGGAAGCACGGGTTAAAGGTTTCTAATTCTGTCATCCAATCTAAATTCACCAGAGTGATGATATTTATAAAGCACTTCGGCAGCTGCAGTTTGTGGAAAATGTTTTCATGGAAGGGTTATGGAACTTGGCAAGGCCACCACCGCTGTCATACAGTACAAGGCACGCGGGTCTCGGGCTTCCCAAGGGCTTCCGTCGTCAAGGTTACAATATTAAAAAAAAAGGAGAATTCTACTCAGAGAAGTGTACAGTCACACTTCTGTGTATGCATCACATTCAGGCTTGCAATCTTGATTGCATGATAAGCTTTAGTTCTTGAGCTCCTTAGACTACTAATTATGTAGGAGGCTGTGTGGTCCAGCGGTAAAGAAAAGGGCTTATAACCATGAGGTCCCCGGTTCAAATCCCAGCTCAGCCACTGACACACTGTGTGTGACCCTGAGCAAGTCACTTAACCTCCTTGTGCCCCGAAAGACGTAATTGTAAGTGACTCTGCAGCTGATGCATAGTTCACACACCCTAGTCTCTGTAAGTCACCTTGGATAAAGGCGTCTGCTAAATAAACAAATATCTGACCCCTGGCTTGTATGGCCATTTCCTAACAAGCAGACTAGAAATTCAGACTGTGCAGTTCCACACAATGTTCTTTCTATGCAGCCACTGTTCAAGTTGTCTTGTCATAAATGTAAACTATGTAGTTTTGCTTTCAGAGCGCAGATTCTATTATGAAGACCTAGAGGAGGGCGTTCTTTGCCTTACCGTCCATCCATGGATAACCAGGAAGGTTTTGGAGGTGAGGTTGAAGTTGCAGGCACTGAGTGCGTCTGCATTGCCCGGGTTAATGTAACACACATCCTCCTCTGGAGCTGAAGGACTGCGCAGGGAGAACTTGGTCAGGACAGAGTTAAAATCCTCAGTGTAGGTATTCTTTCCTTCTAGGTGCAAGGAGTTATCTGTAAAAAAAAAACAACAATGTGACGTAACCACTCCAATGCCACTACCCCCCAATCTGCATCCGAAATAATCATTAAAGCATTCAATTCTTATTCTGGTTGATCTGGATAAAACATCCAGTCTATTCTTTCTTTCTTTCTTTCTTTCTTTCTTTTTAAATCAAAACTTTTTTCAAACCATTAAAGATAAGCAAGATAGAATTCCAGATATATGTTTTAATAAAGCGTTTTCATATGGTGTTTTTATTTAGTTTTAGTTCGACCTACGCTGTAAAGTCAAATTACCTTGAATAAAGCGCACTAGCTGCCGTGCAACATTTGCAGAGTTGCAAAGTTGAACTTGGCAATGCGCGCTGCGGCTTTAAAAACGCGTGCGGCGGTATAGAAATCCCTGAAACGGTGTCATGTAAACACAGAGGCAGTGAGGTTACTAGCGTTCATTTGGTAAAGCTCCATTTGTTGAAGGCTTTTCAAGAGAAATGTGCATGTGAGGGCATGAATGCGGCCCCGAGCTTTGTCCTGCACTATGAATGAATGAATGAATGACTGGATGGACGAATGGTTGGAGCGACTGGTACTGCGTTCCTAGTCGTTTATAACGTCATCTATTAACTATTCATAAATGAGGACCGGGGTCAGCTGGCTGCTTATGAAAAGTGAGACGGAGCTCTTTAAATAAACTTTGTTCTGGCACCATTGCCCATGCAAGGAACTCGATTGCAGATTCAGTCCTACGCTGTACAGTGGTGCGATGTTTGGTTACTGATCAGCTGAAAATCACAAGACTGAGGCGGAGGGGTCTTTGAGCTAATCCTCTGAAATGAATCCCAACCCATGCATTTGCACAGCTTGACCTTGTGGTAACTAGTAATACAACTGGGTATGGCTATTAGCGTTCCCATAGCACAGCAAACCTGCATTGGAATTCAAAAATAATAATAATAATAATAATAATAATAATAATAATAATAATAATAATAATAATAATAATGATGATGTTGAATTTCTGTAATTTTTTTAAAATGTCATTTACCTGCTAATACAACCTCGACTACGCCTTTGTCGTTACAGAGTTGTGTGGATTCAACTCCATTATTAAAGTCCTGGGCGTGTATTGTGAGTTTAAGAATAAGAAGGATCTCACTCACCTTAGTAAAAAAAAAAACAAAACAAAAAAACAAAAAAAAACGACTTTCCCACAAAAATCTGATATATAAAACCTTGTCCAATGTGTTAGGAAGATTTCACAATTTACCAGCACAGGTAACAATACAGTTAGCCGCTTAATGCGCACCGATAGATACGCGTTTAATTCAAAATAGTAGCTTTTATTTTGTTGTTGTTGTTGTTGTCTTAATGCCAATCGGTTTAAAATGTACAAAATAAAGTTACAAACTGCCACACTGTGGTGGAAAAGTGAAACATAAAATTGTTAACTTTTTTAATACCCAAGTAACAAAGCAAATTAAATCCTACTGTTGACACAAAATGTATCCCAGAAGGAAAATAAACAAGTAAAAAAGAATGAATTAATACGAAACCAAATTACTTACCAGCAGCAGTAGGACTGGGGCTGCCTTTTACCACAGAGGCAGCTGGGAACGCAGCGACGCTCAACACAAGCAGGACCAGACATAAAGAAACTTCACTTGTCATGTCTCTTTTTAAATATCAGAGATTTAGTGAGGCTTGCCGAAATACTGAGTGGGTGTTTACTGACTTGGGTTTTATCACAAAAAAGCTTACAGTAGCACTCAGATAATATCCCACAATAATATTTTTTTTCTCTGCCCTCTGCGTGTGGGAAACTTCGCTAGAAACTGGAAGAGCGCATCTCGGCTCTCGTCTTTAAATAGCACCTCTCTCGAGCTTCACAAGTCTTTACAAGTATCCCATTGGCCGCAGTGATCGAGCGGGGAGGGTAGGTACGCTCCAGACAGTATTACAGTACCGCACAGTACCGCAGATTATTATTATGCTTCGTTCACACTTTTAAATGCAATTCAAATGCATATAAACTAATTGGAATGAGCAAAATATTGCATAACTACAAACTGCAAGATGCACTAGCATAAAAAAAACATGCAGCTGCACCAGAAATACTTGCACAGGTTTTGACAGGTTCAACCGGTAATACCTGGTGTGTGTGTATTATTATAGAACCGAATAGAATGGAGAATCTATTTTATTTAATTTAATTTTTGTAGTGGAGAATGTAAAAGACCAAAGACTACAATGTTTGCGGTTTTATATGCGCTCTCTGTTATTGGTAAGTCATTTAACTTTGCATTATTATTATTATTATTATTATTATTATTATTATTATTATTATTATTATTATTATTATTATTATTATTATAATAAAACAGTGCGGTGTTATGTGTTATTAAAAGTAATGCAGCTCGGTACCTATATATATAAACACATAGGCTACTAATGTTATTGTTTACGCCAGGACAGGATCAGTACTTTTGCGACTTAGTTTCATCCTGGTACCCAGCCAGTCTATTTTTCATGCCAGCTCCTTTTCACAGACGTTTGTTCTGCACGCTGATCTGGTTCCATTATGTTGTTGGTCAGCAGTTATTACGTCATGCGCCGCCCGTTCCACATATGCTTGGCACGTTATTCTTGTGTCAGCCCTTGTGCCCCGTCACACGTCAGGCATGGCTGTTACTAGGGCTACATATGGAACCTTTACAGCAGCAGGCATGTTCTCAGTCAGCCGTTTTAGCACGTGGCGTCATCTTATTGTTATCGAGAGAAAAAGTGTTTTAATTGTACCTAGCATACCTACAGCCGGTAAAACAGCATTGTGACACTTGATTTAAAAGCATTGCGTCCCGGGTCTGAAAAGGAGAAGACATTTTAGAGGCCCCTTAAGTCAAACTAAGCCTGCATTTCAGGACAACTTAGATACAAATTAGAAAATAGTGAATTTAATTTAATGTACTGTGTATGCAACATACCCAACATATGCAGATCTGAAGAGTTTTGTATTGGACAGGGTTCTATGTATAATGTATAATAGCGTTGCAGATAAGATTGTATAAGATCTAGAGAGAGTGCTTAGCTTCATTCGGGGCACCTTGCTTTCACCTTGAAGGTTTTTGTTTGAGCAGCTTGTGTTTTTCATCCAGACTGGAGACTGCAAAAAGCATTTGCTTAGACCTTTGGAGGCAGCAGGCTTGTGTTAAAAAATGAGGACTGGCATTGGGAAGGTACAGATTTTCATTTGGAGCTCCTCTTAATTAGAATGAGCTCCCAATTTCCCTGGAACATCCATCCATTTAATTTAATCCCTACCTCAAAGACACAACTAGGCTTTGTCTGGTGAATTGTGAGCTACATTTACATGGAAAATATTATCATCATCTTCATCATCATCATCATCATCATTATTATTATTATTATTATTATTATTATTATTATTATTATTATTATTATTATTATTATACGGTATCCTTCTAAAACAGTGTGGTGCTATTTTTTTATTAGAAATAATATATGGACCAGTTAAAAAAAAAAAACATGTTTTTGTACTTTTCTGATTTCCATCCTGCTATGGTATCAGGGTTTTCATGCAGTCATGTATTCTGCCTGTGGACCTGGTTTCTGCCTTGTTATTTATCAGCTGCTATTACATCATACACCTCCTGCTCAAATCACGCCACGTACTGTGATGATTGTTGTTGTGGAACAAGCTGACAAGCAGGTGGAAGCATTAAATAGAGGAAAACATGATTCCTGGACGACCGCGAAGTGTTATTGTATTAGCAGCCTATTATGAGCACCGTGTGTCTCTACAGCACCAAGATAGCATTAAGAACAGCTGGATGCAGCCTTTTCACAGGGCTCTGCAACAGCTTGACAGCCATTAAGTATGTTAGAAATGTGTTTTTCTGTTCACAACAGCACTGCAAAGTGGCTAACGGGCATTGTAAATTAACCCTGTCTGTGTAGCACTGAAGATTACATTTAACCACATAACAATCCTAATTGAGGATTGCTACACTTAAAGGAGTGTTAGCCAAAGTTTTTAAATCTTTTTTTTTTTTACCTGTTATGAGCACTGTTCATATTATCCCTCCTTTAATTCTGTTGAAGATCTTTTGGTTAATTCAGGCTGGAATTTGCATACGTTTTAAAAAACTTCCTGGCATATCCTTAGTTACATAGAAAATAAAGATCAAAACAAATGAAGAACTAATAGATTCATAGTGCAATAAAAGTGGGACCAGTTATTAAAACTAATAAATAAAATAGAGGTTAGTACTCCTTTAATCAGGAGATCCTATTAACTTAAAGTAGCTACTAACCAATTATTACCGCTATGCGCTGTACAGAGCTGTACAGACTGTGTGCAGGAATATTATATCACATGTTGCCGGGATCACATGCTGCTGTATAGGAATGTGTGCTGCACCTTCCCCCTCTTGCTTTGTCCAGATTAGTAGTCAAGGATCATACTCTGTTTGTAGTGTAAGTTAGGGAGTTTACTTGGCTGAGGCAGTAGGGCTTGTGTTGTTATTGTATGACAGAAAGTGCTGGAAAACTTACCAAGAATAACAACAAGTAAAAAATAAACTTTTATTGCGGCTAATCTTAACCTCAGTAAGATAAACAAACAAAAACAAACGAACAAAGAATTCCATTCCTAGTTTATGGGAAGTAATTACAGCTCCTTCCTTGTAATGCTAGTTTTGAACTCGTTCAACTTTCTTTGGCTGCGCCTGTTTATAACAGCAATAAATAAATAAATAAATAAATAAATAAATAAAGTTTTCAAATTAAACCAACAGACCTGCATTTATCTTCTGGAAAGGAGTGATTGCTACTCCGTTGTGATTGTTCACGTGATCGAGGACGTCGGTCAAGGTTACGTTTGTGTCTGGGCAGTGCTGCTGTTGAACAGACATGAAGAGGAAATATCCAGGGTATCACATTTCACTTCACAGATAATGATTTATTAAACCTGTGATACAGAGGTGTCCTGTAAACACACATCTGACTTTTATACTTCCTAAATTATTATTTATCCAAGGAGACTTAAAGGTATTACAGGGCAGTACAGAGTTACAATGCAATATTCATATTTAAATACAGTATTTTTTACAGTAAGTGCAATAATGCTAATAGAATATAATATGAAATAGGATGCAACCAATTAGGATTACAACAAGTTTATAAGTACAATGACACAGTGGTGCAATAACACATTAGCTGAGGATCAGGTGTAAGTGTGAGCATTCATTAAACTTGAATGAATTCAGGTTCCCTTGCATGCCTTTTGAATGCCAAAAGAAGAGTTCTGGCATCCATTTGAAATCCAGTATGGATAATTTCTTTTTTTTAAATAGTGGCTTTTCTGTTTAAAAAAAGGCTTTGGCATGCTTTAACTATAACTATTACAAAAAGTTTCGCTATGGCATATTGTGTTACACAATTGGATTGGATTAAATGATTTAGGATAAATGTTTCAGATTTAAAATGTGATTGCAACAGCGAAGGATTTGCTGACTCATAAATCCTGTCGAATGCATGTAAACACTGTTAGACAATCTCAATTGTCTTCCTTTCCAAGTATCTGGAAGCCATGTGGGGTGTCCTGGCATAACCACACTTTAATTCATTATACCGTTCCTCTGATCAGCTCAGCTAACTACAAGCACCAACTGGAGAGACAAGTGTGGGGTTTGATGGCTGTAAACCTTACCAGGTGTCCTCTGAAAATACAGGGTCCTCCCTGGGTGTTGTTGAAATAATGCCTGATCTTCGGCACCTGTGCTTTTCAGAGCAACAACATTGAGATCAGCTATTTTATGCACCTCAATTAATAGGTGGGTTGGAAACTCTGCTGGGGTTCCAGTAGCTGGTGCACAGAAATGGGATTTCTATAGTTTGACAGAATACATTGGCTTCAGCAGAGTCAAAGTAAAGTCTGGAAAACAAGCAGAATGGCAAGAGGCTTGAGGTGAGAAAATGTTTCTTTAATCATCCGATTCACTGCTTGTTTCCATTACAGTAGGTGTGTGTGCCTGTTATATGTAGAACTGTCTCTAGGAAAAGGGTTACATTGTGTTCTCTAGATAATGGTTTAATCTGATTTCAAGGTCATTGACTTTGCTCAGCTCTAGGAAACTGAGGGGCCGTTACTTTGCTCTGCATTCCAGTTAGCATTGCTGTCGTTTCTATAGACTACACTCATAGGATTAAGAGAAAATCCTTTGACCACGATTGCAAACAGCAATACTTTATTATTATTGAAATTCCAGCACCTGCCAACACAGCCTAAAACTAAAACATTAAAAAACTTTCTGAAGCACAGGATCATCTCAAAAGTGCTGAACAAGGTTCTGTTCTGCATTAGTAACTTAGGTGAAGCTCGGGGGCCCCAAACACAAACAATACCACTGCAATCCAGACACATTAACAAAATAATTCCAGGGCATTTTACCCATCACTGGCAATTCATTGGTCTGACATTTCAGCACACATTGTAAAAGGTTTTTTGTAGCGATTCACTTTGAAGGTGAGCTAAAGAGAGGATGAGTTGGAGTCTGAGTGTGTGTGTTGGAGTGCACTTCATATAAAAGCTGCAGATTGATGGGAATTTGTATTGGGGAAGGTTTACCAGAACGATGGTCAGCTCCATGTCCTGTAAGCAGCAGTGTGAGGTTTTCTTTTAAGTTCACTCATACAGTGAATGGAAAGTCCTCTGTGTGCTTGTTTACTGTAGCATGAAGAACAGGCACTTCACAGCACATGGAACTTCATCACGTGCCTCCTTTCCAAGAACTGGCTGTTTGCATGCTCCTTTACAATCCGTTAACAACTATGCCTTTTTAAAATGGTTATGTTGCAAGAAATCTCATATATATTACACTATAATAAAACTTTATTAAAGCTTAATAACCATGGTACCATAATTCTTGCAGATTTGCAAACAGTTGCATAGTAAAACCAAAACAAACAAACTTTTTTTGGCACAACTTTATTTTATAAACAGCTCCAATAAATACAATTTGCGTAGAACATCTAAGCTAGCAGATACATTCACAGAAGAGTTTTACTGCCAGTTGCTGTTTTTTATATATGGATTAAATAGCATGAAAAAAGCAACCTACAGGACTGAATGCAACAACGATGGAACAGTCAAGACTCTGCAGCTCTCCCACAAAAGTTATTTCATCGTTGCCCAAGCGCTTCTGCAGAGTAAGTACTGAACTGCCACACACGAATGCTTGTTCCACAATCAGTGAACTTCCATACAGTTGAATAAACAATTGTTTAGAATTGCAAACCTGTACACAAACCAAGCAACATGAAATACTGCAGCAACACCCATTAGAGTACAGTGAACAACCCTCACAAATAAAACATTAGAAAGAATATATATATATGAATATACATTGCAGAACACAGTCTTCTTACAGGTATCTATCACGGATGACCATTTGTTTCTTTATCGAAGACAGTTTTTTTTTTTACGTAGCAAACAGACGTCAAGATTAGGAAGACTGCAGCACACTGTACACCGGCGATCACATTCAAGCGCTTTTAGCAAACCGACGAGAGGTCTACTGGTAGAACTCTTCAAACCTAGCCAACATAATGGAAGTTACTGTAATCTGGTTTCAGGAACCTGCCACCCTGCCCCTGCATCCAAACACAAAATACAGAAGAAGCATGAACATCTACTGTCAACCCCTCACCTTATTCAGCTTCAGCACAGGCATCTACAATTTCATCTTGTGAACCCGATTTGTTCTAAATCAGGTTTGTATTGTGCAATTTGTGCCAAAGTGCTTCTGTCAAACACTCTACTGTGCATTATTGCAAGTGCTTTAATACAGTACCATGTGTATCAAGTTATTAAAACAACAACACTGTTACAAACAAGTTTTTTGGTTGTTTTTATGCAACAGCCTAACCCTCAAGGCGTGCAGCATATCCCTTCCTTGTTCACGCCAGGTTTTGCTCTGGTCAGCACATGTTTTATATTGCTCTGTCTATTTTGACCCTTTCTGTGCCTTAATGAGTGACATGGGGAAAAGCATACAAAAATAAAAGAAAAAAGCCAAGCATTATAGCTCTGGAAAATATAGGTAGGCTTGGCAAAACTAGCAAATATATACAGCCTATTACACAAATATATACATTAAATAAATTCATTTCAAAGTCTCTTTGAGATGCACGATAGCCTACGCACTTTCAAGTTCCCTTTTTTACATTCTTTGACTCTTGGTAAAGCCTTGTATGTTGAACATCTTTTGAAGAAAGAGGATTTTAATCAAACTGGATTGGAGAGATTGTTTTCAATACATGGATCTCCCATGTAAAAGATAAAACACACCAGACAGGAAGTCTCACAATTTACAGGGAGCTTTTTAAAGCTATAAATGTTGGGCCCTCCGATCTCACAGGAAAAACTTGTCTTGTGGTTAAAGAGTATTTTCTAAAAACACACTTTAGTGGATTAATTTATGGACTTTGTCCGTACATTTATATAAAAAAAAAAAAAAAGTTTGTGCATGCATGTTTCAGTTAGTAATAAAATAGTGCTTTTAGTATTTAATAAATGTTTTTGTGAAAGTTAAAATTACTTGGTTAAAAACATCTTAACTCCATGCCCTGTGAATATGTATATGCATATTTAAAATCCAACTCAATCCAGTTTAAATAGGAGACCAATTTAATTTCAGTTTTTACATATCAGGAGCTCCAGTAAAATGTAAAGAAACTACATTGGTGAGGCAAGTGCTAAATATGACCCAGTAAAGCAAATTAAAATAGTAGAAACTGAAATGGAGAGATCCCTGTAAAAATGAGTATTGTCATAACGCTGAACACCTTATTGAAATGCTCGACAGCTTTATACTGAGCTTACAAATAACCACGACAACAGTCGTTGTCCAAAATATAGCTTCCAGTTCTTGCTTCCATTTATTTATTTAATAATCCATATCATCGCAATATTGCTTTTTCATTCTTTGCATCGTATTCAATTGGAGTTCATCCAGCGCTTAGCATGTCTTTTGCGTTCGTGATGCCTAGAAAAAAAAACATTACAAAATTATATTTATATATATATATATATATATATATATATATATATATATATATATATATATATATATATATATATATATAATAAGAACTTCAGTGGTTTTAGGGAACTTTGCATGTCTTGAAATACACATTTTAATAAACTGCATTGGGGAACCAATGTCTCACTCCCTTCTCATTTCTTTAATGGCCGAGACATTGGGGTAGAATATTGTCCAGTGACCTACCTTGCATGCCTCTTGCGAACCTGGTCTTCTTTAGATTTCACAAAGATAGAAACGTCCCCTCCTCTCTTCAGATCTGCAAACTCACCATCTTTGGCACTGAACACCACCCTTCATGAAAAAAAAAAAACAGAACCAGACTGTCACATATGCAACACACATAGAACATCCTCCACTAAATTTACACAAAGTGTCCCAGGTATTTTCGGTAGCGTATCAATTCTCAGCTGGGAAATTGGTTGTACGTACTTTTCTTGCGTTTCTCCCGCCTTCACTCTGAGCTTGCGGATCTTGAAGTCGTTGCTTCCCCACCAGTCGGACCAGCCGAAGTAGGAATCCTTCTCCCATTTCATCTTCACCATGAGAAGGTCTCCAATGTCCACATCGGTGGTCACCAGGAACGAGATGGTTTTGTTGGTTGACATGTCAGGTCTGCAAAAAAAAAAATTAAATAAATATATATAAATAGCTTCTTGTTCACCTTTTTCATATGATGATTTAAATGGGAGTTCTAGCCACTGAGAAACTATTTCACAGAATGTTTCCAATGAAGCTCAGAAGCTCTCATGTCCTCTAAAGCCAGCAGTGCAAGTTTTATATTATCTCAGGTGATCTTGTTATATAATAAAGTCGCTGATAGTATTGTTTATAGTCTTGCAAATTCAGTCCCTCTTATTACAATCACAGAATCAAAATACCTGCACTTAAGGTTGAAAATTATGAGAAAAATAACTTAAAGCAGTCAGCAGAAACAAGATAGGAAGATTACTTAAATTACTTACATGGAGAGGGCAATGTCCTGGACTTCATTATGTGTCCCATACAGAGACAACAGGATTGGCTGATCTGTGAAGGAGATGTTTATCCTGTTGAAGAAATGCACCTTGATCTGAAAGTGGAAAACTGTATGGAGAGACGAGGGGAAAGAACCCACGTAAGAACCCATATCAACAACTGTATCTCATCCTTAACCTATATATTCTGCTATTTTCTGAAATAGTATACCAGAAACCACCTGATCACAGCACGGTCACATCTTTATAAAGCCTAGAGCAGTTAACTGTCTAACTGGACTCTTTTGGCAGTAAAAAATAAAATGGATAGACACACAGAAGTATGAAAGTGGTGTATTGGGATCAGTATGCCAGACTGCCACTGCAACTGGGAATACCTTCACATTATGGGCTGCACTGGCAAAGCAATACTGGGAATGTGAAGGGAAAGTGGGTTTTGATTTCCTGTGCCATTATTCCTGGTTCACCATCCGACAAACGCTTGCAGACAAAACGTCCATCTCCGAAAGCCTCTTGAACTCAGGGTCGCGGTGCGATCTTCTCCCTGGCTCACCTTTGTAAGGCATCACCTCCCTGGTCTTCAGATACATCCTGGCGCTCCTCTTGTTTCTCACTTTGTTGACGTCGTAGCCCAGGGTGTTGCAGCGGTTCTTGCGGCAGCTCAGGCAGAGCCCCTTGTCGAAGGCTTCCTTGGTGTTGCAGCGGTATGCCATGCTCGGCTTCTCCTCGTTCAACAGCGAATCAATGAACAGGTGGATGGAGCGTTCATGGGAGCATTTCACGATCTGGTCCATATCTACAAATAAAAGGGAAAAAACACAAAGTGGAATTTGGTACACAGAGTCAAAGACTGTCAAAACTAGAAAAAGGGCTCAGTTGCAGACCATATTTTTCAGCCACCCGTAGCTCAAAAAACTACAAGGTGTATAGAACACACCGTTCAGTATAGGGCAGCAGTGTGGAGTAGTGGTTAGGGCTCTGGACTCTTGACCGGAGGGTTGTGGGTTCAATCCCAGATGGGGGACACTGCTGCTGTACCCTTGAGCAAGGTACTTTACCTAGATTGCTCCAGTAAAAACCCAACTGTATAAATGGGTAACTGTATGTAAAAATAATGTGATATCTTGTAACAATTGTAAGTCGCCCTGAATAAGGGTGTCTGCTAAGAAATACATAATAATAATAATAGAATAGGAAATGGCAATGATTAGTGCAATGAAAATGTGATGTGTGGTACTAGTCAATAGCTAAGCATGGCATCAGGGTGATGTACTGTATATTGCAACTATTCGGTCAATATATTATACACGGCCAACCACGTGAATACTGAAGGCTGCGATTGGTCAAAACGAGTGTCACATTTAATTATTAACCACTTGTTTCACAGACCCCAATGAGCAATAATCTCCTGGACTACCTCGCATTATTTCGTTGGCTACAATCACCTAAAAAAAAATACCTGCAAATCCATTGGCAGCAATCATGAGCATGGCTTTGTGCAGATCACAGCCTGGCTGGAAGACCCCCCCATTGGGGTAGATATCAACGTGGCCCACTGGCTTCTGGATACCAATGCTCCGGTCGGGGGAGCCCCTGGTGTAGGTGTGCAGCACATCCACAAAGTTAGCATCGTCCGGGGACAGTCGCCGCTGCTCCTCCGCGTACTCAAACGTGGGGCCGGCCGGATCGAGGCCTGAAACAAACAACAAGTTAGATGCCTGTGTCCAACTGGAACCATCTGCATTGCCGAGACCAGCAACGGTGCGATTTCAAATGGTTTACTGTCAACACCTCGTGACGTCTCACCTGTGATTCGGTTGACCTTGTTGTTTGTGAGACTGCCGGCAATGCCAGCAACGTGAGCTCCGAGACTATACCCGAGCAGATGAAACATCTCCAAAGGGTAGTTTATTTGACTCTGAAATTAGAAAACACACTTTATAATAACAATTAGGTGGGGTGGGGGAGTGTACATTTTTCAACCTCAATGATCTTACACTGTAGGAATTTCCAGATTTAGTCTGAAGTTCCCTCTCTAGTCTACCTTCAGAAACAATTTCTTTAATATTTGTTGAAAATAGCTTGACACAGTAATGTACAATGATAATAAATATAAACAAAAATCAGCCAAAACCCAGAAATCCATTCATCTCCACCCCAAAGCAAGATCGCTGCTCCTCACAAAGTTGTACAGGTAGCCCAACTTCAGAATTTTCTTCCAACCAGTACATATAGCCAATTTCAAAAGACCCCAGTTAACAACAATCTTGTACTGCCCAATTAAGGTCTGCGAGTTTAAAAGCCATGATTTCCACTTGCCTCCATCCAGTCCACGAACTTGGCCACATCTTGCCCCACTAGCTCGGTGTACGCAGCAGAGGTGGGGTAGTGCTGCTGCGCTCGGTGCAGCCAGTCCACCACGATCACGTTGGAGTGGGGCTCTCTCTCGTACAGCGCTGCCACCAGCTTGGGGATCCAACTCTCAAACAGCCCAGTCACCTGGGGAGGGAACACACTCACTCAGAGAGGGCCAAGGATCACGCTACCCGCTATGGTGAGGAGGACCTGGCTCTGACTTCCTGTTCCAGCTTTAAATTCAACAATGTGGGGGGTGGGGTTCTGCTTACTATTGTAATGAAGTAGGAAACACTTTTTATTTTCCAATCCAAGTAAATGCTCCTTTTCTTTGTAAGGCTGGCAACGCTACGGCCAGACTTTCATTCACAGCCATGACATATTAGGAGACACTGGCTGGATAATTATTATTATTTTTATTATTATTTATTTCTTAGCAGACGCTCTTATCCAGGGCGACTTACAATTGTTACAAGATATCACATTATTGTTTATATACAATTACCCATTTATACAGTTGGGTTTTTACTGGAGCAATCTAGGTAAAGTACCTTGCTCAAGGATACAGCAGCAGTGTCCCCTACCAGGGATTGAACCCACGACCCTCCGGTCAGGAGTCCAAAGCCCTAACCACTACTCCACACTGCTGCCCTGAAACATCTGTTTGCATATTCCAGCCTTATTACAGCCTTTGAGTAATTGCAGACTCTGAACCTGCTATTTAAGCTGAGGCTGCATTTTTTGTTGAGCTAGTAACATAGAACCACATAAAATAAAATCAAACCGATTTAAGGGGAGCTGGCTAGTTCTAGCCCCTGCCCACACTCGCATACAAGCTGCCAAGTGGGATTCCTGCCATTAAAGAAAGCTGGGACCACTGTACAGTTCTATTAATGCTTGCAGCGAGCAGTTCTTGGAAAAAAGAAGCACCATAGCTGTTGATATTACACACAAGAGCTCCACTTTAAGCGTTCTTAGTTGGCACACGGATGAGATGTCAACAGTTATAATGTCGAACAGCTGTGGCAAGCTTTAGCCCCCCCGTGTAAAACAGTATGGCCCCTGTGTTAGCGCACTGGTGTGGTTGGTTCTACTGTATTATAACTTGCGTCATTTCACATACACCCGGTGTGCTTGTGTTTTCAATCAACGGCTTGTCGGATGTTAAAACGAGTTTGACTTTTTTTAAGTAATGGGGTGTTCAGGACACCTCTCTTCTGCCCGTTTTGAAGTCTGAACAGAGCGGGTCATAAAAGCCTCGCTATAAAGACTCCACCCGATATATACAACTCTAGACAAGGCTGCATTGTTTTGTAGTTTATTGTAATTGAATCCAGGCTTGTGTCTATGCAAGCCAGTTTTGATGTGATGTCGTGACTTATGTTTTTTTTTATTTTTTTTTTTAAATAATCTCCTTTAGAATCATCGCTACTGTTCTATAAGCCGCAACAGCAAACAAAAAATAAAACAAGAAAAAAGGGGGAATCCCTTCGTTTCGGTACGCTCACCGTCCACCCGTGGATGACCACGAAGGTCTTTATGGTCTGGTTGAATTTGCATTGCGCGATGGTCTCAGGTTGCCCCGGGACCAGGTAACAGGTGTCATCGTCAGGAACTTCAGGCGTGCGCAGAGAGAACTTGGATTCGATGCTGCTGTAGTCTACAACCCACTCCGTGCTGTTTGCTGTAAAGGAATTCACAGGGGTTGGTACGCTTCATTGCAATGCACTACACAACTAGCGTCGATTCTGACCTCCTTCATTTCAGTAATATGTATATTTGAATCTGTATGTTGTTTCTCAAAAGCAATCGGGAACCAGCACTGGACTGCCACTCTTATAAATATATGGAATCGGTCATTTTTTTTCGTGTTTAGTGACAAGACCTGGAAGTAAATTCTACAAACTTTCACAGCGCTTTGTGCTGCTGCATTATTACCAGATTTAATGCATGCTGGTTTGAACTCCTGTGGAGTTAACTAAATGTATGGTTTGTATGGCTGCGACTTGATACTGAATTGCATTAAACTGGCCTGGCCGACAGCTTCTATAAATCCCCACCTCATTCTTTATATATCAGCACGCACGAACAATGCCGTTACTGACTGTAGCTTAAACACTGCAACTGCGTCGGTATAAAAATAACCGCTTTACAAATGTACTATCTGCGTCTCAAAAACAGCAATTACTGTACATAAAGCACGTGGTTGCAGAAGCGCATACCCGTTCTCTTCTGTGTTCGTGACAGACCTGTATTCGAGCCCTGGGTCTGGTATACTCATAGCCACGACTGTAAGACCTGGCGGTTTATGGAAATCAATTATTTCAAAACAGCAACTTCAAACGGTACAGCACTGCCCTCAGGTGGTCACAAAAAAACGAGCTCTTAATTAAAACCTAAAAAAAAGTAGTCTATTTTCAACAATAACTTATCCGCTAACGGTCGCCGATCAAGGTTGCCTGTAATAAATAAATGCAACACTTGTTTTCTAATAAAATAATTTTTAAGATCAATAATAGTCTTAGAACGCAATGGTGTTCATTTGAGCTGGAATAGTGAACAACCAAGAAGCAGACATTTTATTTATGCTACAAAAATATCATATTTAAACTAATACACGGGGGCGATTTAAAGCAATGCTTTGCAACAAAATGTAACAGAACAGAGCTAAGTACTTGACGAGTATGTAATGCAAGTTACAACACAGAAACATGAGCAACGTGTAACTATTACTGTAGCCCTTTAGAATTTCCCACATGAAATACTCCGTTCAGCAGTCACTGGTCTTTAAACAGAGAGAACGCGAAGCCACCTTTTCAGTGCCTAGGAACCAGGTTCCAGGAGACCTCGCTTGAGGCAGCTTTTCTGTATCCAGTCCCAAGTTTCCCGTGGTATGCTATGCAGTCTCCTGAAATCAAGTTCCAAGCCACAAAGCGGCTTCGAGTTCCTTACAAACTCCGCTTTGAAATCCGCTCATTTGAAACTCTCCAATATAATATATGCTTATAATTGTGCCCTACATATATATGTTACTCTTATAATTGTTATTCATTAAAATCTCAGTTTCATGGGCGTTTTTCTGCGCTCAGACAAAAAACAAAACACTTGAGTCTTGGAGCGCCAGTCTTCAACCCTGACTCGTTCAGTAACCCAGCCGTTTGAGGTTACTCTCGGTCATAACTTTAGCATACCAAATCCATGAAACTAACTTGCTACTTTTTTGGCCAAGAAAAATTTTAACAGTCCAAAAAAAAAAAAGAGAGAAAGAAAAGCAATTCTGGGTTTGTTTTTCCAAAATAAAAAAAAAATTAAAAAGTTTGAAAAATCGTAACACAAATGCACTTACTTAAAAAGGTTGCTTCAGTTGTAGTATTTGAAAGACTTGCGCACGTTTTTAACAAGTATATCAATACAATCGCCAATAAAGCATTTTTTTCTCTTCCCATATTCGTTAGAAAAATCCAGGAAAAATAGACTATTGGTTTTGCAGTATTCCAACCTAACTGTTACACTAATAATAATGCTGCTGCTGCTGCTGCTGCTGCTGCTGCTGAACCTGCGCTGTATCCTTTAATCACAGACACCCTCCCTTCCACTTTCTATATTCTGAGTGCCACACAGGCTGTCCCAAACCTTTTATGTTTGTGCTGAGCCATATGCAAATTGTTCGAATGCCATTGGTTGCAATCCCCCGAAGGCGTGGCCGCTTAATTTGATAAAGGTGATGCATTAGCGCAAGTTCGGATATCATATTGTAATGGTGCGCGTTTTTAATTGACTATATAAATACAAATAGCATAGCACACAAAACAAATCTATAAACAGACCTGTGTATTATTAGTCCAAACTGCACTAAACGCCAAGTTCGTGAAGAACTAAAAAAAAAAAAGTCAAGCGTTTTATTTTTTAAAGGTAAGATGCATTTGACAGCATTGGAAACCGACACAAGCACCACAGCTGTATATACATGGGAAAATCAAATTCCATTAATAAAAATTGTTTTTAAAACTTCACTATAATCATCTTTAATTTCATTCATACCAAAAATGGAGCCTGGTGCTTTACTTTAGTGACATCGCTGACATCATTAACGTGGATTTTAAACTGGTTTAGTTAAACTGGGTTAACGCCGTGGTTTAACCCACATTTCATTGGTCTGATCCCGGCATTAAGCAGGTGGTAAAAAAAAAGAAGAAAAAAAGTTTAGCCTATACACAACAAACCTGGAAATGTTTTATAACATCTGTATTTCCGTTAAGTGCTGTGCTTGTAATAGGAAGTGCTTTGTTTGATCTGTTTACCGCGCAGTCGGCACTCTGCACATGCTGTAAGTGCTCTGTTCTCAAGCCTGTTCTTGGCCCCATTGCATGACACTATTTATACATTTAAACTTGTTCACCCAGTCCACGTGTTTGTAATTTGTATGTATTTCTGTACTCTATTAAATGACGTGTGGGCTGGTATTGCTTTTAAGTAGGCTGCCAACTGAAATCGAATTTTATCATTTACACACCAGTTATGGACAGATAATCCTGTATTAGGTTTGCGTGAGTGTGTGTGTGTGTGTGTGTGTGTGTGAGTGTGTGTGTGTGTGTGTGTGTGTGTGTGTGTTTGTGTGTGTGTGAGTGTGTTTTTTTTTTTAATGAAATATGAGATTAAATTAAGCTACTGTTATTATCCACATAATAAAGCCATGCTATCACACAACCACAGGCGATTTTACACCTAGATCGACTCGCTCTGTAACCTATAGGTTTTATATTTTGAGTATATGAACTGGATTTTAGATGGAAAACATTTTCGCAGTAGATCATTTTAAAAAGGTATTTATAACTTTATGTAGTCTTCTGACAACTAGTTATATATATATATATATATATATATATATATATATATATATATATATATATATATATATATATATATATATATATATCTGTAATAGTTGGCATAAGAAAATCGCACGTCTGGCTGGATTGCAGCTCATTATGAAAACAAATGGTTTCATTGTAACAATCTCCACCTACAGCACACACCAGTCCGGGCAATGCTTTTCCTGTTTCTACATTTCTACACTATTCTGCCTCCTAACGCAAAAAGCGGTTAAATTCTGGTATTCTCCCGCCCCTCAGAAGGTGGGCGGTGGGTGTGGAAGGAAACCACACTTTCTCATTGGCTGGGCGGTGCTGAATGTTAACCGCCACTGGCCAGCTGGGACGCAGAGGTTATCCGTTCAATCTGATTGAGAAACAACCCGCCAGTGCGTTATTGAATTAGAAAATATCTCATCCGATTTTGCAAGTATACCGCTTTTGGTTGCGATGCTGCAATAAACGTGTAATTATGTGTCCTTTTTCATTTTTATTAATAAAAGGCTAGTGTTTTGACAAATAAATCTGCAATACGCAGCGTGCCTTTTTTGTGATATGTATTCTGCAATATGTAAAAACTGCACCAGCTATGTTCAGTTACTTTTAAGAATAGGCTATGCAATTTGAGAGTTGAGGAATGGCCACATATCATGTGTTAGCCCTTATTAAAGTTTACCACAGTCTTTCTGTACAGTATTCGTGGAGTTTCCCCCATGCTTTTCCCAGGGTTATACCATGCATTAACTATAGTTTGCCTTGGTTTGTTTTTTTAATGTGCTTTACCATACCTCGTTATAATTTGCAATGCTTGTCTATGCTTTGCCATGCATTCAACATCAGTATTGCCAGATAAATAAGGTATTGTGAAAATGATTTGTTGTCTTTAAGAGTCTGTTTCCAAGAGTTAACAGGGAGGTCCTTGTGGCATCATTGGGATTATAAGATAACAGCCTGAGTTGAAGCCTTTACCAGCTGTCTGGGTTCTTCCTATGATTTAAACAGAGTGGTAAGGGTTAGAATCCACCATCTCCTGCCAATTCAAATGAATTAGAATAGAATTAGAATTTGAATTAGAATAGAGGGCTTTATCCAAAACCTGTCCCGCTGAGGCGCACTACAAACCTTTCACACTTTTTAATTTGCTGTGGAAATCATAATGACACAACTCTGGATCTTGGATATGGGAGTGCGCGGTAATGCAAACAGAAAAATGTGTGATGGGGGGGGGGGGGGGGGCTTAAACTGATGATTTCTCAAGAACGGAAAGGCACTGAGTTAGTCTGGGAACTCTTCATATCTATTGGACCCCAGGGCTCCACCCTGGCATTGTATAATTCCTTAGGCAGGATTTTGTTGGCGAGGCACTGAGTGTCCGAGACGTTGGCACTGGCTTGTGAAGCCTGTCAACTCAACACTGCCAGTCGATTGCGATATTAAAAGCCATTTCTCTGTCTGGGGGCTGACTGGCATGCGTTCTATTGCTGTGAGTCCAGCTGCGATGCGCAGAGGTCTACAATCCCATATCAGACACGAACGAGCAGAGAAGCACATTGACCAGTGTGACCGCAGACTGAGCTGCATGGGGTTCTGAGAGTCTGGTATGAGAGAAGAGGCAAGAAACCTGGCTGCCTGTGTCATTGCATCCTTATTCATATGCTCTCGCTACCTCTCGGGCTGTCTACCCATAATAAAGGAAGCATGGGTCTCCAGTGACCCCCTTATTCTCATAGCAAAGCGTAAAAATAGCATAGCGAAAGCATATCAAAACATTGTGGCAGACAATGTTAAACCATGGTGAATACATACTATAACCATTGCAGCGATCCCAATAGGAGCCGTGTTGGTGGGGCAGAGTGAGCGCGCTCACCCCACAGTGGCTTGTGTTGGTCCTGGTCTGTGTTTAGGTCACGCCCCCTGTTGGTAGCAGCTGCTGCTGCAGCGCATGCACTAGTCTCACACTAATATCAATATATAAAACATGTCACAGTTTATTTCCATGTCATTTGTAATAATTTACATCAATTAGCTGCCGATTATGTGTGCATGTGTCTATAGAAATGATTGACGATGACAGTGCTGTCAGTGTGAAATGTATAATGTTACACCCTCAGGAAACAGACAGACAGTTGTGTAGCTGCTCATTAATCATCTTAGTGCTCTGCGGTCACAACAGAGACAGAGAGGACAGATTAGAAGAACATTACCCTTGGGGGAGATTGGGTTAATATGCTGAAATATAACAAGGATTCATGTTATCCTGTATATTTTGTCTAAAATTTTAAAAATAAAATAAAAAAAAACACAGCAACATTACAGCCAATCAGATGGCTTCCTCGCATTCTAAACCACCAAAACTGACCAATCATAACTAGGATCAGAGATGACGCCCCCTTCCCCTCCCATTTTGCATCCTTGAGGACTGTTGCATGTATCTCTTTATTAAAGCCAGACACAATAATTGAATCACCACTTCCAGTAACAATCCTGCTCACATATGGAGTTGTTTGTGGGTCTGGAGGGTACTGCTGGTCAGGAGGGTTGGAGAAGATTTTTCTGTATATCTGGAAGGCCAGCTTATCCGATTGTGATGAAACTTTCTGTTAGACGTTATTGAGAGCATTAGATTCTATGCATGCGTCTGTCTGTGTCTCTATCATTTTTGCATATAGAAAGCCGCTTATTAAATCGAGTCGAAGCTTGGTATTCACGTGTGTTTTTTGACATGTGTCCATTGAGACTAGCACATTTATTCCATTTGTGATCAAACAAACATGTTCCGTCTCTGATGTCTTTGAAGATTGGTACATCCGCCCCAGCAAATGTTTTCTCAAAGTATAAGTGAGTTGTGAAGCAGGAATGTTGTGGCACCACATAATGATTCATTAAGAGAATGGTCCATTGTTCTGGTGGAGGAATTGTATGCTTGGCTATGTTTTGAAAAAGATACAAACACATTATAGATAATATTACCCACTCAAATGCAACATTAGTAACGATTAACATTATTGACTAAACTGAGAAATTCCTCATGGGAAATTCGAATTCAGATTTAAGCACCACATACACTAGCATTTCCCACAATCCACACAGCATGAACCCGTGGTTTAGGGGTTTCCCGTCAACCTTGGATCACAAACCGTCTGTCTTTGTTTTAAAACAATCCTGTCGTTTTTTTTCCTCCCTTACTTTAAGAATACAAGCTGCAACAGCTGGCGGTGGCATTTACCTACTTATTTCAAAGCCTTTTTTTGTCATTTCAGACTAAACATCTCATTACAAAAAAAGTCTACCAGACAAAAAGTCCATTAAGATAAACCTGCTGACAACTGCAGTTTCCAAAAGTTCCTTCTCGTATGGTTCAGTGAATTGAGCTGGGCTTGCAGGTATTATTATAAAGATGTTTGATTCTGTACGTCAACCATAAAACACTGATAAAGGGTCTAGTCAAAACGTTTGTCTGCTTGGCAAGTGTCTGAAGCCTTGGTGGCACAATGGACACACACCTCCAGGGACTGGCTTGAATCTGACCTCAGGACCTGCACCGTGTTTCCATCTGCACTGTGATACTGTGATCAAGTTTAAATCTGTAATAGCACTTGTCCTGTCCAAGGTTTGACCTCTGCCTTTGTGCATTATATACATTAGACCACTTCCTCCAAGCTATTTAGGGAGACAGATTTGTGCAAGTCTTCAACCCTAACTGTAGCACGCAGAGTCCAGCTGATATAATTCTGCTGATGCATGATGATCTGTGATTTCAAAACTGCTGCTGCACTCGTCCTATGGACAGGATGTTAATTTAATATAGAAATAAGATCATGTTACACAACAAGCGTGGAGAAATCTAGCATCGGATAACGTGTTCATATTCGATGCTGTGAGTGATTGGATTGATATCGGCTCTCATTTAGTTTGTGGGTTATGCGACCCGTCTGTCTCTGTATTATTTACATGCATGGTATGTCCTCTATATATTCAAGTCGCTGCTCATGATATATCAGGTATATAACATGACAACTACAATGTTAGGATATAAACTGTTTCAGACACAGAAGTCCTTCATGAGCTAAATTGCAGTGAACAATATTGAAAAGATAACGTGAGGCCCCATGACATCCAACAACATACAGACCTCGTGTACACCCTGGCACACAGAATGTACTGACAAAGCTTCCTGTGGATATGTGCAGCCATAAGGTTGGGAGGTAACCTCCTATTATTTTTCACTTCGTTGACATTTTTTTTTTCAAGCGCTTAAAGAAACAAGGCCCTGGCAGCTAATTCTAAGTCTTTTGAAGCGCCTGCGCTAACACTAACCTCTTGAGCATTGCCAGTGCTTCTGCCCCTGGAAACAGGAAGCTGCAAGCCTGTGTTGAATGGGACCCTTCTTTGTGCAGGTATGGGATTTGTCTCCTATAGCTTGTCAAATTAAAGGCAGGCTGCTTGTGTTTTATTAAGCCCTGCTAGAAAAGGTCCTTTCTCCCCCAGACAGAGAGTGGAATTCCAGCCCAATCATTCCATTGATTCTTGCCAGCTTGAATTACATGGTGGTTGGAATCTGTATCCCATATGGAAAACTGTGGCATGTCTTGTATAGGCCACTGTACACCAAAATGGAATTTTATCACACAGGGTCTCTGGGACTAACTGGGGTATGCAGAGACCATTGTTAACACAGGGGGGCTGACAAGTGATCATCGAGTGACTCCCCCCCCCATAGAAACCAGAATTCTATGGCACTGTTTGCATCCTCTCAGCTTTGCATGTTGGTGAATGGGGGTTAATTTACAGTGCAGTGTTCCTTTTGTGGCTCAGACAGTGGAGTTAGCCTTACAAGCAAATTGTACCCTCCGAGATTGTTTAGTGTTCAGTATATAGGATTGCTTTGTATTTTGGTGTTTAACCAGTACAGCAGCATTTCAATAGGATTCCTAATGGATCTGAAGAGGTCATGCTGTTTATTAGACTATGCTATACATCCACTGTAAATAAATCTCAAATACATTATCACTATTACCTTGAATAGCTCTCTTTCAACAATATGATTGCTATTGAGAATAACAGAGACTAGATTACTGTAGGATTCATCTTTCAGTATAAAACTCTGCTGTTCAATAAGCGCATCTTAAAGGATTTTTAAAAAGGATTCAAGCTATTTTTTCTTAAGGTGACGTCATTTTTTGTTTGTAAACAACAACGGGCTCCTGCTTCTGTCACTTTCTTACGCTTTTGGCACCAGCTGCTGTTCAATTAATGTCCAGACTCCGTCTAAACACGACAGACTTGAGTTCCCATCCAGCGCGCACGCTAGCATGCATTCCAAGCACTACCGCCAACCCAAACCGACAGCTGGACGACAGAGCTGGCCTCTGAAGTCTCCGAATTACAGGGTGCAGTTAACCACAGCTTATAGGGCTCCTTCAGCACCAGCTGTGACTCTGGCTTATACTGTAAACTAGAAGTGGCTGTTTGTCACGCCTTATCTAATCAAATTCAATGCTAATGTAGTGAGACTGCAGTGGCAACACAGCAGCCCTATGTTAGGGGCAGAGGTAGCGGAATACAATACAATACAAAGTCCTTGGTGACCTTGTGGTACCTGACGCATGTCCAGGCATTCGCACGGGTGCTGTGACCTCACTAAACAGGATATCACGTTCCCTGCGGTCCTACATCAAAAAATGCAAAAAGTACCCAAGCACAAACATGTTGTACTTTGCTATGTTTTCTGTAGTACAGTCTATGTCCCTAATAAGATAGCTTGTCCAGGCAGTACTATAAAGTGAGTGAGAGATTTATTTTCTGTGGCAATGCAAGCATTAAGCAATCTAATATCAATTTTGATTTTTTGCAGCCCAAACCCAGCAACCCTGCTTGCAATTTTGAGTCTTTTCCAGCCCGGGTATAAGATAATCTCTTATTTCTCATGCTAAATGTTTTTGTTAATCATGATTGCAAACACTTTATATTTGTATACAATACTGTTGTAATAGGTGACAATTATTTGACCATCTAATATGAAAAGAAAGTGGATTTAGCGAAATAAAGTATTTTGTTGGGATCAATGTATTATAGCTAGGATACTTTTTTTTTTTTTTTTTGCAAACTAAAATATTTTTTTACAGACAACATTTTGCATCAAAGTAACATAAAATCATTACCAGCGAGAACAGATTTTTTTAAAAAAAAAACGATTTAAATTATTCCAGCATGTCTGATGTGTCTTTAATTTCGAGAAGCTTTAAGAAGCACATCTTTGGGATGTCTTTTCCCTGAACAAAACCACAAAAAGAACTGAGAATACACCTCTGCAAGCTTATCCCTGAGCTCTTGAGAAATCCCAGCATGGCCAAGGAAAATAAAAACGCCAGGATGGAATTTCAGAAGCATGCCATTCTGCTGGATAACCTTCGAATGGGAAAATACTTTCTGAAAAATTGCTCTGAGGCAAGTAGAACGATGAAATCTAGTTCTATTACTCGATAGCCACTAGAGGGCGTAGTACTAATAATTCAAATACATCACTACTCTCTATAACTCATAAGAACACCAGGTGGCACTGTTGCTTAATTAATCTATTGCAAAATACCGTTCGGCTTTATTGAACCCTTCATTGATTAGTATCATATTCACAGCGTCTATGGACCACATTCACACAGCTATTACTCCAAATTGTCATTAGCACGTTTTTTTTTCTTCAGATAGCACCCAATAAAGTTACCAAGCCAGAAATAAACAGCTCATTTTAGTAAAGTAGCTAGTGCTTTATTCCTTTCAGACACTAATAACAATTTTGAGTAACTAGCTTTGAGAATCCCGCCTTATGTGTTGACACTTTTCTGTAGTTGTCATTCAAATCTGAAATACTGCAAAGTAAAAGAGGAATGTTTTCTCCAAACCTAAACAAATCCGTGATCCTACTGAGCTAGCTGCTCATCCACTGGATGATTAATGGGCTTTTAAAATATATATTAAGTGTTTTGTTTTCATTGTGTAATATGAACATGATATGGAATATCATAAAGGCCATTTTGTCAGTATGACCAATTATCCTCGGGTAGTTCAAAATGTATAAATAGCGCAGTATCCACGACTATAATAAAATAAAATGAAATAAGATCTACTGTAAAAGACAGCAATATGGTCTCAGGTGCATTTCTTTAATGTTTGGCATTGGTCCAGTGCTAGTTGCCCTCTGCCTTGTTTCTGAGCTTGTCTTGTTTGTATTGCTTTGGTCTCGTCGTTTTGTTCTCATTCATGCTTTCGGGTACTTGGTGTGTTTGGTTTGTTTTCTCATTCTGGCTACAGTATGAAGGTTTTTATTGGGCTGTCTCCAAGTCACGCTGCCTCTTCATTGTGCAGCTTTTTCATTCTCAGCTCAAATGGAGCTCTGAGGTGTATGTGTATACAGTGCTAAACTGCATGCACGTTTCTTTAAAGAGTTCAAGAACAGTGACCCTTACCCGCAGATATTTGCATGGCAGATAGGCTGACAGCTGGCTTTGTGGTTTAATCCTATCTGGAAACGCATACACCTATTGGCTTTAGCCCCCTGTAAACAAAAAATAAAATGAATAAACCCGCCACTAGAGGGCGACAGTCACAAAGTTGGCCGTAGATTGCAAGAAAATAAACCGTTGAGAACTTCTCAAAGTTCTGAACTCCTGAGTCACTTCTAATTTCACGATTTGAGCTGAGTTAGTCATTTGGGAAGATCTTGTGGGATTTTTTTTAACAATTACCAAGAAATGTTTAACGAACACAAAAATGTATTTATCAAAACACAGCCTTACCACATTGTTAAAATCAAAGACCCTGAAGTAGTTCATGATCTCATTTGACCTGGTAAACGTGGGGTGGAAGGGCCCTCCAGGACTGGGATTGGACCCCCCTGTGCTAGGGTTTATTCGGGGTGACACAGTGGTATTGGAATGGTATCACTGGGATTTGTCCAGTCCTGTCTGTACTGCTTCTTGTCTGGTCTGCACAGGGTTTGCTGGTTTGGGTTGGGCAGCAGCACACTTCACATGCATTCCAGAGGTTGCAAAGACAGACGAGACAGAGCCAAGAGAAAGAACCAGACTCCAGTTTTCCTTTTCTCCAGAAGTAACTTCACATTAGTCCCCAGCACACTTCTGTGATTCAGGCTACAGCTACCAAGTTGGTAACAATCACTTTTACTGTTAGATTACTGCGCACAAAGACACAAAGCATGGCTACGCTAAGCTGTTTTTGGAAGGCAAGCATAATAGCAACACCGAGGGGAATGAGTCATTTAAAGAGATAATGCCGAGACTTGGAATGAATCAATCTGGTGGCGCCTGCATCTCCAGTGGGACCGTGGGACGTTACTATGGGAGGCTGAGGTGCAAACGTTTCTTTATTCTAGAACGTTAATCCTAACTGGCCAGACCTGCAATGGCAACGCTCTTCATGCAGATCAAACCAGAATAACATATCTTTTATTCTGAATGCGAGTCTTTTAATTAGGCAAAATCTACTGTGTCTGTAAAATCAACCGTGTCTGTGCTTGGATCTCATTTGCATTAATGCTTCTTTAAAATATGTTTGCCTGTTATTCTCCCTTCGCCCCTGATCCATCCTGCTTTATCAACCCCCAAATCAAGGAAACAGGGATTGCCTGAAGGCCCTTTAAACAAACGTTACCATGGTAACGTTTCACAGATAAGATCAGCTTCTATATTCTTCTAGATGTTTAAATACTTAACAGTATATTACCATACCATTAACCCTAAATGAAAGCATCTGTTAATAGGCTGAACTGTGTTTTGCAGGCTAGTTTTTTTGCATGTCATCTTTTCTGAGGAGGAAATCGCAATTTGCATTTGCTCCCTTCTGGTACCAGTTTGCTTCATCTCTTTCCAGCACAGCCCCACAGCTGTTTTGCAGTTGACCCCACACATCCTGCCCTGTTTGCAGCCCTGCAGTATCGCTGTTTTCCCCGGAACTTGGTGCACAAACCTGGTTTACTCTTCAGCTTTCTGCCAAGCTGGTCTGCGTCAGGAAATGTAGATTTCTAGTATTCTAATTAATTCAGGGGTTCGTTTGTGCCGGATCCTACATCGGCTGCCTTTTCCGATAATTATACAGTTTTGTATAAAATTAAATTTCGTTCTTCATTTCTTTCTTGTGTGTGTCGGCTTACATATTGCACCGAGCTCAGGTAGGGTTAATGTGCTGTTTTTTTTGTGCAGTGGGAGAATGTGTTTCTGGCACCCACCTATACAGGTGTGGATGAATCAAGCCTAACGCAGTGCAAACAGGATGAGGTAACACCGCTGACATATACATGAAAACACCTCTTTCCAGAGAGCTAGGTGGAGCAGTGAGCTAATGCTGCAGTCACACCTGGAGGTCACAAGTTCTCTAGCTGGGGTGACACAGGATTGATGCATTTCACATAATCCACCCTGTAAGTCAGGCACTCTAGGCAGTGCCAGGCATTCTACATTACGATGTTCTTCGTTAAAGCAGCCGGCCACACCCCTTTGCACCGCACATCAGTATGATCTGAATTTGCTCCTCTTTGCTGACAGACATTCCACTCCTGCATGAAGCAGAACCAATACGAGGCCCTTACGGGAACGCCCGGTTGTACTGCTTTTGTTTTGCATGTAAAGAGAGAAGGCTGCATCATCCGGGACTTGCACAACAAAAGGCCTGCGTAACACAAAAAGGAACCGAGAGGAGAATAAACACAAAAGAATGAAGCCAGCTTGTGGGATTGTTCTTCACTTTGCATAGCGATTGTCTGTCTGTCTGTGTTGCTGCCCAGCCTCAGAGGTGATTCACTGTAGAGTCAAGCTGGAGCCAGACAGGTACAGGCATAAAGCTGGCTCAGGGGTCACACAGTTCAAGGCAAACCTCAGAACCCATAGAAACAACACAACGCTGTAGAGCAGAGGTACTCAATCCTGGCCTTCAGGATCCAGTCCTGGTTTTTACTCCAAGCAGGTTCTAAACTAGTTCGTTAATCGGGCTTGGAATACAGACCAGGATCTCGAAGGTCAGAACTGAGTACCAGTGCAGTTCAGTGAAGTACTGCCACAAATCCAGTAAGGTGTAAGAAGTTAAACAGACAGACAGCTCTGCTGAGGTGTTAGCCTAAACTGCTTGTCTAAGTTTCTTATAGTTTACAGTGAGCTACAAACCCTGAGCGGTGCATCTTTGAACTTGGATCGTTAACACAATCAGGATTTTGTCAGATCCTCCTAGATTAACTCCATACAGTAATATACCTCCAGTTTCACTCAGAACACAATGGAGTCTGTGATCTCAAGAATGATCAGCTCCAAGTCATTTTAAATTCGCTTAATTTTGCTAAAACGACCAGGTTGATAATTATTATTGCCCATTTAAACATGTGACTATATGTCTGTAAGTCAATTGCTAATATGATTTAATAAACCAGAAAGCGCCCTTGAAAATACCCAGGCAGCAAACACATTTCAGCTACAGCCTTCAGTGTTGTTATGATGGCTCAAGTGATAGACGCTCTTAAAGAAACACCAGTGGACAGAACAGGCAAATGTATTGCAAGGGTTTCATAAAATGGTATGACCTGTTCCCAGCACTGTTCAGTAGAGAGTAATCGTGTTTCTCAGTGCAGTAGCTCATATCCTGCTACCTCCCCACCCATCTTCCCACACCCGCTATGCCCTCAGAGTCTAGTTTGCATTCCAAACGTCTCTGTTTCTTTAAATCCAGCTTTATCTCACAGAATTCCCCAGCGACAGCTCGCTTTTGGGGAGTTTTTACCATACAAGGCCTTGCTGAGCCGAGCTGACGTTTCCTGTGGGAGGGATCCTGGTTCTAGCCTGTGACAGCCAGGACCCTCCCTGCACTCCTTCCCAGCCTCCCTCCCTCTCAGGCTGCCAGCCTCCCTCCCTCTCATCCTGCCTGCCTCCCTGCCTTCCCCCTTGGCTGCTTTGCGTTAGCTTCTGCGTCGACTGTCTTTAATGACTCTTACAGTGCAGAATGACACCAGGCTCAGAGACCAACTTGCACTTGCGTTCCAGTTTCACTTCCCTCTCACAACTGCGAACTGAAAAGACAGATGAAAAAGTACAGTGCCACTGCTAGAGAATAAGCAACAGGGTTTGCATGTGATCGCAGTCCCTGGGGCTGTACTGTACAAGCACTGTAATAACCACTCACTGGCTTCAAGTTAACAACACACACAGAACGCTGCTTTATAAACCGGAAAAAGTGTTCTTTGGGGTCAGATCCAGGTCACCCAGTCCCCCAGGGCAGGACCACTCATCGCTCCACCAGTTCATTTCCTCGACTGTAATGCTCTGTTGTCTTTTGCACATACAAAAGATGTGAGGCCTGCAGGGTCCAGCCGTTGGCAAGGTGTATCTGTGGTGTGGCGAGGGGGTCAGTCTCTGGTTAGGACTGGGTGAGTCAACGAGTCATCAGTCTGGACATTTGGCGAGTTCTTTGTCAGAAAAAACAAAGAAAAAAGTTTGTTTATATAGAGCCCATTGAACAGGAAATGGCCACCCACAACATATAAACAAACCAAACTATACTTTAAAGTACTTTATAGTAAGTGGTTCACCTTTCATACTGCAGCAACTCGGAACCACAGCAAAATGACATTTGTAAGATATTTGATTTCGATTGGGTTAGCAAAGTGGGTTCACTACTTTGTGGTCCGTATTTCTCACATAGTTGTGGGGCTGTAGTTTATAAAGATTCAAAAAGCTGTTGTTGATGGAAGAAGATGAACCCGTTTTAAAAGATTTTTGTGCTTCGCCTTTGGGAACAGAAGAAATACAAAGTGATCCTTCAACAGCACAGCTTTCATTCTAATGTGTGAGCAATCTGAAAAGTCACTCGATATCCCTTTGTGCTTTTCTGGAGAGAAACTCGCTGCGGACACAGTATTAGCTGACACTCAAGTCAGCAGATGTTTCCAATCCTTTTGTTGTAAATTTTACAAGCGAAAGATTTGATGTAACATTCATGGATTTCATGCGCTTGAGTTTCAAAGTCAGGGAATCAAAATCAGATGTCAGTAATACTCCTGCAGGCTCTGCTTTAACCCATATATTACCCATTATATATATATATATATATATATATATATATATATATATATATATATATATATATATATATATATATATATATATTTTGGCCCTGCTACTGTATATTATGATTTATTTATTTGGCAGATGCCTTTAACCAAGACGACTTACAAGGGGTTTCAGGGCAGTTACAATGCAAGCTTAATATTTAAATACAGGTCTAGTTCACAGTAAGTGCAAATTATACTACTAAAATACAATATAAAAACAGGATTCAACAAGTTAGGATCCCAACAAGTTATATCTACAATGACATATTAGCAGTGCAGTAGTGCAAGGGTAGTGCATCAGCTGAGGATCCAGTAACGTGGTGCAAGTCCAGTGCAGAGCAGGAGGGGTGGATCGAGAGATCTACAAGCGCAGTCTGAACAGGTGGGTCTTGAGGAGGTGGTGGAAGGCAGTGAGTGTGTGTGCGTGTGTATGTGTATGTGTGTGTGTGTAACACTATTTACTCATAACCTGCTCGTATTTCCCACTCCAGTGTAACATTAAGACCCTGTCCTTCTCAGCCAGCCTTAGCCCAGCAGTACACAATAGCTTTGAGTTCAGAACGGCCTTGTGCTACTAGATAGTAGATAGCATTCTATTTTTACTCAAGCGTTGTTCTATATTGCAAATGTACTCTGATAATCTCTGAGAATCAATTGTGGTCAGAGCTTTAATATGTTTTCTAACACTAACTTTTATCAGCATGTAGATGGCTATGGCCAGAAATGGGGTTATTACATCGGTACTAATAATATATTGGTTATCAGTTCATGATTTTTAATCTTTTGCCAAACAGTGGAAATCCAAAAGTCTGCTTTACGTTAATTTTCTGAAACATTCAACAGAAAATAGCATGTAGCATTTTAAGCATTAAGAGATATCATAGTTTAAAAAACTCCATCCACAGCCACGGACTCTGTATCAGAACTTGTGTTTGCATGTCCACACTTCATCTTCGGTCAGAGGGTTATAAATGGAAACAAGACCTTTTATTTTTCCTTCAAGAAAACACAGAGATCCAAATAAGGAGATTGGCTGAGGGCTGCAGAGAATCCTGTCCAAGTCATTCCTTAGAAAGGCGTTGAGTGAGATCTGGAGAGGGGGGCGCACCAGAGACCTGGGCAGTCTCCAAAACCTCCAGGCAGGTTTTGTGGGAGTTTAAAGCTATCCGAAGCAGCCCCTGGACTCCACGCTCACTCTCTCGTAGGCTGTGTGTGCCCCCCTCTCACTCCTGAGTGGTGCTCTCTGTCTCTCCTTGGGTGATTCCATCTCTCTCCTCTCTCAGTCTTGGAAGCCCATCTAGAAGTATTTTTTTTTTTAAAAGTTCATTTTATTTTGTTGTTTGGAAACGCCTAACCTCCAGCCACCATGGAAGCCATAAAGAAGAAGATGCAGATGCTGAAGCTGGACAAGGAGAATGCCATCGACAGGGCAGAACAGGCAGAGTCTGATAAGCAGGCAGCGGAGGACAAGAGCAAACAGGTGAGTGTGACTCCAGGGACAGGTGGGGGAGCCAGCTTCACTCCCTGCACTCCGATACCCAAACTGAGGACACATAAGAACCAAGGGCCTGAACCTGCACTATCTCATGGGAGAACCATAGCATAGTCATTTTTAGTACTGCTGCATTACAGTGAAAATGAAGTAGCACACAGGTAGGATGCTGAATTGCTGGTTTATGTACAGCTATAGCCAAAAGTTTAGCATCACCAAGAATTTTAGGATGGATTTAACTATATGAACATAATTTTGATCTTTTATTTAACATCATGTAATCAAATAAACGACAAAATGGTATCGCAAAAGTCTAATGGCAGCCACAGTACTAGTACAGTATTTCATGTTAGATTTTGAAATGCCACATTTTAAAATTGTCAGTTTTTTCGTTAAGTCTATGCAAAACTACAAAGCGGTGTGTAATTCAATATGTTAACATAACATTATTCAGCAGGTTCCATTCGACTTCATGGAGCAAAATTAGTTAATTCTAGAGGTTAATGCAAAACTTTTGACCATAGCTGTAGGCGACACATTGACCCCCTTATCAACATTACTAAATACAGATTGTAAATACAGTGGAAAAGGGTGCATTAAACTCCCTTTTCTAGAAGACTGATGCAGAGGATGTTGCGTTATAGGGCTATGATAGTCCTTTGCTTATGAGTAATAATATGGGGGAAAAAATCAAAGCCATATAAGGAGATGCAGCACAGTCATAGATATGTGAAACTAATAACATTACCAGTTACGCAAAGCATGGCATACGTAGCACATAATCAGAGCCTTAGCTGCCAGCAGTGAGATCAAGGCGAGTTAGCTTTATGATGGGGAGCCTTCCAATTGCACGTTTTTATTTTATATAAATTACATTTTCCAATACAAATCCAAAAACAAGATTTCCCCTATAAAAAATTACCAGGCTAAATTTGCACTGCATTTTTGTAGTTTTCCAATGTTTACAGTACTATACATTTTACCATAGTTTACCATAGTTTGCCATGTTTTATTTTTGTATATGCTTTACCACACCTCTCTGGACTTTACCATGCTTATCTATGCTTTACCATTCTTTCACAATGCTTTATAATGCTTTGATAAAAAGGGTTTGCTCAAGAATATACAGAATATTCCTATGTAATCAAACACCTGCCACCATGATATATACAGTCGTAAACTTTCAGAACTTATATCAGTTGCCTTGGTTTGCCTCATTAAGATAAAAATACGGAGAATGTAGATACGCAGCAAAGCAGATAAAGACACCAGCTGTCAGCTGTCAAAAGATGATGGGAGAGCAGCCCAAGAAAGTTGAGGTCCCAGCGGATGACAGACGACTCCTTCAGACTTTCACCACAGATAAAAACAGCCCAGCAACCCGGGACTAAAGCAATGTTTATTATAGAGGCAGAGAGATAGCTGAAAATGCATGAGGATTATCCAGGGGCTCTTCAGAGAATTAATGTTACTGGACGCGACTGTGATAAAGGATACTTTAGCGTACAGTGTTCTCAGGGGCATTGGGTTTAGCTGCCTTGGTAATGCTTTCTATAAATACATTGTAATGAGCAGCTGTCACCTTTACACCTTTTATCTCAGAATGCTAAACAAATGTTTCGAATTTGCTGCAGATTGGTGGGGTTAAAAATCAACTGATCATTCAGGGTCGCCCCTCCTAAACGATGTTTTTGGCATGCCTGTGGTAAAAGCAAAGTAAAGGGGTAGTAAAACACGCAGAGCTGGAATTGAAGACAGCAGGGATATACAAACCAGAAAACGCACTGAAGTAGACTTGCTGGCCAGTGTCTTCTTCAGTATACTATATACAAACCTAGAGGCAGTTTACAGCCAACAGATTCGATTCTGACTACAGACAACACAAGGCAGACTTTAGAACTTCACAGTAAAGAGAATTTTAATGGACCTGTTTAACCTGCCTCACAGCCATCTCCTAGTCTCCTGCACTAGAAAGACCTGCTGAAAACCAGTCAAGCACCACCTCGGACCAGCATGCACCAGTGCTGGTCATTGCTGGAATCTCTCTCAGGAAAGCACAGTGTAACCATGGCAACTGCACTGTCAACTGCACACCATGGTACACCTCTATTACATAAACAGGCAATTGTAACATCAAACTAATAGGAAACAGAAAATGTCCAAATTCAATTCATAGCTGTATGCAAAAACTTCCCAGAATTTCCCAATGACCCTATATCTATAGCACCCTTTTGCTCTCTGAGAATATGTCACATGCAGCAGGATGACAATGCTATGCTAAACATGTCCCTCTGTAATGCAGGAAATGTCTAATCTGGGCCTGTATTGCAGTATTTTACCCCAGGCTGGCTGTGACGGCAGGCTCTCCAGATGTTGGTGGCTGTGGTCCTTGATAGCTGATAAAAAGCCTCTCGATCTTTGCTGTAATTCAGTGCAATGGCTTGTGATAAGTTATTGTGTGCAAGGCAATTAAAGAGGCAGGCTGACAATGTGGGTGACTGTGGGGTTAGGTCAAGCTAGGTCAAAGAACAGCAAGTCAGGACAAAACTGTGTATCTCAATCTACCGTTGCTGTATAGTTCAGATTACAATCCGCTTCCTGGTCAAATACACCACTGCTTGGATCCAGAGATTGAAATGAATAAATAGTAATAAATAGCAGTTACCAGGATAGTAAAAACTTCAAGGTTTTTCAATGACGACGGGACTTAACAGATTACAACACAGAGATGCAAAGATAACTAAAAGGTTGAGAACACCATGCAGGCCTCTACCTGCCTCTGCTCACACACGATGCCCCTAGTCCTCTGCAATGCTGTTCCAGGGGTACTGCAGGCTCAGGAGATAGAGGAAATGAGAGACGGTCAGTTACATCTGGAGAGACGCATCTTCAAACAGCGTGTGCCACTTTACATGTCCTTTGATGTGAGTTAGGGTTAGGACTCAGGTTTGGGATTGGATTTCGTACAATGAATAAGAGTGAAACTCAATAGCTTACGGAGTTCATTAGGTTGACATGGAAACAGCAGGTCCTTTCTCATATTTCCTGGGACGGTTCTTCACTGTCATGAAGTGGCCCTGGTTGCACGTTGTTACTGAAAAGGGCTTTGGGCATGTTCTGTATCTGCTAACCCTACCTTTAAAACCATTCCCACTCCTTTCCTAATAATCATGCAGCCCACGAGTGCAAGAGATTGACCTCTCCCTGCTTTGTACTGGTTGTTCACCTGGAGGCTGTTACACTGCCCTGCTAACCTGCCATAAACCAGATAGATAAACTGCCAGAAACCAGATAGAGAAGTAGACAGGGAAAATATTGATTCAGGATGATAACCTTAACTTCACAAGGATATGGAAAGGAAACGACACCAAAGACAACAAGAAAGATGAGTCAGTGCCTGAGTCTGTTGTACCCAAATACTGACCCCACCCCCCGCCCCCCCTCCCCCTTCTCTCTCCCTGTCTGCCCAGCTGGAAGATGAGCTCGTCAGCCTGCAGAAGAAACTCAAAAGCACAGAAGATGAGCTGGACAAATACTCTGAGGCGCTGAAGGAAGCTCAGGAGAAACTGGAACTGTCCGAGAAGAAAGCCTCGGATGTAAGTAGCCAACACACCAGCCCAGCCAACACGCCAACCCACTGCCTTAAACTGAGGGAACACTGAGCCACTGTGTGGCTTGGAACTTGGTTTCAGGAGACTAGGTTTCAGGCCATGGCATGGCACACCAGGGGAGACTTTGGGTTTGATCCAGCAAAGTTGCCTCAAACTAAGTCTTTCTGTCTCCCTGGATATCAGGTTTCAAGCCACTGTTCCTGAAAAAGAGTTTTTCTGTTCCCTCAGCTTTAGATCTGGCATAGAAACCTTCGATCTGAAAACTTTCACAGCATACCGTACAAGACCACGACTTCCTTATTCAATTTGTGGTTAGCACGTTTTAGTAGCAAGGACTTGCAAGTCTATCATCAAAAAGATAGAGAAACATGTCCACACACATACAGGCTGCAAGCATTCAAATAACTTATGTTAATGTGATGACTATAGAAGGCCGATAAAAAAATAAAAACCATACACCGTACCTACACAAACATTGGTTGGTCCGCACTGTAATATCTAGCCATATCTAACATTATCAATGCTGTGAATGCAACAGAACCCGCAGTTTGTGGAGAAACATAATTTAATTTAGGCTAGATAGTTGTTAGCTTGGTTTGTTTTTGTTCTCTATTAAATATAATTGGGGCAGCAGTGTGGAGTAGTGGTTAGGGCTCTGGACTCTTGACCGGAGGGTCGTGGGTTCAATCCCAGGTGGGGGACACTGCTGCTGTACCCTTGAGCAAGGTACTTTACCTAGATTGCTCCAGTAAAAACCCAACTGTATAAATGGGTAATTGTATGTAAAAAATAATGTGATATCTTGTAACAATTGTATGTCGCCCTGGATAAGGGCGTCTGCTAAGAAATAAATAATAATTCTATTCATTGAAAAAAAGGCAAGAGAGAAGACCTTTGTAATTGTGTTTAGATTTTTTTGAATAGGGGAAGTTAAGGGTAAAGTTCCTGCTTGGGGGTAGGGGTACAGTCAGGCATGTACGTGCTTAATTTCAACAACAACCCTAAATAACATGTTGTTCCTGTTGTTACTAAGCAGTAGTAATAATCGGAAGCAGCGGTATTTAAAAATAACAAAGGCCAGGTTTCACTATAGTGACGTAGGCTACAATGTTTTTTTTTTTCCATTAAAAACTTGTTTATTGAAAATAATGTTCAGCTTTCATATTGAAGCGTGTTGTGTACTACTCATTCAATCATGCCAAGTAGTGTGAAGAATTTGCTTGTATCGTTCAAGACGTTTTTCAAAACAAGTAAGCTTATTGGTGTATAAAAAACGACAATCGAGTCGCAGTCCTTCTTTCGCAGCCCGTGTCATCTTTATGGCACGTCGCTGAAATCGTAAAGTAATTAAATGTCCCTGGCAGCGGACTGTGTTGAAGTTTAAGAAAATGCATTTCCGAGCAAAACATGTTATGACATTTTTAACGAGCTGAAGAGGTGCCGGGGCCATGCCTCGTCAAACCCAGAGGTGCCAGGGCTGAGCCCCGGCCAGCCCCAGCAAGCCCCGAGATGCCGGGGATGTGCCCCAGCACAAAAATTAACCACTGCACAGCTCGTGAGGGAAAAAGACAGATGTGTACAAAGCAACTTTCCAAACCTTGGTTGCAATTCATCTCTCTCTCTCTCTCTCTCTCTCTCTCTCTCTCTCTCTCTCTCTCTCTCTCTCTCTCTCTCTCTCTCTCTCATGTTTATTGTGGCATTTATGATTCAAAACTTTATTGACCCTTCCCGGCATCTTACAGGACACACTTTGTCCGTTTCTCCGGGAGTTCCCGGGTCTGGGTGTTGATAAGGCTACATTATCTGTAGGAAGTGCTTCAGAGGGTTCGCGGCAGCTCTGGCATTCCAGCTATGCGGCTTATGCAAACAACCAGCCCCCCTCCTCCCGTGCCTAATGCAATCACTATTTCAGCCTTTTCCGCTGTGTCACATTTTTCAAGCTATAGGCTACTTTTCCATTGGAAAATTCTCAGTAACTTTAGGCAGAACCCACAGAATTCAAACTTTAAAATCTTAGCTGGTGCCCAGAGAGGATATAAAAATACACATATATACACTTCGCTCTGAAAACGAATTGCAATTAAGAGACGTGTTCACAGTTGTTGTATATGCAGTTACTGTACTATGTTTACTCTGAGGGATTTAAGCACATTATCCTTTCAGTTTGCCACATTATCAAAACCACACAAGCTCTTGGCTGCTGTGCGGGGGGGTCGGCGCTGAGGAATGTGCTGCTTCGCTGCCAGTCTGCAGTAAACTGAGACACTGCATAAGGGAAAAATAGTTCAAAATCTAGAGACCTCAGGTTCTTTCTTAACGGCCTCCGGAAAGCTACACAAGTGAAATATTGATCATTAAAACGTGACAAATTTAGTTCTTTTAGTGAAAAGGCAGCTGTATGCAGAGTCACAAGACCACTGCCAGTATCTCCCACACGTCCAGAGCAGCCTAGGCCTCACTGGTTGTGTTTGTTTGGAAAGTCTCTTCATATATATATATGTGTGTGTGTGTGTGTGTGTGTGTTTGTGTGTGTGTGTGTATTAAATCAAAACACAGTGTAAACTATAAAGACTGCCTTTAAATTAAGCTGAAGATTCACTACACTGTTTTGCCCACAATCCTTCCGTTACTATATTTTCTAAATGCAGTGTAAATATATTTTAATTGTATCAAAATGTACTTTTAAAAGCAGTTCCTAAAACAGTCCACAAAGTTTTGTCAGTGGGGGCCCAAAACGTAGTCATTTAATTTCTTTTTTTTTTTCATTTTTTTTTTTACAAAATTGTAATAAACTAGTTTAGTTTCTTATGGGTAATCACACTGACTTAAATTGCCTTCAGTTGAGATAATAAAACCATGTCCTTGAAAAAAAAAAAGAAAGACTAGGGAACTAAGGAACGCATTCCAAACGCCCGCTATACAAATGCAGAACCTAGAGGTGTGCTGTGTTGCGTATCCGGAGTAGACCCATTCGACTTAACCCCATAACTACTGCTCTACTAAGATTCAACAACTGTGTTTTACAATCCCTAATGTAGCTTTTTCAATGATCGGTATCTACAGGCTCTTTATGCAACACTTGTACACACACTGTATTGAAACATGTGGCCTACGTTATATAAATCTAATTACAAAATAACCACTATAACCATATTTTGCATACTATATGAAGGATGTTGGTTTAATAAGGGTTACATAATTGTATATAACACAATAGCAATTTCGTTTAGATAAATCGTTTAATAACTGACAAGCCTTTAACGCGTTTTAATATAACGCGTTACCCACACCCGGTTACGTAGTAACACACTGTAACAGGCCACTTTAGTTTGGACTCCTGTGTTTTCCCCAAATATGTCTAAACTGCTGGATATTTGCATACACACTGAGGAAAGACATCACCTCTCCAGCCCCCGCCCATTTTAACCCTGACCTCATCAAAAGGAAACTGCTCCCTAGGATTGGAGGAGCGCGTCTTAACTTTCCTTCCACAGTCGTGCGTTTTTGTGCGGTGCAAGGAAAATTTCTCCATCGAGAACTTCGCAACATTCCAGCAACTAATACAGATAGCGAAAGTATTGAGCCGTACGCTTTATTAAGTGAACAGTGTTAACTGGACCATTTTTTTTGTCTTCTTCAGTCGGGGGGGGAAAAAATATATATTTTTGTACGTTTTAGTACACTTGGAAAAAAAAGCAAATTAGACGGGAAATATAAACGTTTTAATCGTCGAACGTTGTTTTGTTTTTTTTTATAAATATATAATTTTTATTTTATTTGTGTACTTATTTTTTAAACTCGATTTATTTTGTCAAAAGTTAGTGTTTTTTTTAAAAAAAAAAAAATCTCAGAAAAACAATGGCAGGTTTGAACTCATTAGATGCTGTAAAAAGAAAAATCCAGAGTCTGCAACAACAAGCGGACGATGCCGAAGACCGAGCTCAGGAACTCCAGAGAGAAGTCGACAGCGAACGGGAACTCAGGGAAAAAGTGAGGACACGTTTACTTTTATTTTGTTTCTTAAAACTATTCTTAACTTTTTTTTTTTTCCTAACTCTTCCTTTAAAAAAAAGTGGTTTTTGTTTTGGTTTCTCATTCAGTTTTTCCAATAGCGAGTCTGTTAAAAAAAAAAAAAAAAAAGCCACGTAAATTCATTGATTCAGCTTGCAGTATCAGGGTACAATAGAAGGCGTTGGCTGTGCAGTCAACATTGGCAAATTTAATTGCGGTCATTTCCGAAGCGTCCTAACGCCAGCAGTGTATACGCCTCGTCCATTGGAAACACCGCACGGAGTTAAATGGATTATTTCAGCGTTATATAGCACCTAGCTTCCTGTAGTAGATTAATACGTGTATTATTATTATTATTATTATTATTATTATTATTAATTCAGTTTTAGTGTTGACAAAACTGAATTTCTAAACTGGAGGTCTTTCCTCCTCATTCGTAACCCATTTCTAAAAGCTGTACCTTTTTGTTTAGTTAATGAACGTTACCTTTGACCTTAATCAGCCTTGTCTTGCTTTTCACTGCCTATGTATGTGAGGCAATAGATTTGTGTGCACAAAGTTGTCGAGGGACTGGCAGAAACCCATAAATCTGTACACTGAGTCTACGCTGCTTTTAACAGAACACCTTTTTAAACGTAGAGGCGTGCGAGTGCAAATCCAGCCCGTGTAGTCCAGTGCGTTATGCAGTCCTGCTGCGCGTTATTTCTGAGTCACAGCGAAAGCAGGATGTCGGTTTTGTTTCTTGTGTTGCTTCAGGCCAGGTGACACTTGTGTGGGTAAAGCACCTACAGACAGCTGAACAGTACTAAGGGATTACAACCCTGAGGCAAATGTACGCAACCCAGCCTGTGCAATATCCTGGCTGTTGGTCTTCTAAGAGCATTTCCTAGACTGCCCCATCGTGCAGAATCACCAAGCAGCATTCATGTAGTTAAACTGGGAAGAGGCCAGTTGTGCATTCCAATGCTGGAGAATACCAGCCATGTAAGAGTTATCCTGAATGAGGATAATCATGTTTTCTTTTTGCTCATTCCCTTGAGATACTAGGGTGGTGTAGGAAGTGGCACATGAAATCATACATGTGGTGTTTTTATGCTCAATCAAAATTCAAAGGTAAAGTGTATTCGACATTAGACTTCTTCTGTGAACTGGACTTCAGTGTTTCAGTAGAATCCCCGAGATGAAACCAGATGGAAAGAAGACAACTTGGGAGTGAAAACACATGGTTTCAGAACCCCTAGACCCGTCCCGAGTCATTCTCCATTCTCTTATCAGTCTGCAGCATCTGAGCGCAACTGTGTACAGCTCAGACATGGAACATAAGTCAGGCTAAAGCTTGGTACTGCAAGACCCCTTGAGTTTTTAGCACGCTGTTTATTTTTAAATCTGAATTACCATTTTTGAAACTGAAAATAGCCAAGGGGTTTTAAAAGGCCGGCCGCAAACATTTTATGTGATGCACCATGGGAATGTGTCTGGATTCCAGAGGATGGATGGGAGGGAGGGATGGAGGATGGGGGGGTTGGTTTATGACTGGATTCCATCCCTTGTGAAATGGTGTAGGGCGACCGGGAGGGTTGTGGCTGGTTGGGACTGCTACAGAGCTGAGAGATCCTTGCCTGTGAGCTGACCCAGGGGGCAGGGTTTGGGGGAGGGAGCCTGAAGCTGCTTCCAGTTTCTCCTCAGGAGGCTAGTCGCAGGTCAGAAGGGTGTGAGGAATCCCAAAGTGGGGATAGAGAGGAAACGCAGGCCAATTCACAAGATTAAAATGAAAACTAAAATGAATAACGCCACAACATTTTCAAACTCAGGGATGGACATAAGACTCCTATTGCATAGCAGTTTCACCCATTCCACAGTTTCACACATGCTTGAGTAGCCACAGTGTATAGGTAACACGCTCAGGTGTGTCTTCTTAACTCATCGTAAAACCAGGAACGGACCAAACTGCTGTGCAATGAGTCTTATTTCCATCCCTGCAAACGAATGTATTGGAGTTCAGAAAGTTTCTGTGATGAAGTGGGAGTCCAGTAGCTTACTGGCCTCTTCATACAAGTTAGGCAGCTGTAATGTGATTCCCACAGGTGTACTCCCCTGCTCGCCTTTTCTGATTTGGAAGTGGTTTTAAAGTCATCAAACTAATTTACTGTCTTCGTGAATTAAAAATTCTGCAACTTTGCATTGAGCCTTGAATGTGTGCAGCCCAGTCAGTACAGACCTGGGAGTCCCATCCTATCTTCTCTATAATAGAGCTTTGTCAGTCTGGTAGGATTTCCTGTTATGGAATGCAAAGAAAGTTATGTAAATATATTTAAAAGAAAATCAAAGCCATCCAATAATATTTCAGACGGCATTCCCTCCTCACTCGGCACTTTCCAGGTTCAGTCCAGCCTCTCCCTGTCCTGCTGTATCTCATCAGCACTGACCAAAACAAATCTAGGTGGTCTTCATGCCCAGCCGATTTTAACATGGGAAATCTGTACACAGAACTGGGCAAGCACAGCTTGTAAGCCGATAAGATTCACGTCTCCATTCATCCGCTCAGTCAGAGCCTTGTATCCCATCAGTGAACAGTGTCCTTTATAAATTACACATCAAAACCTTTGCTAAGCCATTACTGTACCATTTTCTGTTTTTAATTCCCTGCAAGAGAAACCCAAGGCTCCACAGGATTTTAAAGATCAAGTCATTATATTTTCTTAGTCTTATCCCCATCCTCCCTTAGAGTCTTCTTGACATGCGTTAGATTATTTCTCAGTAATGTAATCAGAATTCTGCAAATGCTGAAAGTTGACAGTTGCTTGTTGCAATGTGTATCCTGGTTGGGTTTCATTGCATTCTCTTTAAAGGAAATAACCATTCACAGTATACTGCCCTGTTCTTGTTTTGCTGAGGTTTTGAGGTTTGTAGTTTTGGCTTTACTTAGACCAGCAGGATGAGTTGAGGGGACAGGTCTACTAAACACACTTTATTTTCCTCAAAGAGCTGAAAAACTTGACCTGACATGCACGGTTGTGTTACCGAAACAAAATAAGGAGATAGCAGGAATAAAATGCAGTAAGTGGCTCATTGGCTCGCCATTCCTTCACGGCCGATGCTACAGGCATGGTTTGTGCGCCTTGCCTTTCCTCCACAGGTTCCCAGTTCAAAGTCAAACAGATGGTTCCATTTAGATTTTCATGCGATTTACTCTCCCATCTTCCTGTGATTTTTACAGCAAACATTCTCTGGCCATATAAGGAGTGTGGTTTTGTGTGCTGGAGAATGCTTTGTGGAAGAGGTGGGGCGAGCGAGAGAAAGAAAGAAAAAGACAGAGAGAGAGAGTTCTCATCCTGAAAGTAACGCCCCCTATCTAGGAGGGAGGCAGGAAGGAGGATGTTGGTTGTGCGCATGGGCTGTTTTTTTTAACATTCTTTTTGTTTGGTTTAAGGAGGGTAACCATATGAGTCAACATAAACCATTAAAAAAAAAAAAAAAAAACATATGGAGCCTTTCAAACCTGGTCATTTTTCCTAAAGAGACTTGCTGATACCCTAAGAATTCTTCTCAACTTCCCCGCAGTGTTTTAATGACCTTGCTGGTTTATTTTCGCTTGGGGCGGGTTTCAGTTCTCTCCACATAGATAAGACTCAGACAGACACAGCACTGCAGGCTCAAGCCTGCTCTCTGTACAGACAGGGCAGATAACCCGTCTCTCTCTAATCCCTCTGCTAATGTCCAAGAACAAAGGCTGCAGATACAATCGGGCTCCCCTGCTGATATCTGTGATGTGGGTTAAGTAGGAAACTTCCAGATCTATCAAGAACTGAACTGAGCAAACGGTTTTAACTGGGTGTTGCTTTGTACAACTGCCCCTTCCCCCATCACAATTGCAAGACCTAAACCAGATCTGTAAGAGCATTTAATCTATCAATATTGTGACCGTGTGGAGTAATGCACAGCAATGTGTTGCATATTACAGGGTTAAGGAACATCATTTTGATTTACATTATTACAGTCTCCTGGTGAGATGTAGGACTCCCTTTGTGTAGCTGTGTGTGCAGCTCAGGGTTTTACTGTGAGCACGATAATATACCTGATCTTGTAATCTCGAGTCAAACTCACAGTAAAGCCTGGAGTGGCCCTGGCTGCTGTGCAGTAGGAGTGCAGCTGGCTTCAGAGGGTTCATTTAGATGCACCGATGAGAGTGATTTGCACCGATGCTGCAGCTGTCATCACTGTGTAGGATGAAGTCAGTATGGTGACTCTCGCAGCAACTCTGTCCCTTTTGATTTTCACCCCTATCCTCAACCGGAAACTGGGAAGATTAAACCAATGTTTTATACTGTAGCCGTCCTTCTGAAAATGCTCAAACAACGTCCTGAGTAAATGCGTTCAGTTATTAGTCTCAATGTCTGACCGGTTTGTCATGCCTACACTGCACTGAGCTACTTAAACCAACACGGTTCCCATAAGGTGATCCAAAACTTCTTCTAAATCAGTTCATAATCACAGATGAAATACTTCAAAGGCTTTCCCTGCAGTCATTCCTGCAACTGTATAAATATAATGCCTGGCTGGAACGATCAAGAATATAAATACAACCAAGCCTAACTGTTATTGCGTAACATTGTGCTTTTAGATATGTGTAGGGCAGTGTAAACACACACACCCCCTTTACCAAGGTGTCCCATTACACTCTCCTCTAGTGTGCAGTGTGTGATGCCCTGCTCTTAGGAATCCTGCCCCATGCACGCAGTCTCTAGATTGGCTTGTGCACATTTTTTGCACAGCGGTTAAGATGCTGCCTTGGGTGTGGTCGTTGGTTGATGCCCGCCCTCCTTTTATATATATTTGAGGCTAAGAAAAAAATGCAATGCTGTGCATTTTCAGACGGGAACAGAAATTGAAAGCAGGCACGGAATGAGCCGGGTCCTAATGACATGTTATAGTGCATGAGGGAATGGATAAAGCATGCTGTACAAATCTCCTAATTGCAGGTTCCCTGTGCTCTGCTCAGTGGAGCTTGTGTGCCAGATCCTCGCGTATTCGTGTTGAATTTCCAGAGCGTCGCTTCCTCTCTCCACGCTCCACGTTGGAATTTAAGACCAGATTGACAGATGTGCCTAAAATGCAGCCCTTCCTGCTTAAGCAGTTTTGATACACAGGCGACTAAAAATCCCTTTTACTATCCTGTGTCCTGATAAAGACCTTGCTTGATCCATCTTACCTAATCTACACCGCCAGTGTACGTTTTGAACTAGACACAAAACAAGCACAGCATTGTTCTATTGGGTACTGTGATTTCCTTTGGATGACTTGCAAACCATAATCTGATTTTAGTAGAATACCAGTTTCTATCACATGTCCTCCCAGATAACTTTATGATTTCTGTGTCATACAGGGATGGAAATAAGACTCCTATTGCACCCATTCCAGGTTATAATACTTGATTAGAGTGTATCTAACAAGCTCAGGTGTGTCTTATTAAACTCCTAGTAAAACCAGGAAGGGATCAGACCGCTATGCAATGGGAGTCTTATTTCCAGCCCTGTCAGGCATTCACACATGGATAGGCAGTTGATGCAATCCAGTTTGATTACACAGGTGCTGTAAAATGCTCCAGTAAAAGTCTGCGGCTTATCCGGGCGGGGTATAGGCTGATCGAATGAAACCTTTCTTGTAAGCTGACCCGTGTGTGATTGTGACGGGGTGTGTGTGTGTGCGTGCTCTGGCTTTGCTCTGACCCCTGATCTCCCGTGTCTGTGCAGGCTGAGGGAGATGTAGCCGGACTGAATCGCCGTATCCAGCTGGTGGAGGAGGAGCTGGACCGAGCCCAAGAGCGCCTGACCACTGCCCTGCAGAAACTGGAGGAGGCGGAGAAGTCAGCGGACGAGAGCGAGCGGTCAGTACCGGGGTCCACGGTGACCTCAAAACATTAGGAGCTAGAACCGGGGTGGCCAACCGTGGTCCTGGAGAGCCACAATCCTGCAGGTTTTCTGGTTATCTGTAAATCATCCATGGCTAAAGACTTGGGAGAAATGTTGTTGGTTCAGTTCGGTAAAATGAGAACTCGGGTGGAATGAAAACCAGAAGACCCTGCGGCTCTCCATGAACAGGGTTAGCCACCCCCTGAGCTAGAGTCTCAAAGCTGAAACAAAAGGATAATCGCATCCAATAAAGTTACATGAAACTCGGACATTGTGGTCTATTACCTTGTTTCTTTGGCCTTTATCCAAGGAGACTTACAGGTGTTGCAGGGCAGTACGGGGTTACAGTGCAAGCTTAATATTTAAATACAGTGCAGTTTACAGCAAGCGCAAATAATACTACTACAATACAACAGGAACTAGGATGCAGCAAGTTATATCTGCAATGACATAGTAGTGCAAGGATAGTGAAAACACACGGCTCTGACACCCAGCGTCATCTTCTTTCTCCCCACCGCCAGAGGGATGAAGGTGATTGAGAACCGAGCGATGAAGGACGAGGAGAAGATGGAGATGCAAGAGATGCAGCTGAAGGAAGCCAAGCACATCGCCGAGGAGGCTGACCGCAAATACGAGGAGGTCAGCTGAGCCCTTCCAGTATCTCTACAGCTCCCCACCGCTTTCACAATCCCTTCGGTTCATCCCTGTTATTCGGTGGGAGGGGTTTTCAAATCTGTCAGATCACGAAACAGAGGGAGCACTGCATTTGTTGTTTCCAAAATTCATTGCCGTTTTAGTTGAACACAGAACATGATGTTAAAACACTTTCCCAGTTACAAAATCTCATCCTATCCCCCCCACCAATTTAAACAATTTCAAATTTTTTTTTTTAATGATATCATCTACCCAATGTATGGATTCTGTAGAAACCAGGGAAAACAACTGGCATTTAAATAGTGTTCTGGAACCCTCTGCTCAAGTCCATAGGTTAATCCTGCATGCTGTTGCAGAGATTCATGCATAATGTCTTAAGTCTTTACTAAACCCCCTGTGTGTTCTGTAACTTTTCCAGGTTGCTCGTAAACTGGTTATTCTGGAGGGTGAGCTGGAGCGAACCGAGGAGAGAGCAGAGATCTCCGAACTGTAAGCTCATTTTGTTTCTCTGAATCTTCATTAATGGGGGGGGTGTGTGGATTCAGGGCTTGATGGACTTGGAGCCCAGAGTTCTCTCACAGACACGGCATGTTAACGTAACGTTATTCAGCAGGTTTCATTCGACTTTATGAAGCAAGATGAGTTGATTCTATAGGGTGATGCAATGCTTTTAGCCATAGCTGTACACCTGGCTTTCCCGTCCCTGATTTTGTCTGATCAGATTCACAGTGTGGCTCACTGTGGGCTCTTGGGACACCACAACCCCACACTGAAGTTGTCCCACTTTCTCAGTTGTAACCTCTCGTGCTCAACATGAATTACCTGGCAGGTCTAGACACACATTCTGAATTGGAACAGTAGAGCATACCTGCATGTCTCAGCACAGCATGGGGCTCTCCGCTTCACAGCTTAACACTTTGAGGCTCTGCCAAGAGTGCTGATTAGGTGCAGATTGTGAATGTCTAATGGCTGCATGAAGCTCCTCATGAGAGGCAACAGAAATGCACAGATCCCTCCCAGCTCACTTCTGGAAGTAAAATAAGCTTATACCCTTAGATCACTTTAATTTTATTTAGTTTATTATTGGCACTGTAAGTGTCTACTTACTGTGCAGAGATCAGCTTCTCTATTGAAGTAGTTCAGTGCTATCTCAGTGCTACTGTTTCAGATTTAGACTGCAAACCTTGATGCCTTGATGCTTTTTCCATGATGTCCATCCTGGACAGGTTGTGAAACGAGCCTGTGGACACGCTCGCAGTCTCAATTTAGATTTTCCAAGGCTGACATTTCAGCTAACATGAGGGCTGTACAGCCTTTCCCAGGATTCCATATGAGACTTTGTAACTCTTCCTGTTTCCTGTTTGTCGCAGGAAGTGCAGTGAATTGGAAGAAGAATTGAAAAACGTCACCAACAACCTGAAGTCTCTGGAAGCCCAGTCTGAGAAGGTAAGAATCCTGGGTGTCGCTTACAAGCAGCACGAAGGAGAATATTCTCACTCCTAACAATGGAGGGCAGTGCTTCAGTCCAGCAGCAGTTATTCAGTGTGGAATGGGAACTGCTGCAGTAATGTGGGACAATCAGTCCATGTTCAATCACTGTTATTAGCAGTAGTTGCACTTCACATAGGGAAGCAAACTCGTATTTCTCTTTTCCAGTTCTGAGCATTGCAATGGTCTACAAGCTTGATGCAATATAAACTTGAAATGCTGTTAAAATCACGCACTGTTCGTATGCTCTTTTTGTTTAAGATTCCAATTTGATATATACATATACATCTTTTTTTTTTTACTTCTTTGCAGTACTCTGAAAAGGAGGACAAATATGAAGAGGAAATCAAGGTTCTCAGTGACAAGCTGAAAGAGGTGAGTTCACCCTTCAAGCGACGCTGTGGCGCCTTCTGTGAGGCTTCTCTGTAAAGTGGCTCTACACATGCTGTGCTGCACTAACTCCTGCTCTCCCTACAGGCTGAAACCCGGGCTGAGTTTGCTGAAAGGACCGTCACCAAACTGGAAAAGAGCATTGATGATCTGGAAGGTAGGAAACACATAATTCTCTGTTGCGCGGTCTCTGAGTTTGGCTGTTGAGTGCGCTGTGTTGGGTGTTCTCTGCTGTGGTGATTCTGAGCAACACCTGGCACTGACAGTAGGTGGCGCTCAATGTTTCTGTTTCTAAAGCAATTCAGGGATTGAAGTCAGACTCCCACTGCAAAGCAGTTTGATCCGTTCCTGGTTTCACTACCACTTTAATAAGACGCGCACAAGCCTATACCTATACGCTGTGGCTCATAGTAAAACCTGGAATGGGTGAAACTGCTATGCAATAGGAGGCTTATTTCCATCCCTGCAATTTCAGATCCAGTGTGGTGCTCCTGTTCATAAATAATATTTAAAACCATGACTGATAAATGAAGGTTGTAAAACACCTTTTCACACCTTTACCAGCAGGTGTCACCCTAGCGCTGGTGGCTGAGGAGAGCTGGACTTTAAAAAGCCTTCATTAATCTGGTTTAAGAAAACGGTTTCTCTTACCTATGAAAATACATATGAAATCTCTGAACAGATTAGCATTTGAAATGCCTGTACTTATTTACGTGGTGTTTTTGAGAGGCAGATTGCTTTAGTCAGTGGCGTACTACAGCTTGTTTGTTCCGAGAAGCTTCTTCTTAAGAGAGATGCCAGGCAGTAAGCCCGCTCTCTAGCATCTGGCAGCCGTTCCTGAATATATAGAAGTGCTGGAATTCAAAGTGGAACACAAACAAGTCCAGTCCCAGCCGGGGTTTAAAGTTACAGTTGAAATGGAAAATTGAAATGAAATCGGTGAAAATGACCTGGTGCTGAACTGGAGAGAAAAAATGTTAACGGAATATCGAGGCCAAAAAAAAAAAAAAAAAAAAAAAAAAGGTAGCTTGTCACGCAAGTCGCTTTGTAATCATTAAATCCACGTAAATGTTGTGATTGAGACACTAATTCATTCCCAAGATGTAGTAGAAAACTATCAGTTCATTTTAAATGGTATTCCCCCATTCGCCACTTAATAATAAGGCAAGCTTGTAGCTTTATTCCACCACCTCTGGCTGGAAAGGATTGGATCCCTGGGGCTTTTACTCCTGGAGGTCCGGGGAGCAGCATGTGGTCTTTGCCTCCAGGCAGCTGGAGGATTTATTAAACGTTTGTTAAACGTTCTATATTAATTAATAGCCCGCATACTTTGAGACTGCATTACAGATGGTGGCTGGTGAATGATTACCTAACGGTTAGATATAATGCATGCTTGCTATTGGCTGCAAGCCCAAATGCTTTTGATTGGCTCAAGCTGCAAAGCCCAGGAGAATCTGCTCTTGTTTTGTCCAAAAACTGAATAGAAATCTAAATCGCCCATTTGAACTTATTTATATAGCAGGAGCCGCCACCACTGGTCAAATGTAATAAATGCAATCTCTGTGACTCTGCGAAGTGGCATCATGCTTTAAATGCAGCAAAGAGGGTTAACCCCTTCAGGGACACAAGGAACTGAGCGGTGACTCCTTACAATACATTTGAGAGCGACTCAAGCATCACGAGGAGGAAACTGACAATTTGGATGACTGGATACAAAACAATTTTAAACGTGTTTTGTGCGCCTCATTGCAGAAACGTTAGCATCATTTATATTTTGCGGGACACCTATGTTCCTTGTACCTTTAAAGGGTTACATCCCTACTAGAGATTGAAGAGAATCTTACTCAGATATATTTTTGGTGGTGTTCATTTCTCTAATGTTTCTAACCTGTTTTTCCCTTTTCTCTTTTATATGCTGTCCTGTCTGCTCCATGTGTTTCTCCTTTGTTTCCGTGCTATTCCTTGTTCTACGGACCTGCTCCACCCTTCCTCTACCCTCTGCACTTTGACCTCTAGACGAACTGTACACTCAGAAACTGAAATACAAGGCGATCAGCGAGGAGCTGGACCACGCCCTCAACGACATGACCTCCTTGTAAACGACCTTTCAGCCCCAGCGGCAGCGCCTGCCTTTCTAATCTCCTGTTTGTCTAAAACGTTCGCCCTTCGATCTCTCTGTAAATGTCTAATAAAGTTCTTTCTGTTCTAGAAACGCTTTCTCTTTCTTTCTCTCTTCTTGCTTTGTGTTCGTGGTTCAGTGGTGACACAGACGACACGGACAGTGACTCCTTGTCAAAGCATTATTCTAGTTTGAGAACTAAGCTGCTGATTCACTACTGCAGAGATTCTCAGTCTTTTGAAGTTTGGAGGGGTCGGTCCCTTTACAAAATGTATTTTTTAAGATAGGGATTTCCTGCAGAGAATTGAGGGAAAGACAGATCGCAAGCAAAAAAGAGAGAGTACTGCAGTACAAGTAAATGATTAATGTATATGATGTGACTAGTGAACTCCTGCTCTTCTAGATATCTCTGCGTAACAGGCGGTGTTGTGTGATACACTGCCATTACAGATTCAGACCATGTTTCAAATGAACAATGTTTACCATGTATTAGTTCCAAATACCCACATTACATTCTGCATTGAACGTTATTGTCTAGATACACTGTGTGCCTCTAGTATTAATAGATTATTTATTGATCAGATTACCTGAATCCCCGGAGACAGCCCTCTGACTGATTCACCGATGATCCTGGAGGCATTCGGGGCTCTCTGTCTGTGTCGCCTCCATGCCTGTTATTTATACCATACGGGCTTGGGACAGACGAGACCACAGTCTGTTTCTGTTATACAAATTATCAATAGAATTCAGCCCTTTAGCTGTTACTCCATTCAAGTGCTTATCATATTTCATTCCATACATTTCTGCACATACTTTATCTTTGCAATCATTTTAACCAATACATTTTACTCTCCTATGATTCCAAATACATTTGCATTCTACCTGAGAATTATTGTAGTCAGAATCACCAGACTAGGAGCAACACGGTTCTGCTAATGAATGAAATTTAACCACGCTCCCTTTTTTCTAACAGAAAAACTGTCCAGTGCCAAAGAGGAGAACCTGGGAATGCATCAAGTTCTGGATCAGACTCTGCAAGAACTCAACAGCTTATAAACCCCCCAAAAATAAAACAAAACGGCAGCAAAACAAACCTGAAAAGGAAGAAACAGGAACAAAACAAGCAAGCGACATTCCATGGATTTTCAGCTTCATTCCACGTTTCAGGCTGAAATCTCAAATTTCCAGAAAAGAAAGAATGCAGAAACAAGTCAACGTATGTTATGCCTTTACCTGCAGCGTAGAAAACACATTCTCTCTCTATCTATCTATCTCTCTCTCTCAGCACTCAGATCCCCCCAAAAATGAATCCCCCCTCATTGATGTTTACAGGTTCCCCAGTAGAATTTGTGTTTCCAATCTGTAGATTACAGGGACCTGAATTAACAATGTTTTTACCTTGAAACACTAGTATTTCAGACAGGCGGAATATACAGAAATGTACATAGTAATTGTGACTATTGTATTTTCTCAAAGATAGCACAAAGTTCAAGCAAGAAGGACCAACTCTGAACCAAAGCTCCCTATATCAGTATATTGTTGAACTCAAGAATAATTCTCATTTTTTATTATTTTTTTGTACGTTTTTATCAGTGTGAGGGAAATGTTCAATTCTTGGTTTCCAGCGTGATTATGTACAGTACCTCACATCTTTCTCACTGACACTGTATGAAACTATTTCACCTTTCTTAGCTTTGAATCCAATACATTTTTATGAAAAAATGCCTGCCTTGTAGCCTTGTGTGTTTTTTTAATTTTTTGTTTTGCACAGGACTGGAAAATTCCCAGTGATACCATTCCAATACCAGTGTGTTACCCTGAATAAACCCTAGCACAGGGGTGTCCAATCCCAGTCCTGGGGGGCTGTTCCACCCCAGGTTTACCAGGTCAAATGAGATCGTGATCTACTTCAGGGTCTGGATGGAGGATTCAATATTTTATTTAACATCATGTAATCCAAGAAACTACAAAATGGTATTGAAAAAAGTCTACTGGAAGCCATAGTAGTAGTACAGTATTTCATGTCACATTTTTGTCAGTTTTTTTTCGTTAAGTATATGGAAAACATTATTCGGCAGGTTTCATTCGACTTTATGAAGCAGAATCAGTTAATTCTATACAGTGATGCAAAATCTTTGTCCACAGGTAGTTTGAACTCTGTGTGACACAGTAACTTATTACATGTTTTACTGAACTAGGCATGTGATGTTAAACATGTTTATAATCAACGGGGCTTGTAAAAGATAGATTGTATGGCTCGTTTGTATGTATTAATTGATTGAAATAACAGAACTCAAATTCATGACTAAAGTCTGCCCCCTAGTGGACTGTGTTAGTACATGCAGCACGGTAGTTGAACTTCGAGGAAGTGCAGTCCCCTTGGTAAACAAGCAACCCAATGGTCCACAATGAAATGAGTGCTGAAACATCTTATTACACTCTACCCTGTGGAGGTTTGACAGATTTTTTTTTTCCATAAAATCAACACATGCCGTGAAACCAATTAAATGTAAAAACACTAAATAGCTCGTGGCCTTACGCCTGTTTCAGACCGGTATAGCTAGAAAGATTATAACTCCGTAAAGTGACCAAACAATGCATTCAGAACCAGAAACACGCTGATCACTTTACAGACATTCAGCCCCATTGAAAAATGTTGGGTAAGGTGTTTTTTTTTAGGAAGGATTATTGATCGCTTACTGTAATATCCGTGAATGTACCGCGTACGCTATGAGTGTGCTGTTACTCGTACTCGGAATTGCTTTTAAGAAGTATTTACTGTCAGGTATTCAATAAATCCATTCATTATGCTGTATTTCTAGTCTATTAAAACTCTGCTGAAACACAATTTGCTGCTCATTAAACCGAGGCTTCAGCCAGCCTCTGGCATGTAGCATGAAGGAATGCCGGTGTAATCTATACCACGGATCAGCAGCACTTCAATCAGGACACGCATTCACACACACAGAGAGGCCAGCTTGCAAAAATTCCAGGGAGAAGCAATCCTTCAAGATGCCCCCCCCCCCCCGCTAGTTGTTTACTCCTGGAAAAAAGATACATATTAATGATGTCATTTTGAAGTAGTGAAGCAATTCTGTGAAGGGGTACATGTATTATTAGCTAATACACCCCCAGTTAATTTGATTGAAGCTTAGCCATTGCTACTTAAGGCTACACCCTTTTACGATTGCACTGTAAGGTTGCAGTTGACCATGCATACACAATGCATTGTCATACTTGGGTTTATTTTACCATGCTTTCACTGTGCTACTGCACTTCGCTCTGATTTTGTCATTACATACAGCAGTAAACTTTTATTAAGGAGTTAATACTCATACAGAAAACTGCTGCAAGACTGGCACACTACTGACCTCTAGTGGAAAAGATTGTGCATCACGTTTGGTGCACGCCCGAGAACAACATTTTTAAACAGATCTGATGAAAGCGTGTATCGCATTAGAAAAATCTTTCAAACTCACCTGCACTGTATAAAATTAGTTCTGCACAGCTTGTTCGTGTTCAGTAATGTCTGCTTAGTGTCTGTTTGTCTTTAGTCAAGACTAACTGCAACATTTAATGAGATTTCTGGACCTGCATCAGATTTATGAACTACGGATGCATTTCACTGATTTACAGAACAAATTCGGTCTGCACACTTTTGAATGAATGAATAAATGAGACTATTACCCTCCCTTTCATTTAAAACAGCAAGCTTTATTTGAATTGTATTACAGGAGACCTGTAGATGTATCCAGACTCACATTCCCCTTAAAAAAATCAGCACTGAAAACCCCCTGTATGATTAAAAGCATTTTTAAAAGCAACTGAAGGGCAGTGATTTTGGTTTAGAATCTTCAGCTCCAGGTTCCTATGTACCCAGAAGAAGCAGGACTGCCTTCTCTGGTTCCTAATCAACGCAGTCCACAACCCAACAAGCAGGACAGTGAAGGCTGGAAGTCACACCCCAAGGGGTGCAGATTGGGAATTGAAGAGAAATCACTTTCCTTCTTAAGCCTCGAAAGGAAACGATCAGTGTGGTTTTCTTCTAAAGGAGCAACCTATACAAAGACAAACACAAGCCAGAACAGAGATAGTCAGCGACTCTTTCCAATGTGGTTGGGAAGCACAGGGGCATAGCACTAGGGAAGGGTGATAGACAGACAGAGTGTCACATTGCTGTTGAACGTTTCATTTTATTTTGACTTGGATAAAGCCGAATTCACCCTGCCACAACATTATAAAGCCACTTCCTGTGCAACAGGTATTAGATCCCCACCTGACCCCATACAAGAAGCGTGTGGGCAACAGGGAGTAAATCTATAATGATGTTACGAGGAAAAACCAGCCTCAGATAAAGTCTGTTTGCGTGCCAAAGAGATGAAGCAAAACTGCGCTGAAAGCATGGATTTCTATTACCCTTTTTTTGAAAGATCCACTCAGAAACTATGACCAAGGGGCCACTACTGCACAATATAATACGCAAGCTGCTTTTCCAACCTTCTGTGAGTCGACACTTCCCTCCTTTGGGCTGGCACAGAACGTAGGAGCACCCCCCGCACGGCACAACCCTCTGCGCATGGCTGAACACCGTAGTGATCCTGTAGCAGCCTGGAGGGGAAGAGCATGGGGAGAGTAAATGATGGACATGCCATGATCCATTCTGGGCTTTATTACAAGCTGAATCAGCCACAGTGTATCGGTAACAATCTCAGGTGTGTCCACTAATGCAGCTCGCTGTAAAACCAGGAATGGGTCACGCTGCAGGGATTAAAATAGACTCCCTTTGCATAGAGGTTACATCTATTCCTGGTTTTCCTAGGAGTTTAATAAGACACACCTGAACTTGTTTACCTATGCACTGGGGCGAATCAAGCTGGTATTAAAACCTGGAATGGATTAAACTGCAATGCAACCGGAGTTTTATTTCCATCCCTTAACTGCCAAGTAATGGGATTCTTCATATTCTTCTCTCTGAAAGATGATCGGTTTCTTTATAAATACTAACAGAAGACGCTGAGATAAGACATCACATGATATTAAGTCAACAGGTCCTTTTCAGTTGTAAACACACACAGTACAGGGTAAAGGTTGCACCTTGTCATTTACTTGTTACTGAAGACAAATATAAAAGTTTGCTCAAAGCTGTTATTGAGAGCAAGCGACAACGTATTTCCTAGTCCTGTCCATAACAAACTTTTTAAAAGAGATTTTACAAAAGACTAGACCCAAACAATAAAGTAATGCAATTCACAGTGCTGTTGGCACTCTCCAGTTTTGTTTTCTAATTTTGCAACACATAAATAGGAGTTAATTAAAGACCGGTAGAAACTGAAAATACACGCCTTTCAACTTGTTAGTTAAGGGAGATTACTATTACTGTGTTATTCACTTTCTGAACATAAGAGCTGCTCAATTGAAATGGGTGATACTGCACGGAGCTGATCAATTGAAATGGGTGATACTGCATGGACTGTCTCAATTGAAATGGGTGATGCTGCATGGACTGTCTCAATTGAAATGGGTGATACTGCATGGAGCTGCTCAATTGAAATGGGTGATACTGCATGGAGCTGATCAATTGAAATGGGTGATGCTGCATGGTTACCTGTCAAAGAGCTAGTGAAGACTCACCTGGACATTTGACATCCATGAAGTAAGAGTTGGGACTCTGTACCAGTCGCTTCTTCTTGTGTTTCTGTCTTTCCACCTCAGCCAGGGGGTGCATCAGGTCCTTCGCAAGCTACAAGAAGCACGGGATATGGGAGTAAGATACCAAAAACATATCGTCCCAGATGTCACCATGACCAACACCCACATTATAATGTATAAAGGTATCCAGACCACCCAAGGGACCTGCATTTCATGGGTCAGACTCGCACATTGACATTAAAACCTGCAGACCTGCGACAGTCCTTGTACAGCCCACAAAATAAAACGTACCGTGAACTCCCTGTATACACTGTACTCTCTGAAGATGTTAGAGTCATCACAGACAAAAATATCCCATTTTGGGATAATTCTGTATTACAAAATGCATCAACTAGCCTATTACATTTTTCGACGGTATACCAACATCTGTACAAACACACACATAAATATAGTTGTCATTCAGTTAAAAAAAAGGAAAAAAAGGCATTTTTGCGTGACACCTGTCATGACACTAAATAATTTAATCAACGGACCTTTCCACGGCCAAATGACCCTGGTGTAGGAGATCAAACAATTCTTCTGTATGGATATTTAACACCTGCAGTGTCCGTTTCACGTCTAGAAATCAGCTTCTCTACTCGATAGTCAAGCAGTCGTACCTTTTAAGTCTACGGTACTGCCTCTTTCACTTTAACTAACTGCTTGTCATAGAAAACACTTGTCACTCCACTATTCAATCAGCGCCGATACAATGTGATCAAAATGGTTATTCATTACTGCAAGATCCACACGCGTTTCACTGGGAGCCCCCATTTCGAAACTACCCGCAATTAATTGCTATTCACAGACCGAGCAGCGTCTTCAAAATCTGTGCATTTGCTCAAAGCACATTTGGCGATTTGATTATATCGCTTTACTCAAAGCCCGAAGAAGCTGTCTCTCTTCTTTTCTGTTTCGTTGTTTGTTTTGTTATTTTCCATTTCGTAATGTGAGCAAAATAATTTGCTCAAAGACCGAAAATAACCTTTTTCTTATTTTCTGTTTCGTTCATTGCTTGTTTGGCGAAATAATTTGGCAGTTTTTGAGCAAAATAATTTCGTTCTTTGATCATTTGTAAATGTTCAGATCGCGAAAATGGTTATTTTTGTCGGTGACTGACCGGATCCTAACAAAGACCCCCTTGTCATTAGACATGCCCAGACATGCAGCAAACTACACACGCTCTACGTGATACAGTAACCAATGATACTACACAGTATTCTCCAAATCAAATCTGTTTATACTGACGACAGTATATATTAACTGTATATTTTACAAAAACAAAAGATATGTTTTAAAAAAATTAAAGTGACGAATATGATTCCTAGCCTATTGTATTGTTTGTATTACTAGCATATGCGACGCAAAACAGACCAGACTCTAAAAACACACAGAACATGTTTATGTTATTACATGTGTAATGTTATTGTTATTACATGAAGAATGTGCCGTTCCTTTATGGAAATAAATAAATACCGTAGAAACTATGCGGAAATTCTCAGTGTAAAACATAAGCGCATTTCCTGTTGTGGTTTTCTAACAGGTATCATATGGTACACATTACATTTTCTCAAACACAAATTACGAACCCGGACGACTTGAAGATGAAGGAAAAATGTACTTTTAAAATGACCGTAATTATTACATTAATTTAGTATTTGTTAAAGCTAAAACAACTAGACGTTTTCACTCTGGCTTATGCCCCCCACTTACCGGCATTGTGGTTTTCTTTAAGTAGTTCACTTTTTGCTTACTTCGTTTTCTGTCCAACTCACACTCAGACAGGACAAAGTCAAGCCTATTATTACTGAACGGTCTGTTTCTTGGATAAACAGATACACGTGTGTCTTCTGGGGTTTCCCCGCCTCCACAGCAGGGCCATAACAAAGACGTCATATTTCTTAAAGGGGTAACCTCATTTATTTTCAATACATTATATTGTGTGTTTTAAAATTGTATTTTGATAAGTCTGTGTGTTAGGAACTGCTCTTCAATTCTTCAAATGCCTGCCATAGACATATGTAATTTAGGCTAGATCAACCAAACTGTTTTAATAATCTGCAATAAGCACCAGCGCCATCTAGTGCGAAAGGTTGACTCTATGGCAAAATCAGCCGAAGTGTCTGTATGGTAAGAGGCGTGCCATACACATATATTCTATTTTATACAGACATACCCTTTTTTCAGTTTTTTTTTTTTTGTGGTTTTTATTTTGACGCACATACTGAAAACCCTTCACAATTGTTTTATTTCATAATAAGACATGCATATGGCAGTTTAAGTTTTAATATATAGGTAATACACATTCCAATAATAATAATAATATCAACTATCCCATTATCAGCACAATCTGCCAAAAACAAAACACATTATGCATTATAAAATATAGATAGGAAACTTAACCTGGTACAATTGCGCACACAGCGACTGAAGTGTGTTCTGGTTACCTTCTATCGTGGTAAAGTATGTTCTGCAAACAAAAGCGGTCTTTCATATTTTAAACATTATATTTCAAGCTCGGTTATTTACTATGCACTCATTTATTTGTAACCTGTGGTTTTTTTTTTTTCAGTGGGTTGGGCGGCACAGAATGCAGCTCCAGCGTGATGACGTCAGCCCCGCTGGAGTTCCGGAGCCACGACGACGGGGGCAGACCTCCCGGTGAGTGACGTCGCGGACAACCAATCCGACCTTCACTTTCGCGGCGGGTCGGTGCGCGACGCAACTACTCTCCAGTGTCGGGCGGGATTTCCGTAACGAGGAGCAATAATATGGCGAAGACTTACGACTACCTGTTTAAATTGCTGTTAATCGGGGACTCCGGCGTCGGGAAGACCTGCGTGTTGTTCAGATTTTCAGAAGATGCCTTTAATTCAACGTTTATTTCAACTATAGGTAGGTGGGGCTTGTGTTTTGTTTTAGTCTGGCCGGTACTAGACTGATGGCGATTGCGCCGGGTAGAGAAGAGCCAGCGGTGTGCCAGTCAGCAAAATCTCACATAACCAGAAATGAAATTAAAACCAGGACCCACCACCCTGCGCTACATCCGTCACACGACGTATTTAGTACCGAATGATACTCAGTTTGCTGGAAATGTAGGGTATTTGGTGATTTGTGTTATTACGGAATTGTGGGCACAAAAATGTCAAGCTAGTGTTTGCAGCATATCCTATCCGTGCTAAAGGACTAAGCTGTGTGTTTGAAGTCTCTGTCTCCCTGGTAACATAATAACTACACGGTAGTATTCAATACAAATAGAAAACACTGTGGTCCCGATTCGAGTTAAAAGCAGTTTTAAAGTAAGTTGACGTGGTTCACTTCTAAGATCAGGGGAAGTGTGTTTTATAAGTTCTATCCGGTTTCATTTGTCGTCCGGTGGTGACGGTGTAATATTGCACTCTGCTGAAAACAAAACTGGAAGCTTGGTTTTAATATTGCAGAGAGCAGCAGACACATCCTTTTAAAGGGATAAAAACAAACTGGACTGTCAACAGGTTTTGCTTTTGACAATAAAGTGCTTTGCTTTTAAAATGTCAATAACCCTTCCCTGCTGTATGATTCTTTGATCTCTCTGAGCGGCTCTGGGTTCTGTTGCACCAGCATTGATTGAATAAGGATATATTTTTTAACTTGTTTTGAACTTGCTGGGCCTTCCTAGTTCCATTCAAATCACGTGACAGTTCAACTTTCCACTTTGCCAGCCCCACCCACTTTTTCATTTTTTTTTTTATTGATGCCTTTGTCAGTATTCTAATTCCAGTGGGAACTGTGACGATTTTCAATTGTGATTTGAGCGTTTTAAGTTCTGTATGAATCACCTAAAATATCACTGTCACTAAAGCACACAATTCCCAATTATGCAGAGTTTCCAGCCTGCTGTTTCATCAGAATAACCAGGAGATTGAACTGATAATAAACGGGAAGGAGCACAGCGAGTGATTAGGACTGCATTGAACTTTAGACTTCGGTAAATAAATCCATCAACTGAATGTAAAAATCCTTTTTTTTTATTACCTGGGGTGATCTTGGTAATGCTGGCACTTGTTTGCCTTGTGTTATCGTAATGGAAATAACTGGGTGGGACAAAAGCATTGGGAGATAAAGCAATGAGGCAAGCCCTCAAGGCTCTTTCCATTTCTCTCCAGGGAGCTTTGTGATACAGGACCTGCTTACACCCAGGCAGCAAAGAAATCCATCACGCTAAATTAGATTGAGAACATCTGCTTTAAACAAAAGACCTGGTATTGTCTCCCCACACGTGGGATATTTCAAATTACTGGACGCTCATCAAAACTTCAGCTGTGGAAAAAAAAAACAAATACAGCTGTGGTCTTGCATCACCCTATAGAATTAACTCATGCTTCATCAAGTCGAATGAAACCTGCTGAATAATGTTACGTTAACATATTGAATCACACACCGCTTTGTAGTTTTCCATATGCTTAATGAAAAAACTGACATTTAAAAAGTGACATTTTGAAATCTAACATGAAATACTGTACTGCTGTTCTGGCATCTGGTCTGCCTTTTACTATATCATTATGTGGTTTCTTTTGATTACACAGTGTTATCTAAAAGATAAATTCTAGGTGATGCAAAACTTTTGTCCATAGCGGTACTGTTTTAAACAGGGCTTCCTTTGACGTTAAAGCGCTTCGTTGCTTGGCCCACTTCATCTAACTTTAGTTTTCTGCATGTGATTGGTGGTGAAGGAGTATGACTTCATTCCTTAAAGAGTCAGCTGTTGAAGGAGTTTGAGAGGCAGTAATACTGCCCTGCTGTTTAGGCGAGGGTTCTTCACTTGCAGAGTATTGGGCTGGGATCCTTCACATGTTAAATGACGCTGTTCAGCAGTTTGCCCTGTGGTTAACTTCAAATGAGGTACATCACAGCATATTGCAACTCCTGTTGAGGATTTCCTGTTCAGAGAAAGAGAAGATGAAAGCCAGCCTGCTGTCCGTGGGGTTTGTCTCTCGGACTGCTTTATTTGTCACGTATCAACTTTGATTAGATAAAGTGTGTCGGATTGTTGGGTGTCTAGAAGTTCCCTAAATTTAGGGGCAAAGGGATGATCAGCAACTTTAAAAACCCTGACGCTCACCCGTAGAAAAGAGGAACAAAGTCAAATGAAATCTAGTTGCATTCGCTTATAGGCTTCCTTCACGAGCTTCCTGTAAGGAGGCTCGTTTATTCTTTGAGAGTGTCTGTGCGCTTGCTGGTCCCTCAAGAAAAAGCGATTAACAGCGAGTGTCTTAAAGGAGGGCGTTGTAAATGGTATGTCTTGACACTGCTGTAAAACTAATGCGTTCTGTAAAACTTCATTTCTAAACGTGCCCTGCGGTAGAATTATCTTTCAGCATCAGTCATGCGTCTCTGAGCTCCTCAGACACCCTGCACTACAAACAGGCTAGGGAGAAGCTGTGCTGACATAAACCTAAAGGCTGCTTGAAAGCGTTGCTAAACTTGTACTCCTCTGGGTCTTTGCATTTGGCGTGTACGTAATTGCAAGCAGTCCGTTGTTTTCCATAGCTCGTGTCTGTGATCCTTCAGTATAATAAAGCAAGAAATCTGATTTGAAGAGGAATCATTGGGGCTGTTCTTCTTTCTCTAATTAAAAAAAAAAAAAAAAATCTCCTTTAATTTATACCCGCCTGCCCCCAGTAGTTTTAACACTCAAGCCTATTTTCCGTCCCACTGTCGCAGGTCTGTCTGAAAATGAGGTGTTTTAAATAAGGTGGGGCGACAGTGTCTACCAGAAGATAATAAATAAGCTTTGGCTCATCGTTAAAGGTATGTGCGTCAGCCTCCCTCCCCCCTTTCAGACAGTACCTGCTGCTTGGACCTTGGAGAGAGCTGCGTGCTTTAGTGGGGGTGTCTGGTGATGATCACCCGTAGGGTTTGAAGGTGAAATGCTCTGTAATTACACCAGCACAGTAAATAAACCCGCCATGTGGGGACTGAAACAACATCCTTCCTTTGTGAGAGGCTGCTGTCGCTGCCGCAGAGGTTACACTAGGTCTCTGTGCTACGATAATTAGTGGCTTGCTGCTTCATCTGTAGTGTGCTTTTACTTCCTGATCTTTTGGTCCCTTTCAGATAGCGTTTGTGCTCCGTTAACTATCAGAAGTAGGGGTATTCAGAGTTTACAGGGCTATACTGTGCCATGGATGTTTAAAAAAAGTTTCTTGCAGTATTTAGAACTGCCTGCTGCCGTGGAGAGTCACAATGTTAGTTGCTTCAATGCATAGTCTTTTTAAAATTCAGGTTAATAATGTTTATTGTGAAGTAGCTGAGATTCCGAATTCAGCTTGTAAAATACAGCACAGTATTCTGGACAGAAATGCATTGGTGTGACTTTAATACTGTGGGAGATCGAAGACAAGCTCAATTTTACGTCAGTTATAGTGATTGATGTCAGATTCAGTGGCAGTGCAGCTTAAGGTACAGGAAAACGACCCAGGGAATATCTAAAGGCTGTTAAAGGGAAATATGCTTCTGGTTAAATTGGTAATGAGATTTGACCTTCGGATCTACAAGCATGAAAAATAAAAAAAACCAAAAAAACATAAGGTTCAGGATTATCTAAGTACAGGTTTGACTGGATGAGTTCTTGCATGAGACGAAATACGATTGTATACTTTTTCCTAATTTTTTGTGTGCAGCAGACTGAATGTGAAAATACAAAATCATGACTGGTGTTCTGTGGTCTTTTTTCTAGGTATTGATTTTAAAATCAGAACAATAGAACTGGACGGCAAGAAGATCAAGCTACAGATATGGTACGTGCTTGAAATGTCATATTGTTTCATCCTTGAAGTTGAGTCACCTGTCATTTTTAAAGAGCATCTTTTATATTTTCTAATATTAGATTTCTTACCTGTTTTATAGAATATGTCTGTTTTGTATAATTTTTCTATTGATGTTTTGACTTGAATCATTATTTTCCAAGCCTAAATAACTAATAACTATAAATACAGGGAAGCATATTGATGTTGCACAGGAATTTGCGCACATGTATTCAGTAAGGAGCACAATGCTACCACACCCCCTTTTCAGAAGCAATTCTTACAAGTTAATGAGCATGGTGAATAAAAGTATGAAGGAACTGCAGATGACGTACATACAGGAAGTGTCCCTTTTAATGGAGGTCTTGTATGTGCGCTGATTTTAACCAGCTTGCTGAACTTGTACATTTCAGGGACACAGCAGGGCAAGAGCGATTTCGAACAATCACGACGGCGTACTACCGAGGAGCTATGGTAGGTGGCTTGCTGCTGACTTGAAGATCGTTCGCAAGGTTACGGGTAGAAAAGCATAATGCGACAGATTGATAACTCGCGGAAGCATCTACCGCAGGAACTGCAGGAAAGGATCTTTTTTACTTCATCTGTACGTCTGCATGCACGGATCTAACCTACTTGTTTTGCTCTCCAGGGGATCATGTTGGTGTACGACATCACCAACGAGAAGTCTTTTGACAACATCAAGAACTGGATACGGAACATAGAGGAGGTAGGTCTCTCGAGAGCTTGTGCTTGTTCTGCAGTGGTGGTAGTGAAAGAAGCGCTTGAGTTTAACCCGTTTTGTTTTGACGCAGCACGCCTCCGCTGATGTAGAGAAGATGGTCCTGGGAAATAAGTGTGATGTAAATGAGAAGAGGCAGGTTTCTAAAGAGCGAGGAGAGAAGGTGAGGCGAAGCATCGAGAGCTCCAACTACTGTTGTGTCCTGTGAACTTTAATCAGGCTTGCAGTGTGGTGAAGGCTAAGCAATGACGTCTTTTACTCCAAGCACAGTTCGGCCGCGGTGTCCGTTCCTTGCAAAGTGATTTTAATTTTCGCTAATGGTTAATACTTCCTACAGTAACTTCATATTATCTTTCGCTGGCTGTTTGTTCGTCAAGCCCAGAGGTGATTTAATCCTGCGCACATTTGAAAGAGCTCATTGAAATTGTTATCGTCTTAATTTTTGTTTTGCAGCTGGCATTGGAGTATGGAATCAAATTCATAGAAACCAGCGCAAAGGCAAATATCAACGTGGAAAATGTGAGTAAGGATTTCAGTAATATCCTTTTTTATAAAGTTATAGCAATCGCTAAAATTCACTGATATCTCAATGTTACCAAAACCTGTTTCTCTTTGTTTTGTTTTTTTAGGCGTTTTTAGCTCTTGCCAGTGATATCAAAGCAAAAATGGACAAGAAATTGGTAAGAACCTTTTAAGTTGTTGTTTTAAAGTTCCTAAAGCTTAGAAAAGGTGTTTCATCTTGCACTTCATATGTTCTACTCTAGTTTATTATGCGATGGGGGTCTGATGCCTTCTTGACATCTTTAGTTTAACCCTTTAAGGTACAAGTGACATACATGTCCCACAAATAAAAAAAAATAACTTTCTTATTTTTGCAATGGGGTGCACGAAACAGGGCCGGATGCCTTTTGATCACCTGAATGGTCCGTTTCCTCCTCGTGATTCTTGAGTCGCTCTCAAATGTATTTTAAGAAGAAATCGTTTGAACAGCTGCGTGATTCCTTGTGTACCTTAAGGGGTTAATCCACTTGCTTTTGCTAAATTGATAAACGCATGAAAAGATTGCTTCGATTTGAAACAAGTGGTGAGCTGATTTCTTTTTTTTTTTTTTTTTGGTTCCCCTCTTAGGAAGGCAACAGTCCACAAGGCAGCAATCAAGGGGTGAAGATCACCCCAGAACAACAGAAGAAGAGCAGTTTCTTCCGCTGTGTCGTGCTGTGAGGGTCCGCAGCCTTGCTGGAGCCCTGCACGGCTCAACCAAACCAGACTGCGCTTGCTCCCAGTGCCCTCCCTCCTCCCTCCTACCCCCCCCTCCCCCCCCGGATTCATCCACTCCCCTACAGGTCCTGCGCTACTGCGGACAGCCACACTGAGATTCAACCATTACTTCCAACTTGTTTGGGTGTCTTCTGCCAGGGAGGCGGGGTTAGGGTAGAGTGGGGTTCAAAGAGGAACTGCACCGAAGCGGGAAATGTCTGTGTCGTCTTAGCAAAACAGCAGAACTGTTTTTGAGTTCTCTCTGATGTTGTTAAATCTGGTTTTACTCTTCAAGGTCTGCACAGAGCGACCAAGTCCCCTCCCACTTTAGAATTATGAAACCTTGATGAATTCTATCCATTCCACGCAGGGTGTTTTAATCCCTCTGAGTACCTTGTCAGGTGAGCGAGTTTCGAGGTTTTAAACATGCATCCAGCTCAGGGCTCAGGAGCACATTCCTAGTTGATCAAATCACTCTTGAGACAGTAAACGACGATATTCACTCTCTTTCAACGCTCTGCCTTTCTGAAATGCAATAAAAATGATAACACAGCAGCCTCTATCATTTTATTGCACTTTGAACGCGCCGACATTTCCCCGTTGGGTTCAGTTCCTTTGTTAATAAATATTAGAAATCTAAGACTATTTATTTTTTGCTCTTATTGTATATTCAGGCTGAAGTCTGCAAGATTTCTTCACCTTTCTTGACAAATCAGCTCTGGTTTTCATATAGGAGGCAAATTACTTAAAGGAAAAAAAAGAAGTGTTTTGCTTTATTAAGCGTTCTTTCCTTTATTCCAAAAATAATTCTGCTCCTTAATTTCACGCCCATCCACATTCCTTGAAGACTAGATGCCTCCTATTATAGATGGTAGGTTTATATTCCATTGTTTTAATGGACGCTTAATTGTTTTTGGCTTTGAGGGCTTGGCTTAATTTTCAGAATATGTTTTTCAGCAGTTTAGTTTTGAAATAATCTCTCCCGTGAAATTTAACTCTGATTCATAAACTTTTCGTGCGTTTTCAAAAATGATATTGCATAACAATTTAATATTTTTTTATTTTTTTATTAAAATGGTAAGCCAGTATCCATACTAGATCCATCCTACAAACGCTTTGTCTTTTCATTTTGTAACTTGCCTAATTTGTTGTGTTAATTAAACAGGTGTTTTATAATCATTCATTTCAACTAGAGAGAGCACTAGTATTTTTTTTTTAAATCTCCCAACCACACTTCTAAGAAAGTATGACTAAAATCCTCCACCTCTTGAGCGTTGGTTAGTATTTACCCTGCTTCACTTGCACTTGAGAAAGCTTAGGGTGATTTGAGAGAAAGGACAAAGGATTTCTAATTTATTTTCATAGACTGGGGACCATTTTTAATTTTTTTTTTCTATCCCTGTCCTCATCTTGCAGTCCCTTTCCATAAAGACAGTGGATTGATTTAATTGTGTGAACCAGATTTTGTTAACAGTATTCAGTGCATGCTTTTCACTTCTGTCTTCGCACCTTCTAATAAAAACCACTGATTTTTTTGCTTGAGAGAGGTTTGCAAATTCAGGAGCCTGTTCAAACAAACCAGCAAAGTATCTCTCTACTCGCAATACAGATGCAAACCTTCCTAAAGGAAGCCGCTTGTGTGTAAATACCCAGCAGTCAGGTGCTCTACCATGACAGTCCCATGGGGGAAGAGGAATTAATCTGGGAGCAATTCCACAGATGGATTAAAGGGTCTTAAAGAGTAAAACTACCATTGTGATTGTGCAAAACCACGGCATGCACAACAGGAAGCGGTGGGAATGTTGCAGCTTGTTGGGGAACTCTTTGACTCAAGCATGCCCGCTCCATTCCCCTCCTTTCTTAACCAGCAGACTCCTTCATCCGTTGCAATCACTCTTAATTCAGTTTGTCTCTCTTTATTTGTGTTGTGTATTCAAGGGGCTTGCAGTGAAGGAGGCTGGATTACATATCCCTGGCTTTTGATGTTACTGTTCAGGCTGTGTTGCGATAAGTGTCATTGTACCAGTATGTATGCATACATTAACTCTTGTAGATTCTATATTGTTGGGTAGTTACGACCCGTACTTGTTTGAAAAGCTGTACTATAAGCATGCCATACAGTATATTTAATTTTTGCTGGCATAACCTTTGCTTTCAATATTCTCAAGTCAAATCATACAAAAACTAGGTTTGCCAACCCCAATTTATAATGGTAATAAAATAAAATTAGCCCAGATACTTATTATATATACATTTGACAGCATGTACACATACTTATAAATTGATTTGTATAATATTTCAGTACAGATAGCAAGACCAATAAATATCAATGCACAATACTGGCCTCTGTTGGCAACAGGTGGGACTGCGGGCAGTGTTTGTGAGTTTTATTGAGTACAGTAGTGTGTGAACTAGCTGTCACTTGCAATAGTGACCTGAAATCAAAGTAATCAGTATTACATTAGACCCAGAAGGGTTTTACTTGCTTGAATAACTAGTTATGTGTGTTTCTCTAACGATGCAGCCCTGCAGCCTAAAAGAATATCATTTGACACTTAACAAGATACTTAGGTTCTGCAAAACATGAAAGACTTGAGGCCCAATGCACTTTATAGCCAATTGTTTTAATGATGGCTATTGCATTAACCCATTGGATCTGTGCTTTTAAAGAATGGCTTTAATTACTTCATCACGGCTAGTGAATGCTTTGTAGCTTTAGACATGGTATATATTGACCCGAGTACAGACCAATGCAACTCCCTTAATTTAAAAGGATTATTCTCCAAATGAATCTTGATGTTTAATGAGTGCCTTTTTACTTGCATGGCTGAAGACTCACCCATTTGAATCACATTTGACTGTCTTTCGGATATCAGGATCTGATCTTCAGAATCGTACCCCTCCTCTCTCCGTCGCAGGCCACAAGCAGCAGGTGCTGATATTCTGTTTAGATGTCTGTGTTGGATTCCAAGTAGGGCTTACATTTATACCCGAGGGCAACCTGCACTTGTTCTTGTGGGAGATCTTGTACTGAGTCTTTTCTCTATCCATTATGTGGTTAGCCAGTGAGTGATTGTGTTTTTTTTTTTTTTTTAAAGCTGTTCTTTTGACCACTTCAGTGCTGTGTTAAAGGGATGATCAGGAGTTTTCCCTAAAGACACTCCAATTCCCAGCATCCCTTTGTGATTGCCCATTGACGCTCCTTATTTTATCTTACCAACAGGTGGTGTCCGTCTCTACTTCGATACTGCTTTTTAAAAGATTCTGCACTTGCTAGAACTGCTTTCAGCGTTTAAATACTTGCTGTTCTGTCCTATGCATCTTGCAACAGCAGTAAAAAAAAAAAAAAAAAAAAAAATGAAAAAGTGTATGCAGTCCAGCACTGAAGGATCCAAATACTGCACAACTGTTTAAACTGGGAATGCATTATTTTTATTTTTTTGTTTTGCTACTGCATCTGTAATACTTAAAAGATGAATTTTTCTTAGTCTCTTCTTCCTCTTCGAAAAACTGTAAAAGGAGGGTGGATCCAGAGGCAGTATTGTTTACAATGCTTTTTGTTTTTCTTTGCACACTCCATCGCTTATTAGCTTTAAAAATAAAAGAAAAAAGTACTGTGTCCGAAAAAATAGATTCCAGTGTCAATATTCATGTATGAGAATGTTTTTGGTTTTATTTTGTTTTTACCAGCGGATTGCTATCCAATCATTCGCATAAATGAAACACTTTGCATTCATCATCTCTGTGTCATTTTATTACCTTGTTCCACCTTCTCCTTGATTTTTTATGATGTTTGCCATCGCTGATTGTGATCCTGGGCTCTAATGCACAATATTGAGTTATCATGTTCCTATAGATCTGCCTCTTACCTTTGAGCTCGTCTGGCAAACCGCCTAGCTCTGAGTAGAGTACAGGAGGCTGTGTGGTCCAGTGGCTAAAGAAAGGGGCTTGTAACCAGGAGGTCCCCGCAAATCCCACCTCAGCCACTGACTCACTGTGTGACCCTGAGCAAGTCACTTAACCTCCTTGTGCTCCGTCTTTCGGGTGAGATGTAATTGTAAGTGACTCTGCAGCTGATGCATAGTTCACACACCCTAGTCTAAGTCGCCTTGGATAAAGGCGTCTGCTAAATAAACAAATAATAATAATAGACTTCCTCATTGCATGCAAACCAGGAGACAATGAGGCCTATTCCTGAGTATATAGAGGGTGAGCATGTGGGACAAACCTGGATGAAAGGCCTTATTGTCACATGATTTGAATGGAATGAGGCAGTCTGTTCAGTTCCAGGCTGTTAGCATTCTCCAGACAAGCTCACAGACCAGTAAAGACAGAGAAACTCGATATTGGATCAAGGGAACCCAGAACCACGCAACAGTATTGCAAACATCATCCAAAGGCAAGGGAAAGGTGACCAGATGAGTTGAATTACATGTGTGCTTTTTAAGCACGTCCCAATTGTTTAGCCCCACCAAGCAGTTGCTATTACTCAAAAGACCCTGAGGTTGACCATGTGAAGTATATTTGGTGAATTACCATGAATATGCAGAACATGTTGAAATATCTTTTACACTCTGTTTGTATTTGGTTGAAGTGGCTGATTGTGTTTTAATATTTTTGTATTATAATTTTTTTTTTGTATAACTTGACATTCCTTTGGCTTGATCACTCTTTTTTTTTGTCTTTATTTTGTGTTGATCGTATGTAAAGGGTATGTGGGGAGAACGTAATCGCGTTCCAAAGACAATTGCAAATAACATTTACCTGAAAAAAAAAAAAGTCACAAATGATCTACTTGGATTGTACTGTACTTTGTAAAAAATAAAAAATAAAAAAAAAATAAAAATCTTACTGAATTTATCTACAGATATTGTAGATTATGTGTACTTTTGATGATTTATTAAAATAAGATTCTTTTAAAACTAGTGTGTGCGGTTATTTGATTATTTTTTTGATCTATAAATGGTTTCTATACAAAGTATTCAGAAATAAATAATGACCCTGTCACACAGATTGTTATAATGCACACGGTCCTGATCACAGCTGTGACATCATGTGGCTTCGACTGGAACTGCAAGCTCATCCCACGCATGCTCAGTTGGATTTGGTCCCGTGGATTGTGGTGGTCCTGGGAGACGCCTGCAGCCTCTGTCATGCTGGGTACGATTGGGCAGTGTTGTTGGATAGAGTTGGCCGGCAGTGATGCAGCTTTGTATAACACTGCAGGAATGACATGGCACATCACGTGATCAACCTTATGCAATCTCTCTCTCTCTCTCTCTTTCTCTCTCTCTCTCTCTCTCTCTCTCTCTCTCTCTCAATAAATGAATACACCGGTATGTCCCCATTCCTTTGTTGACGCATCAGTGCTTTAAGAAGCTTCCTCTGGGAAGTCCGGTGGTGACATTGTCTGGGTATTCCCTCTGTGTCAGTCAGGCCATCTTGCTAGAGCTAGGCTGTGTGTTTAATAAGTAAGATTCGGTTAAACTTCCTGAGCCATTTATTTCAACTGTTTCAGAGTCGCTAAAGCTTTAATTGAATTGATGAAGAAAAACAAAAGTCCCAGTTTTTCACTCTGGAAATCTCGTAACCCTCTGCTTGGATTCTGTCATATTATGGGGTGGAAGTTCTTCCAAACACTCCTCTTTCCTGACATAGCAAGAAAGTTATATGAATAGAAATATCTGCTGCATCAATACATTGTTTTAGGGAAAATACGCAAGCATGATCGAGCATTTTCTGTGTATAACTTTACATTTGCAGTCTTGCGGATTTTTTTTTATATGTAGGCCTACATGATTGGTCAGTGATGTGTCGTTAAGTTTATTACAAACACGCGTAGGTTTTATTATCCAGCTACCACTCTGCGACTACCCACGTGTCAAAATCAAGTCTCTGTTTATGAGGAAACGAAACTTATATAATCTTAAATGGGCGTTGCCTCGGCTTGATAATTAACGTCGTCACACAGCATTGCTATCTGTTTAGCAACGCAGTAGCCGCAAGTCCCTTGAGCGATACACTTACTGTAAATGAGTAAACATTTATTCATTAGTTGTTGTTTTTTTCAAATTAAAATGCCATTTGGTTTGAAGGGATGTCTGATTGCATAGAATCAACGTGCGTGCCGGTGTTTGCACACCTCACCTGTCTTAACCCCGCCCCTTTCAACCCCGAAGAGACAGGTGCAGGAACTGCACTCCTTTCACAAACGTCTCGTTCACTGAGCACACGAAGTGGAGTTTTCAGACAGGTAAGTTCCCAGGCTTTGAAAACGCCGGATTTCATATTAGAATGTATTTGATTCTTAGCAATAATTTGTTTCTACTTTTTTGGGGAGCGTCGTTTTAGTTATTCGGGTTACCTCTGATCAAGCTAGAGACGCGAGGGTATAAGCGCCATCGACTGTAACAGGAGCACCTCGAGCTGGGTGCGCTTGTCTTAATTCACCTACATTATATAATTTATTAACAATTCATAATAATACATAAGTACTTGTTCACTTACAGCAGAGCCGAATAGACGCGAGTCTTCTGTACTGTATGCGGGAAAGGAACCAACAAAATTATATAGGAAATTATTATTATTATTATTATTATTATTATTATTATTATTATTATTATTATTATTATTATCGATGTTAGATACACAGAGTTATTTTTTCATCATTTGCAAACTATATATACTCAAAATGAATATATATGTACTCTCTATATATACTCTCGTGTAATGGCAATCATTATATATCTATATATATATATATATATATATATATATATATATATATATATATATACACTTTTTTTCATGAAATGTATTTTACTTCCTGTAATCCATACAGACGTACAGTATGATTCATCATGCTGGATTGTTTAAAATATGACATACTGAACTACAATAGGGCTGTGTGAAACTGATTGTCATGGGACAGGTATTGCTCCCGCAGCTTATTAAATATATTGGTAACCCTAAAACTTAAAAACCCAGACTGTCACTTGCTGGTGTGTTGATACCCCAAATACGACCCTTTATTCTGTCATCTTACTCCCCCAAAAAACATGCTTCCCCGGGCTGTTGAAATGGGGATCTGACTGCTAAGACCATGCATTGAATTGGTTGTCTTTCCAAAGTGGAGATGCCTTGGTCCCGCTGTGTATACCAAGCCTCAATGTGTTTAATATTGAAGGCGTTTAGTAGCCTATAGGATTCACGGTAAAACACGTTTACTGAGGAAGGAGATAAGAAATGTGTCGGCAGCAGTATTATTTGAATATTAAAATTATCCCGGAAAAAGGACTTCTTTGTAGTTTGCATTATTTTCCAGACTGAAATTATTAAAAGCTGTTACCTAACAGTAATGCAGTGTAGCATTGCGCATGGCATTGTATTTGAAGGGGCTGTATTAAAGTACCAGTCCTATTGTTGTCAGGATGTTAACAATGAAAAGAAAAATGACACGCACATTATTTAAACGGTTGTAGCGACTCATTAAGAGCTTAACTGAGCCTTTTCTGCTTATTATTATTATTTATTTATTAGCAGACGCCCTTATCCAGGGCGACTTACAATTGTTACAAGATATCACGTTATACATTATTTCACATTATACAGATATCACATTATTTTTACATACAATTACCCATTTATACAGTTGGGTTTTTACTGGAGCAATCTAGGTAAAGTACCTTGCTCAAGGGTACAACAGCAGTGTCCCCCAGTGGGGATTGAACCCACAACCCTCTGGTCAAGAGTCCAGAGCCCTAACCACTACTCCACACTGCTGCTAGTTGTATCGATCCTGTTATTGTCCTTTGTTATTCAACCAGACCACAATAAAGGTGTGATTCCAGTAATAGTTTTTTAACTTAAATAATAAATAAGCAAATAATTGCTGCTAGCTGCAATACTTAACGAGTGTTTGCTAGAGACGACGTAATGCAATGATCTTTTATAAAGGAATTCCCTATTGTTACTATGGTATTTGAATGCGCTCCTGATACGCTCCCTTTTGCTAAAACCCTCTGTTTGTCTGTGCTTAGAAATAATGACGTTTAAAAGAAGTTCAACAGAATCCGGTCTATTTTAATCTTAATAACGCCACCCTAAAAATAAACAAGCCATTCCTATACCGCACCGCACTGGATTTGAACGTGTCTGGTGATGTTAATGATGGGTCAATTCAAAGATATGTGATTCAGAGTCTCGGTTGAATCTCTGAGTCACATGACCACCTGGTGCACATTTTCCATATTAAATAATGGTGACTTTTTGGAAGCTTAGTCCAAATACAAGAAACCCTTCTATTCCGATTCAGTGGTCCCGACACATCCAAATACTGCCAACTAACACTAAGTGCAGAAGATGTTTTGAACATTTATGAGGTGGCAAGAAAATATCATATGCTTGGCCCCCTTATTAAATGCCTGAGCTGTCTTTTTTATTTTTCTCAAGATCATAAAAAAACATAAATAAACCATAAACTGTACGCATGCTATTGATTGTCATAAAATGAGAAAAATGAAAGCGGTATTGAGCTTCCAAAGCTCATTACGCTGTATGTATTTTCCTTTCCTGGAGCTGCCTATGAATGAGATTAGCTAGTTCGAGGACACATCTGACATGCAAATTCTAGCTAGAGTGTATGTTTTGCGGCTTCTCAGTGTCAGTGGGGTGCAGTGGCTTGTATTTGTATGTTCCTGTCTGATCTGTTTGAAAATCAAAAAACAGAACAACTTAAACAGCAGTGAACTGTTAAGTTCCGCATGACGTTTATTTAAACGGTAAACAAGCAAATATTCAATTCTTTACATTTCCCTTGTATACGTTTTATGACGCTTGCAATTACAGATGCAGCAGGTAATGGATTTATTGATTCATCTTAAAACTTATACCGGAAAACTTTTTTTTTTTTTTTCAGATCCTTCTCAAGCTGATTTCTGACCCCTTTGCCTTGATCAGATCCCAGAAAGAATGGACAATCCTGGAATCTGCAGGAAACGCGACGCTGCGATAAAGTGGTTCACGGAGTTCCAGGTGGATTGCGTAATGAGGAATGGTGTTATTCCCGAATGGTTTCATGGAATTATCACAAGGAAGTAAGACCTAAAAAAACAACAGTTTTGCTCCAGATTTTACCCATTATATATATATATATATAGATAGATATAGATAGATAGATAGATAGATAGATAGATAGATAGATAGATAGATATGCATGTTATACTCATGTGCCTTGATGTTTTTGTTGTCTCAGGGATGCAGAAGATTTACTGCAGAATAAAACTGCTGGTTGTTTCTTGATCAGGGTCAGTGAAAGTCGCATCGGGTATACCTTATCTTACAGGTAAGAACATATCATTTTCTATCTGAATCAAGTGCATTCAAAGTATATGATTATAAACCACTGCAGTAGTTCCCAGGTGTACAGGCAGCATTTATTTTTATATTAGAAACAGTCAAATAAAGAAAATCTAATGAAACGCTCTTAGAAAGGTCTGTGTAAGTATTACCCTAATGAATTGGGAACCAGACCTGATCCTGATGCAGAAGCACACTAGTACTGGAACTGCTATGCAAGCAGAACTGCCATATGAGACTGTTGGGATAACATGGGAATGCCAAAATATAAACAGGAGTCATTCTTCCGATGGGCGCTTCTGGAACGCGGACCCTTATTTCTACCAGGGATCGTTAACGACAGTGGACAACAAGAGATATAAACGTGTCATGTCGAGATCACGTCATTTCAAACCTTTCTGTCACGATCACGGTATAAATGATCTCAGAATCTAGACATAAGCACTTTTTAGTTTCATGTCCTCAATGAGCCACTGTGAATGGTATGTGTCTCTACCATAATAAGAATGTTCTTTCCCCGCACGTAGAACTGTGGATTGCTGCAGGCACTTCATGATTGATGTGCTGAGGAACGGCCAGTATACTATCGTGGGAGAGGCCACGTCCTACAGATCTCTAGACCAGCTGGTGGACTTCCACCAAAGAATTCCGATCCTGCCTTACAATGAGATTCTAACTGTTCCTTGTGGGCAGGTAAGCATCCAGTGTAACATAAGAGCACGTTTTTTACATGAGGGCAAAGACAACTGGGAAGATGGTTCTTGTCCTAAATAGAATATAATCAATCTGCATGCTTTTCTCTACACACGAGTGGAGTTGGGGTGAGGTGGGGGGGGGGACTGGTGATTCACTGTCAGTGTACCTTTGATCCAGTAAGTTACAAAAAACGTAACTGCTTTTTCAGTTGATAATTGACAGCCAGATATTATATTATATGAAAAGCATCCTGCCTTTTTTTTTACTTTGCAGATCTCGAAAGATGACGCTGATTATACAGAGCTGCTGTTTTCAAAGAAGAAGCCCTCCATTGCTCACAATCAGATTCCCCTTCCATTACCAAGGTGCTTTCCAAACTCTCAGGCAGCTCCAGAACTCCGCTCACTCAGGGACGTGCCTCCACCCCTCCCGTCACGACATTCACTCCACCGGTCGAGAGACCAAGACCTCAAAACTAGGGATCCGCAACCCTCAGCTGGATTTAAGGACGCCTTCCCTGTGAATAGACTTTACCCCAGTCTTAACAAGGAGCTGGCTTCCATGAACCTCCTGAATGATGCCAGAGTAAGTGGGGTACATCAAGGCAGTGTTACATTTAAAACTATCTCTAATACACCCAGACCTTCGCACTATTTCAACCGTACTTCATACCCCAGACGTTCCCTACTACATTGACATAATGATGGAACAGAGGTCTCTTACTGGATTATAATGGACCTAAAAATGACTTTGACGTGTCAAGTGATCTGTGTAATGCAGGGTCCATTATCACAGAGAGACTGCCTAATGTCTAGAATGATCACTGCACAGCAACTTTTACCTTGCTCCAATAGCCAAACTTGAAAAGTGACCTTAACAGCTGAGTCTTTGTGATTGACGACATGACTTGACTTGCAGCTGCATGCTTCTTTAACCTGCCGATACATCATTGCTTCTTTCTGTCTGTATTTATTTTTTTTATCCACTGTCGAGTATTGGAAGGTGGCGATTCAATGAGACAGCTGAGCATTGTCCGTGTGTATTTCAGATTTCAGATGATAAACCTGAGCACTTACCCTGGAAGAGCTTGTCAAAGAGGTCCCAGAGCACAGAGGCGATTTTCAAAGAGGCACCCCCACTACCACCAAGGACTCTGCTGCCTCCCAGTAGGGCACAGGAGCCCGCTCCAGCAAAAAGGACTTTTCCCACGGAAATCCCTTTGACAAATTCCACCGCCACCGAGAGAGAGGCAAGTAAAGCCCCCGGCAGTGGGATCTTCTCCGGCGAACGACTTTGCAAGGTGAAGAACGTCATAAAAGAAATGGAAAAAGAATTCAGAACACAGAGCACCACCATCAACCTCCTGGGTTTAAAAAAGAACTCCCTGAAAAAGAAAGGGGGAGCCGCGGAGACACCCGGACATTCAGAGCCCTTTCAGGCAAAATCTGCAGAGAGCTGGCCCGATAAGACCAGTGATTTCAACTCAGGCTTCCAGGGGACCAGCAAAGAGGCTAAAAACATTGGTAAAGACAGTGGTAAAAAGCAGCCAGCTCTCCCACTGGAATATCATCAGCCACCTCCATTTGCCCCAGGATATTATTGATTATTTAAAATAAATAAATTGGAACCTCATAACGTGTAACAAAACAGCGTTAAATGTACTTCTTGTTCTGTTCATGAGACTCAAATGATCAACTCTCTGGATCACTGCTGGTTTTCACACGACAATGGAAAAGGGAAGCCTGGACTTCAACATGGAACTGATCAGTTGCATCCTGATGATCACGCAGGAGCAAGCAGGACACAGTTAGATGTGACTCGGCAATCTTCACATAAACTCATTAATGTTTCCGAAATTTACGTGCAGATTCTGGTGTGTTAAACAGTTATCAGATACAATATTTAATGAAATACATCTTAGTGTTTTAGACATTAAAAAAAAAAACTCTAGATGAACTATTTGTCAGGGAATTTTAGCTTTAATGTATATTAAAAATAAAACAAAATGATTTTACAAAGACATTTTATTTATGTAAATATTAAACACACATATGAACTTACAATAAATAATAGCATATATATATATATATATATATATATATATATATATATATATATATATATATATATATATATCGTTTTTATATGTTACATCAGATTTGATTTTGTTGTGGTAGTTTGTCAGTTTGCATATTTGGTGTGACGTTTTGTAATATTGCTTTTATATATATTTATGTGAGTTCTGTACAGCCTCATCTTTTAGGTTTTTGCTGCCATTTCCAGTTAAAATTCCACCTGTAACAAAACTCAGTATTGTCTTTGCTTTTTTCATCTTAGATTTAGTTCCATCTTCCAATGCAAAGTTCAAGACTTAAGTTCAGAAGACTGTGTATTTTAAAACATGTGACCACCTATCTACCTTACCTTTCATGGCTAGGACAGGATTTTTCCTAACTTGGTATCACAGAAGCATTCCCTAAATCAGCAGTGTCTACGATTTCCTAAGTGTCTCATCCTTTCCTAACATTAGTTAGAGAATCCTGTCTAATGTGTATCTTATTAGTAAACGATTGCTCGAGTCTGAACAACAGATGGAGGAGCTTCGGGTAACTGACGCTGTCAGAATCACCACACAATAGAAACGCTTTTAAGTTATGGCGTCTGCACTCGGATCAGTTGCGACAAAGATAAACAGGGCTCAAGGCTTGTGGCGACATTGCACTGGCTGTTTCCACCGTCTGTGGTAACCATCGGATGGCTGATGCAGTCAAAAACAATTAGAGAGTCTGCGGTAGTGATTTAAGGACTGGAGTACAGCCGCAGCTAGTTGAACCTGGATGTTAATTTCGATATTATAGTGCTGCTGACATGCTTGCTAATGATTGCCAGTGTAAAACCTGGTTGACAGAAGAACAACAAAAAATGTAGGAAAAAATAGCGGTACACAATCCTGGAGACACGTGCACCATCCCAGCAACCAGCTTTTACATCCAGGGTTTTAGAAGACTATTCTTGGTCCTTCAGTCTCTTTCTGTCTGGTGCAGAAAAGCCTCATCAGTGTCTGCTGGTTTAATTATAACCCCTTGGAGTCCACATGGCCATTCCTCATATTCTGATATGAAACGTACTGTTGAGCAAAAATAGAGGAGGCTTAAAACAAAAAAACAGGACATTTCTAAATGTTTGCAGACAATAGACTTTTTGGTATGCTAAACAAAAATAATAGCCATTGCAATGTAAGTTTAAAACAATTGTAATTAGAAATCTCAGAACTTTTATGTAAATAAATATAGAATTGTAAGTAATTGCTCTGTTTACCAGTCTCTAATCACAATAAAAATCTGATCATTTGGCATTAGCTTGGCAGATGACCTTGCCTGTATGGTAGCGCCTTCACGATGCAGTCAAGTATCAGTTTGCTTTTCTAACGTTGGTATGAGTGCTCAACAGACCTAACTCAGCTGTTTGGTTCGAGGTCATGCGAGCTTCATGGCAGCCCAGGATTCAATGGACTTATTTCCATATGGGATTCAGTTGAAAGTGATTTGAAATCGACTTCGTCTGACCTGCAGCACCTGGATATCAAAGTTATTTAAAATGGGACAAGTTTGGAATATGCAAATTCGGCCAGTCGCTCCAATGGGGGAAGTGACTTAACAAGTTATCCCTGTGCAAATGAGTGCATATTTTTTGTGCAGATGGAAACAGTGTGAGTGGAGTTTGAGCTGGAGGGCTGGAGGACGTGCTGTGCTTCACCTGAGGAAGTCGGGGGCGCGCGCGATCATGTGCTGGAAGTCCTCCAGGGAGAGCCTGCCGTCATTGTCCAGGTCGGCCTCGTCCATCACCTTCTCGCAGACCAGCCGCACCTCCTCTGGGGTCAGCTCGTTCCGGGTCAGCCTCGTCAGCGTCTTCTCGAGGTCCGACTTGCAGATGTAATCATCGTCATTGAAATCTGAAAAAGACAGCAGAAGATTCTTGCACTGGTCGCTTTGGTTCTGTCCGTCCCTCCATTCAAGAGCTAAGTCACTCACAGGGCTACAGCAGAACCAGGGGCTTGGTGAGCTCAACACCTGAAGGGCTGGTCTTTGTCCTCTAGGGTTCAGTAGCTCCCTGACATCTGTTGTCAAGCTCCTGGGTTTAGAAGGCGATTGGCCTGTATTGTTGTGTATTGTGACCGCTGCTGCATTCTGGGATACATTTGTAAATGAATCACCCTTTTCCAACATGTATAAATAATTTCCCTGGACTTGCCAAGGCCTTTATTACGCGATACTGTGATGTGATAAATATTGTCTCTTGATAAGGTGAAGTGCTGTTTAAACCCGATACTCCTTCTTTTCTTTTCTTCCAATCAGCGTCCGTAATCACTCATTTACTGTACTGACACACCGCCGTTAGCTGCCAATGTCTCAATGCCTCTTCTTTTAATAATAAATGAAAACTTTCCTTGACCCATGACTCGGCCCCGTGCTTTAGAACAGCTTGATCTGTCAGCATGCTTTAATTAGAAAAAGTTGGCACACTAACGCACACGCAGGGGTTTGAAAACCGGGACTTTAATATAATGGGCTTATAAATTATTCCTAAATGTCTTTTTACTGCCTATTATTGTCGGGTTGTCTCATTTAAAGCTCTGAGTATCCCTATTCTTTCTGCCTCGGCACAGTGGGATTAGCAAGGTAAACGCATAAATTACTGCGTCAGACCACTCTACTGAAAGAAAGCCTTACATAACTTTGTCTCTTTCTTTTAAAATAATGAATGCATTAGTTACTATAATTTCCTTCTGCTTATATTGCTAAACCACAGTGGTTAAACAAAAGGGAGGTTCAAATCCCGGCTCAGCCACTGACTGATGTAACCCCCTTGTGCTCTGTCCTTCGGATGAGACATAAAACTCTTGTTTTATGTCTGTTAAAACAAGAGGTCCTGTTTTTAGTGACTCTTCAGCAGCAGTTGTTGGTGTATAGTTCACCCCCTAGTCTCTGCAAGTCGCTTTGGTTAAAATACTGCATACTCACCGTAAATTTTAAAAGCATAGTATGCTTTCAGATCTCTGGGTGCCATTTCACTCAGCACTGAAAACATGTCCAGGAAATCATCCAGGGTCATGTTCCCCTCTCCGTCCTCTGAGAAAACCTCTGCAATCCTCTGTCGGAAAGGGTTGTCCTGCAGTACAGAGAAAGAGGATGTTTTACCCTTAAAAACCCATGCTGTTAATTCAAACTGGGAGACCGAAAGGAGAAAGGAACAGTAAGTGGATTGGAGGTGGATTCCAATATATAAGTAAAACAAATAGCTCTTTATTAAAGCAAATCAGGTTCGAGAACCTTTAAATCTGGGAGTACTTGCATTTCCGGGTCTTCACCAAGATACTGTGCTGTTCTTCGACAGCCCAGCTTCCCTCCCTGCATCCAGCTGTCCTTAACTCCCTAACACTCTGTATTCTGCACTGCTCCGCAGACCCAAAAAACCTAAAACACACTGCAGAACTTACAATTACCCAGACTGACAGTGTTAAAACAAAATGCTAGGTATATTACATAGGAATCCTAGAACTTCCTCATATAAAACAATAGCAATAAAATCAGGGTAGTACATTGCATTTTGGGAGTTTATATGCTGATAAATTGAAATCACTGTGATGAATAATATTTATTCAGCTCTTTCATAGGTTTTATTCTGGCAGAGACATTTGGCTTCAAATGGGAACCAATTATTTATACAGTAACAGCCCTTACAAACTAGAGCACACCTGTATTGTGTCTAAAGGGCTGGGTAATGGCTTCAATTGCCTATAATGGGTCTTGCACAGTATGCAGTGCTCCAACGTGGCAGGTATTAAGTTTCTGATGCCCCCTCCAAGACTCCTCTCAATTAGTAGGAGATGAATTATTGAGTCTAATAGCGAGCCTGGGATTAGAATCCTTGGCTATTACAATGCTGTGCATACCTTGAGCTCAGGCATGCTGGTGATCAGCTCATAAGGAAGCTTCACATCTGGCTTACTGGTGTAGTCCAGGGGAACAAGCTGTGGAGCCAGGTCTCGGTATCTGTGGAAGAGTCTGGAAAAGAAGGCAAAGGAACCACTAGGAATGCTGGGGAGCGGGGTACCCCCAGAGCTGATGGCAACGTCCTGTTTGAGTTGGACAGCGACAGATAGAAGAAAATGAGATTTTTTTTTTTTAATTGAACCCAAGATACTAACGCTGCTGTATTTCAGATCTACACAGATTAAAGACCTGATTATATCGACCGAAGCAGAAATTGCAAAAGGAAAGTAACATAGAACGGGACATTGCACAGGTAATAGTTTCATAAAGCCGTCTTACCTTAGAATTTCTTTTCTTGTGAAAAATGTACAGTCCTAAAAATGAAAAAAGGTGACAGCAGATTGGTAAGAGATACATCAAGCTCATTTGTGCCTTTATTTTGTATGTATAGTATAGTGGGCAGTTCAATGGAAATCACTAAGTAGATCTATAGCATCAATTTAATAGGTAAGTTAAATAATATACTATACTGCCATAGTATATAATGCAATTGAAGAACTATGAGCATTCCATAATAGATAGAAAACAACAGATTCTAGGGTCAGTTCTAATTAGATCTTCTTGTGGAATAGACTCATAAGAAGTGTCTATCAAAATCATACAAGTGGTTGCCAAGACATAGTCTTCATTATCTCAGCATCTCAGAGGTGTGCAATAGATCTAGGCACACTGTAGCACTGTTAAAGATTTGCTGTGTTTGCATCTTTAAAATCTGTCAGTGTGTTTCAGAACGTATACTGTATTCTCTAAAGTATTCTACAATATGCAGCCATCACACTGTCTTGTAAATGGAACATCTAGTTTCCAGTTATTACAGCTGGAGAAACAAGTGAGGATTGTATTCTCGACAGCTTTCACACAGCACTTTAACGTAAAAGGAACTCAGAATTTGAACCATGCAAAAGATGAAAAACCTGGTTTTAAACTCACACACTCACATTCTGATCTCCCTCTCAGCAGATGGCAACCCAGCATGCACACAATCACACAAACACACAAATCTACGGTATGCAGTGAACAGGAGCAGCAAGTGGTTTGATCTGAAAACCTTGAAAAAAAACAAACCTTTACTTAAAATAAAAACCAGAAAGCTGAACTGACCTGATATGCGTCTAGCTGTTCTGCTGTAAATATAGTTTGTTTGTTCCCCATTCTCGAGCGCAGGTCCTATGTTCCGTGGCCATTGCTGTGGTTGTGCCCAGTGCCTTTATAGCAGCTCTAGATATTTCAGATATGACAATGCTCAAACAAAGGACCTGTGGCAGCGTGCGGATCAGGTATCCCCCCTTTATTTCACTGTAATAATGGAAGCGTTTCATCGATTCTTTGATCTGAATAGAACCAGCTTTAGAATTAAAAAGGGCTCCCGTCCAACATTCATACAGCCTTGCACCAACCCCTAGCACGTCTCTCTCGGCTGTGCCTACCGCATGCTCACCCAAGAGTCATGTTACACCTCATAGATTAATGCTATAAAGTGTCCTGTGGAGCTGTGCATCACCTGCTGTAATGGAGAAAATAAAACCCAGGACAGCTGTATAAAAAAACCAACACAATTAAAACAGCATGGCTGCACTTGCTGATATTAGAGACTTGGGATGTCTGGGATGTCTAGTCATTTTATCAGGTCTGCCATTTTGTTGATGAGAAATTGGTATGGTCATTTTCAATTCACATATCCCTGCTATGTGGAGGAATTGAAAATACCTTAGTTCAGATAAGATGAGGTGAAGAAAACTCCTGGTTAGAGAACTGAAAACTTAATTCCAGTCTGGAACTTCCGTACACAATCATGCTGAGAGATTAGGTTCTAGAATGCAACTCCATGGTCTTCACTGGAGGTTAGTTACCCATGCCAGACCCAACTAGAATCAACCTTTCCCCAAGTTGGTCTGGTTGCAGGTAACAGGTACAGATAAAGTTCAGCACAGTAAATGAACTGCAGTTTCCCCTTGCTTTTCTCATGGTCATACAGTACGATGCATTTACCATAGTTTACCAAGGTTTTTAACCAGATTAAAAAATTTAAAAACAGTTGATTACACAGTAATGTCACAGTATTGGCTTTTGTATTTAAGTTTCACCACAAAGACAAGCCCTATTGTATTGCTGTCCTGTGTGTATTTTTAGTTTGAAATTTCAGCAGAATGGGTTCAACGGGTGGTCATCATGACATCACAAGGGCAGGGTTCCGGTATTTTTATATCAAATTGACTCAATAAATAATTGATCACAAAAAGTATCAACTTGATTCTCCTGAAATATGCATGGACGTGTGCTTGATACATCAATAGAACATCATAAGACATTTTCAATACTACATATATATATATATATATATATATAATTTCGATATTGATCTCCCTGCACAAATCGGTACAGTAGTCGCCCATGCAGTTCAAACGCCCAGTGAAGACCTCATGAATTATTAATGACATCGCCCAAGCAGCTCATGAATAAATTATTTTCTTGTCGGTGTTGAGGGCAGCAGGTCTGCTCAGCCTCTTCATTCAGTCGGGAGAGGAGAACTCTTCAAACTGGTAACGATGGCACATATCCCGGGACTCCCAGTCACCGCAGTTGTGGTAAGTTTACCTGAAAGAACAGGAATGCATTTGTAGTTACTTTAAATAACTTCATTTTTGAACCGGTAGGCCCCCCAAAAAGCCTGAGACTTTCCTGTGTGCCGCTGCGGTAAGGGCGGTGGTGGAAGCTAGCAAATCTGCAGTTTGAAAAGCTTTGCAGAAATGATTTGATTTTGTCTGATGGGAACTATTGCGGTTTCGATACCGCACTTCTGTCATACTCTGCTTCAAGTTCAGCTGGTACTTTGAAATCTAGAGTACTGCACTTTTAAATATGGAGTAATATAATTTGACAAAGTGAGAGGCCAATTAAAATCAAACGTGTTGTAAAGATTCACCGTCCAATTAGAAATGCGCATGAGATTAGATCGCAAGTGACAAACAATTGAATTTTGAAATATCGGGCATTGTTTTGTCTCAAGAGTCCTAATGCTGAGATTTCTATAAACGGTTCAATTTTCAATATAGTGATGATGTTATCAGTACTTGAAATTCATGCATTTTGAAGATTCAGTCGCACCCACGATTCCACTGTAAAAATGAAATAAATTAAATATGGCGAAAAAACGGAATCGGATTCATGTTTTAATGCAAGGAAAGCTACGAGAAACGTAAAACATTATTACTGTAAACGGTGCTTGTTAAAAAAAAAACACGTCTTGTTAAAACATAATAAATGACGTAGTGTGTTTGCTTTGTTTGTGTCTCTGAGGGAGTGTCTCTGGGCTGGAGAGCGTTTTGCACACATTAGTTTTTATAATTAGGTCACATATTTTTAACTGCAGTCAGATTTTTTTTGCATTCTGTTTGCTTATTGACAGAGTGGGCGCGGTTGTTTTGAGTTTTAATATCGCAGTCCACTGAAGAATTTTAAAATAAAAACTACAAATACTAATACTTAGGGCAGCAGTGTGGAGTAGTTGTTAGGGCTCTGGACTCTTGACTGGAGGGTCGTGGGTTCAATCCCAGGTGGGGGACACTGCTGCTGTACCCTTGAGCAAGGTACTTTACCTAGATTGCTCCAGTAAAAACCCAACTGTATAAATGGGTAATTGTATGTAAAAATAATGTGATATCTTGTAACAATTGTAAGTCGCCCTGGATAAGGGCGTCGGCTAAGAAATAAATAATAATAATAATAATAATAATAATAATAATAATAATAATAATAATAATATGCAGTCCATTGTGGTACATTCAAGACCTTACTGTGTTTACAGTACAGAAAAGTTACGAACAGACTCGGCTAACCCGAACACGCCTTACAATAACAGTTTGTATGATGTTGCTAGGTGGAGATTTTATATTTTATAACATGCTACCGCTGCAAGAGAGTTTCAAAGCTTCCTGAAGAAGCTAAAACTTTTTATTTTGTATTTTTTTAATTCTATTTAAAAAGTTCCCTTCCAAGGTGTTTGCCTGACTGGCCGATAAAAACAGGTTGAAGTGTTGTTTTTGACTCCAGTCCAGACATCAGAAAATCGTGTGTTTTAAAATCAGGCAACACATCACCTTAGCAACGGGTCATATTGATCTTTTTAAACAGCGCTGTTGCTAATGGGACGGTTCCTTGAATTAGGGTGACGTCATCTTAAAGTATGTTTACTACGTTAGCAGGTGGAAAATATTAATGGGCAGCACAAGGCTTTGTTGAAACACAAAGTGGTTTAGTGGCGACGTTAATTTCGAGATGTCACAATACAATAGAAATGTATTTTTATATAGCGCCCTTCACGCCATGGAGCCCCAGAGCGCTGTACAAAGTTGAAAACAAAACAAGAGAGCTCATATACGTACAATCCACTCCCAGCTACAGCCAATTATATATATATATATATATATATATATAATATATATATATTCATTCACACACAACAGGAGGAAAAAGCAGTGGCTCTTGCTGGCTGATTATCCCCAATGCGCTCCCATGTTCCAGAAAGGCAGATCACTCCATAAATTAATGACATATTTATAGAGCCTATTTATGCATAGGTTTTTTAATCTGTCTGGAACATAAAAAAGCAGGAAAAATCATTACAGTTGATGCTTTTTTTTTTTTAACACCAGCGAGCGTATCTCTTTGGTTCCAATACTGTAGGCTTTGTTTATTGAAATGAAATAGCGTAGCAGAGGTTAGTGCTCCAATGCGTGGATCTGATGTGCTGAATACGATGACACACGGTCTTTATTTGGAGGGAGATGTAAATGCTGATGGCAGATCACAGTTCCTGAAGGGGTTGGGGAATATGTGTTTTTAAATAGATAGAGCGTCTCTGCAGGTATTGCATGCCAGGCCCTTGTCATCGTCTCCCACACAATGCAAATGTCATGCCGGGGATGGCTGATTAGCTGCAGAGTGAATGCCAGGCGCAGCAGCGGCTTGTTGGAATCTAATGCACAGCTGGCTTGGCACAATATCCAAAGCTGTGCGTTTTTTTTTTGTTTGTTTTTTTTGTAAACTTTTTTTCATACCGATCGTGTTCCTGTAAGCCTGTATCCGCTTTAGATACGGCACAGGAGCGGACATGTTTTAAAGTCTTTGGCAATTTCCGCATGACGTAACCGTTTGTGCATAATTATTAGACGCAACACTTTTTTTTGGTTAGGATTAGATCTATATAGTGCCGGCCATTGGTGTTTTACAGATTTTAATAGACCGAAATAAACCAAAGAGACTCGTATTCATGGTTGGCGTTTTATTTTGTTTAAATCAGTTTTTTTAAATCGTTTTTTTTCTTTCAAATTATGGAAACATTTTAATAGTAGCGTAGTTGTAGCTCTAACTCCAAATAAATGTAACGTTCTTGGGATGTTGCAGATGGAGGTTTGTGAATAGTTAGGAATCAAACCAAATTACTCACAATCTTAAATTAATACACAAATAAAGCACATTATCTGTCATTGCGCTGTGCTGCCAGTGTGAAAGCCATGCGTTCCTGAGGAGCGTGGCGTGGGTGTGGCTGCGGGGTTAGCATTCCCAGCTGACAAGATCATCTGGGGCATTTTCCAATATCCCTGGGTGCGGCTTTACAGTTCAGTCATTAGCATCCATTTCCTTATATGGAAGGAGGGTTTTAAAATGTGTTCAATTTGTTATGCTCTATAGCTTTTCATATATATGTGTGTGTTTTATGTAAAAGGAAGTGGTGCATGCTATCAGACACTGATGAAATGTCTCTCTTGTTGTTTCAGCAACGTATTGAGATTCATAAACTGCGCCAAGGGGAGAACCTGATCCTTGGGTTTAGCATAGGAGGGGGAATCGATCAAGACCCAGGACAGAACCCCTATTCCGAGGACAAGTCTGACAAGGTGGGTCGATTTTAACATGTACAGATCCTCTGTGATGATGCAGTAGGATACAGTGCGTAGCCTCGGGACCATCTTCATACAGTTCAAAGATCGAGACGCAGCATTTAGATGTAGTGTCTGATATTGTGTGGGGTGATTAAACTGTCAATTGAGGGGCAGCAGGGGAAAAAGACTTGCAGAGTGTTTCGTGAAAGGTGGGCTTGGTCTGTGTACTGTTGGGTAGCCAGTAGGTTTAGTGTAGTGGGCTGAGCCTCCAGTTATAATTGTTACAGACAAGTTTGTTAATCATCCCCTTAGTATTGAAAATGCTATTGTGTGGAATACTTTGTTCAGCGATTACAAGTTCCAAATAACTGCAGTGCAGCCACGGACAAAAATGTTGCATTGCCTAGAATTTAAGGATTGAGATATATATATATATATATATATATATATATATATATATATATATATATATATATATGAACATAATTTAGATATTTTATTTAACATCATGTAATCAAAGAAACTACAACGTGATATCACAAAAGTGATTGTATTGTGATGATGATGATGATGATGATGATGATGATGATGATGATGATGAGCGTGTTTTGCTGCAGGGTATCTATGTAACCAGAGTGAGCGAGGGCGGACCAGCTGAAGTAGCAGGTCTACATACTGGAGACAAAATTATGCAGGTACTGTGAAACGATCGCCACCTTGGAACTTGTGTCGGAGTGTTTGCTGTTCATCTGACCTGGACCAGCTTTACATCCCAGGAATCTTCAGGGCTGATTTCCAGTCAGTGTGCTCCCAGACACGTTCTCAGGTTTAAAGCTGCACTGTCCCACAATCAGTTTAGCAGCATAATATAACACGTGGCTGTCTGAGGGCAGCACTGTGTCCTAGTGCGGCTTTCCTTACATTGTGCTTCGGTGTTTAATTTACACACGGACAAACCTACCCCTGTAGAACACATGCGTTGGTGGAGGGTGGAGACAGGTATGGCACATATACAGTAGTGTTACCCATAATATTAGGTAACTAAAGGAAAATATATCTGGGTTACTGTACTTTCAAAATGAACCCTTTTAGAAGTGTTTCCATTGCTTTTTGCAGGTGAATGGCTGGGACATGACTATGGTAACCCATGATCAGGCACGGAAGAGACTCACCAAGAAAAACGAAGATGTGGTGCGACTGCTGGTGACGAGGACAAATCTGGAGACCGTTGTCCGGCAATCGATGCAATAACTGACTGGACGGAGACCAAAACAAATCCATATTTATAATACATATCGGTCACGTAGAGGGTGGAGGTATAGAAAGGGCTAACCAGAAGTGGCAGTTCACGTGAACAAAGGTTTCTGTCTTTGTTGATTTTTATTTTAAATTTTAATTTCATGCCTTACTACCGTTTCGTGATCTACCTGTTTACTATGCAAACAGAAGAAGAGGCAAAAAAAAAAACTAATACAGGGGCTACCTGAGTGAAACAAGACTAGTGCTAATTGGGAAACCAGTGTGGTATATCAAAGTAAAACAGAATTTAAACACTATTAGGCGTTTCAGTGTGCTCTTCCAAATGTTCCAATGGCACACTGATCCAGATCTGCATGTCGATGTACACGATACTGTGCAGGCGTAGAACAAACGATTCCTTTTAAGTATGACGTTTTCAACCCACTAAAAGTGCTGTAAGCAATACCTTGTGTTGTAAACACAGTCATTCTCACTAGAAAGCTTTAAACTACAACCTGTGCTGGGAAGAGCTCATACTTTCAACAAATTATTATTATTATTGTTTCATTTCATACATCCATACATAATCGATACCAAAGTGCAGTGTAAAATAACACCGTGATTAACGTCACCACATGAGTGCACACTAGGAGAGTCCCAGGTGCTAGTGGGAAACAGTGTCTGGTGTGGTGCTGTCTGTATTATCTAACCATTCTTCTAATGCCTTTGAACTTGCTGTGTGAGCTAAACTGTAAGAGATGGGTTTCATTAGAGGGAACAATAACATGCCACCAAGTGCCTTTGTTCCTTTTCCTTTAAAAGCGGACTTTTGTTTTTAAGTCGAAGTCACAGACAAGCTAATAATTACCGTGAAAAAAAAATGGACTTTGTTTGAGTGCAGTCTATTTCCTGGCCCAGGACTTGGGTTGCTAAAAATCAGGTTTTTAAAATGATTGTAATCCAGTTTAATTAGGCTCTTGCTCATGAGGAAAAGATGGCACACAAATCTATTAGTCCCTTTATGTAACTGACTGCATGGGCGTTCTACCTGAGATACAGTACCAAGCCATATTAGATATCTTCTATACAGTACCTTCCTTAATTTCTTTTAAAAGCGTTAAATCTGCTTTTGCTTTTCAGTAACTCTGCCCACAGCGCTTCCTTTAAGACAGCAGGTAATGTCAATCAGAACATTTCTAACACTAATTTGCAATAATTCCAACTGTATTTACTCAGTTAAATGTCATTTTTATTGTAGGCTTTTATGTTATAACACTAATTGTTCTGATCTGTGGTAGCTAATGATTATGTCCAGGGTAGCAGCTTGATGCTGTCGCCTGCCTAATAACTACTAGATTTCCTGATTTGTACTGCTGAAAATAATAAAATTTCTCAAAACGTATTCATCTTTGAATTATTCATTTGCTGGTCCATTACATGTTTAATAGGTGTAACTAAATGATCGGTCTTACAGGTCTTAATTGGTTTGGTTTAAGATGACGGGCTACCTGTGACAAGAATCTTACAAAACAAACAGGCAAAATGAAGTGATCAGGGTAGGAGTAAGAATGTGTTTTAATATTAACAAGCTGCCAATAGTTTTAAATTCTACCTTTATACATGTATACCATCATGAAACAGCTGGCACTCTTGGCCCTTCCAACACTGTCCTTTAATTATTAAACTGAGCAATTAAACTTCTGTCCAAGTCCTGGAGTACTTGATTATAAGTAATAATAATAATGCACTTGCAGGAATGTAGTTCTAAACCCCTGTGCGTCCAGCACTAGAACTGCACTCCCCAGCATGATGAACACTGGAGTCATTCGTCTCTATACTTATTTTTTTTTTATCAGAGTTGGTTCTTCTCACAAGTGGTAGCTAAAGGAAAGCTACTGGACCTTGAAAAGCAGAAGCACTGAGGTTCTGAAATTCAAAAGCAATGTAAAAAAACTTTTCAGAAAACATGAGAACACTAATCGCGTAGACTGCAGTTACATTTAATCATAAAAGACCAAAATGGTGATCTACAGGCAACTTTAAAATTATTTAAATTTTATTAAAAAGTCACATTAATTTAAATTGATTCTGATTATATATATATATATGTATATATTTGCTTCAGTGATAGAAAAGGCACTTGTTTCACATTATTTTGTACATGACAAAATAAAAAAAAATTTTACAGAAAGGCTCCAACATACATTAGCTTTTACAAAAAGATCTACAACTGCATTAAACATACAGAAAACTCATATACAACATCTTTATATAGTGTGATTTGTGGACAACTCCTTCTTTCAACAATTATATAAAGGGTTAGTATAATCTTGCTTATAATTTCCACCCTGTAGCTAGCTACTGCCTGCTTCTTTGTCATTCATTCAGATCGTTCTGTGCAGGTCACAAATGCATCGTACACTTGGTATACCGATTAGTGTAACATTAGCTCAACTGTGTGCCTCTGTGACCAGTAGGTGGGTCACTTTCATCACTTGCTTGATTAAAAACCAAAGCTGTACTATTCAGATCCCTAAAATAGTGTGTAACTAACTCCACAGCCAATGCAAAATCAAACTGAACGCATTAGCCTTGTTCAGTAAAGACACTGCAGGCTTTTTTTTCTGGCCTGGGACATGAATACATCTTTGTATACCTGCAAAGCTTTTAAACTAACACTGCCCAGTGCTTTGCATCGGTAAGCTTGGTTTCTCTGGATATGCTATGTAGTCTCCTCTCATGATCCTGGATAATGAGCAGAGTGGACATCATCTCACTAGTAGAAGCTAAGAAAGTTTCAATCTGTATAGCACTATCTTCTACTCCACAGCTGGTCTTAGCAGCTTAATAATTGTCCTCATCAGTGTTATTTTTTAGTTAGTTTGCAAGTCTAAAAACAATTAAAATGGGTGGTACCAAATCAATGTTATTCAGATCAGTTGTTATTATAAATATTCACCTCAACTGAACTTTGATGTAGGTCAAAATGTTTTTTTTTTTTTTTTGTCGAATTCTAAATTATCACAAAAAAACAAACTAAAAAAATGACTTTGCTCATATTTACAAATACATTTACAGTAACCGTAAACCAGATGCTGCTATGAAATCAGAAACAATTCTTTCCCTTTAAGCAGATTTGGATTTCTCACTTAACCTTCTACGCTGTTTAAGATTATTTTAAATGGGATTTATTTCCTTACTCCCATCAGAACCATATTATACAGATTATTATTATTATTATTATTTTACAGTTGGCAACTGTGTTAACAGTACGTTTTATAAAAAAAATCAGTTATCTTTTCATAATATGAATATTTCAATAGAATTCCATGTGTTATGTATACTTACATATTAGACATGTTTTTGTAATAATATAAAGATTTAAAGTATTCATTAACCCCTTAACGTATACGAGGAATTGAGTGCTTGTTCAAACGGTTTCTTCTGAAAACATTTGAGAACAACGCAAATATCACGAGGAGGAAACTGACAATTAGGATGAGCAGATCCAACCTCAGTAAATCTGAAACCACGTTTCGTGCAGCTCACTGCCAAAAATAAGAAAGTTAGCACCATTTTTATTTGTGGGACACATAGGTCCCTTTTACCATAAAGGGTTAAAAAAAACAGCCTGTTTAAAAACATCATTCATGTATCTTCTAAGGCTGGAGTGCCACATCCACCACTGGCATGTGTCTGAAATTCATAAGGACTCATGCACGTGTTTTGCACAATCAATGGTAGCCAACTGAGGTCTGCAGATGCTGGTGTCCATGCTGCTCCAATATGCAACTGGAGTCTTGTTTTCGAGAGTGCACAACCCCAACAAACCCACTGCCTAGAGGAAATCCACTTGCAGAGACTGTTTGTGTCTTTACCTGATGCATTGATTCGCTGCTGCTAGGGAATCATAAACTTGCATCTATGCTTAGGACGCTGTGGTTTGCAGTAGCTCGAGCCCTGTTTAGAGATGCCAGGGCATGAAAGACACAACACAAGAATGGATTGGATTGCTGTGCACCAGTACTGGAAAGGCACACAAAGGGGGGTGTGGAAGGGAAATGGAAACAAGGGGAGTTGTTACTGGTTCTACCCCAGCAGGGAACGGTCCCGCGAGGACACTGTGCTTCGTTGAGTTTCGGTGGGCTAGTCCATAGGCTGGTATTCAGCTGTTTTTTGTCGATACAAGCAGTAGTGCTGAGTTATGAACAGAACGTCAAACAAGATTGAGAAGACTCCCAAACCGAACTTTGTCGGGTCTCCAAAAATCAACATCCACTGATCTGAAACAAAAATAACACATATACGTACAGAGTTTAATAACAATAATTCTTAGTCACTCCTCTCCTATTTTATTCTAGCTCACTTGTATAAGGTTTGGCATTCCCTGGTCTTTGCTCGTAAGAGATTTGGGTTGAGAGGTCTGCACAGAGCTGCTCTGAATCATTCCTTGTCCCTTTGCTTGCATTCGTATCCTTTCTTTGGCACAGCCTCGGGGTCCTGGAATTGCCTTCCGGCTTCCACTGTGTCGTTGTCAAGCCTCTCTGGGTTTAAAACTGCTGTTCAGCATCCTCTGTGCTTGAGATCAACTCGTTTAACTGTTGAGATGTGCCTGTGCTAAACTAAACTAACAGGAACATTAGACCAGCTGTGTGTTTTGTGCTTACCGTTGTTGAATGACTGCAAGAACATCTGTATCAGACTGAAGCTCCCTCCTGTGAAATCCAGCAAGACGTTTCCGATACTCCAGCCAACCGTGCTTTTCCTCCGGTAGTTCATGTACGCCTGCACGAGAAAAGTTCAGCAAACTCCCCTGCTTTGTGCTTGCATAGCTGGTTCATACAGTAACACCCCCTTCCCTCCCGCAAGCAGGCATGTCACTTAAAATTACACCGTGGGAATGAAGCTACAAATGGTAGGGGAAGTCTTTTTTTTTAAATCTATATTCATATTTGATACACAGGTTAAGTCTGATGTACCAAAGAAACCACAAAAAAAACATGCATAAAACCAATAAAATAAATGCATTAGAGCCTTCACGGTTTATCAGTCTCTTACCTGTGGAATGTATTTGACCAGTGTGACCCCCAGTTTAATGTAAGAGAAGTAATACAGGTATTCCAGCCAGGTGATAGTACCTGCGACCGCCACAAACAGGGTGAAGAAGGCAAACGCCCAGGCGATCACCAGCAAACCAATAGCCACCTTTGAGACTCTCTGCTCACCTCTCTGTATTGGACAAGCAGAACACTGGTTACAGTATAGAACTTCATCTGTACCTTCATAAACTGAATCATCTGCTCTTTAAGAAACTGCCTGTACCATAATCGCTACGTGCCTGGGATGGAAATAAGACTCCTGTTGCATTGCAGTTTCACCCATTCCAGGTGTTAGCCATAGCGCAGCTCAGGTGTGTCTTGTTAAAACGCCTAGCAAAACCAGGAATGGATCAAACTGCTATGCAATGGGAGTCATATTTCCCTCCCTGCATGCTTCTTTCCTGCTCTCTCAAGTCACAGACAGGGATACCGTAATGGACTAAATACTCAAACCAAGGCCATGTGCTCCCCCAACATCGAGATGGGCGGATGTTGTAGGGCAGGGCGCACACAGCCCAGATCAAGTAGACAAACGTTTCATCCAATGTCTTTTATTAGTATAATGAGCTCAAGGGTTTTGTGGAGAAATATTTAGGTACGTCCTATAGAACTATACACAACACTCACCTCATAGAGACAGCACTGACAGATAACTACAACAGTAAGAGCAACTGCGTGGAGACTGAAGAAAACATCATTAGCTTCCACAGGATTCACCCCGTTGGGGCTGCGCTTCAGAAACTCCTCCTAGAAGAAAAAAAAAAAAAAAAAATCACACAGTTAATATCCAGATACCGTTATTAATTCCAAGGATGGCAATAAAACGTGTATTGCACAGCAGTTCCATCCATTCCGGGTTTTAATAAATGTTCGATTAGCCCCAGTGTGTAATAGGTGACAAGCTCAGGTGTGTCTTATTAAACTCGTAGAAAAAGCCAGGAACGGATCAAACTGCTGTGCAATGGGAATCTTATTTCCATCCATGCATTTAGATTTCATAAATGATTAAATCTGTAAGGTTTGTGAATTGGTCTCAAGACAACCTTGAATTATTATGAAAGAAATGTTGTCCGCCTGCAAAAAGTTGAACATCCATTAGATGGCGCCAGATACACACAAGATGTTTTCTTATGCCGCTAAGTGTACTCCATGTGGCTCAGTAAAATTCTCATGGCTCCCTTTATCAACTTAATTTAGGGGGGTGAAAAGTTCTAACGTACCTTTACATAGGGCACCCAGAACATACCCACGTTGAACACGCTGTATGCAATGAACCCTGTGAGGTTTAATGCCAAGAAGTCAAAATTCAACCCTATGACACTGTAAAGGAAAAAGATGCAAACAATATAACATAAACTGAGCATTATATGCCGAGTCACTTACAATAGGACATTGATTTAACATCTCATCTGTAGGTTAAATGACTTGCTCAGGGTCACACAGTGAGTCTGTCAGTGGTAGAGGTCGGATTTGAACCGGTGACCTTCTGGTTACAAGCCCTGGACTTTAACCACTGGACCACACTGCCTCCTTAATATATATCATTTCGGTCAGTCCTCTCAGTACGCACGCACCAATCACTACAGGTGTGAGATATGGTACAGTAAATAAGAACACGATTTCTAACTGCAGACTGCTTTAGAACTGCTTAAAAAAACATGACTTGTCATCTGTGTGTAACTAATTGCATGCTGAACAGCAGTTCACGTCCAGAACCCCATTGCAGGATGGGAAAGGAGTGAAAACTGCCGTGCCAGGTAATAAAGGAAGGTAAAGATGGTCAACTTGTAGCGTAAAGAAACGGAACCCCACCTTTTCCTTCTCCAGTTCTCCACGACCTGCGGATAAAACGAGATGGACCAGGCCAGGAAATAAATCCAGCCAATCACCTGGTTGACGATTTCAACAGCGGAACTCCGTACTACCAGGAAGCGAATTCGAGCGGGAGATCTGAAAGGCACAGGTTTAGAAAAAATGTTTCCACCTCTCCAGATTACAGTGGTGTGGCAGTCAGGCTATGGCAAAATACAGCCTAGCGTTCCAGGTCTTACCCGGTGTAGTTTGAGTTGTTGCTGTTCAGGTAAACAGTAACCTGGCCTACATGTTTAGCTTGGACTCCGAAGCTTGTAGAGCTTGCTTCAGGTGGTAATGTTACCTGTAAAACAACAACGCATGACGTCAGTTTCACTTACAGTGACAGGTGCAGAAGTGCAAGCAGCTGATGTTGAAACGAATGCGTTTCTTTTTTAAATATTCCTTTAACTTTACAGTAAAGAGTTTTGAGCAGATCCATCACACACATGCACACTCTTTACAGTGGCTCAGTTCTGTGTTGTATTTTACTAAAATACAGACCACACTGTGAAAGCTTCGTAGCTGCACTCTAACAAGTTCCGTTTTTTTTAAATTCCGGTTTCTCTGTGGGTATCACTTCCCTAAAACTTTTGCATATGTTTTCCTTGCAGCCGTGGTAGGATGCAGATGACAAATGCAGATTCCGTTATAGATTCTCAAAGATAAAAATGAAAATGAAAAACGCGGTTCGCCATTTCACATTTCTATGGTAAGTAAGCAATGGCTAACAAAGACTTAAGTTCCCCCTCCATCCCCTATTTTAAACGTACCTGGTCTGGGAGCTGAACGACGGTTGTGTTTTTTGAAGAATAGGTGATATTAAAAGTGATCTCAGTTCTCACACCTAGCGGGGAGCTGCGTGTGGGAGAGAGAAACACAAGCAGTGTTGAAGTGAGCTCTGCACTAGATCATAACCTTGAGCAATCTTAAGCAAACTAAGAACACTACGTTCAAACCAACACAAGACTAAAGCACAGTTCAGCATCCCATAAAAGAAACAAGCCTAAATAAGATCTTCAGGGCACTTCCACGTACCTCCATCCGATACTTATATTCCTTGAACTGTGGTTTTCTAGTATCACAGCTGCTGGAACTGAGAGGATCACGGTAGCATCTGAGAAAGAAGGAAATGAGATTAGCATGTCAAAGAAATGCCACCACTTTGTAGTCACTGACTTGATGGGAATGATAAATCTCATCTGGCTGCCCGGGAGGCATTTTGGTTCAAGTGGTAATATTTGGGATATGGTTGGTATCAATGTCAGTTTTAGTATTCATTCGACATGTCTTGGCAGTCGCTAAATAGGGATTTGTAGTTCATTATCAGGTTTTAGCACACATGGTAACCTTAGTGGCAATTTACAAACCCAGTATATATAACATGCAAGTTAAAGCTGTACTTGGATGAAACCCATTCCAGGTTTTAATACGAGCTTGATTAGTCACAGCGTGTAGGTAATAAGCTACGGGTGTGTCTCATTAAACTCATAGCAAACTTACCACACCCCGCCAGCATGTGTAAAATGAAGCCCACAGAAGGCAGAAGCCAGCAGTTTTTCATCTTCGTTTTTCTGCGGCAGGGATACACACAACAAACAAATACAAATAATGAAGTGAAATGTCCTTTATTGAAGTAACCGTGGAGTTGTTGAAAATTAGACGCGGTTTCAGTTTTATGTTGTTACAGCACATTGTGTGGGAGACTGGCGTAAACAGTGTTGGGGAGTACCCGGGGAGAAAGAACGGGAACTCGGACCTGGGATACAGGTAGGTATTGTTTTCAGTTCCCCAAAGAGATGCAACAAACCTGCCAGTTTTAATAACAGTGAATAAAAAAACAAAGATATGTGATCATATGTGGCTCACATATGACTGACAGTTCAGAGTGCTTGCTTGACACAAGAACTATTAACTGAGAACTAGCAGCCAGATCACGCGTCACCATACAGAGCTCTGAACTTGTTCCATAATACGCAATAATTTAAATGTTAACTGACCGTTTAAAAAAAAAAAAAACAATAACAATATTAACTTAATTTGTTGAATTATATGTCGAGTCTTCTGAGAACGCATTTCAAAACAAATAAATAACAATTTCTTACCAACTAACGCCGACCCAAGCTGTTCTTTCAACAATTACAATTACACCTTCCTGGTCGGAGTGGCTTAGTCACATGACCATTTTTAGTTTTTCACGTGACACGGCGTACTCTGCCTACGGAGGAGAAGGTCCAGCCAATCGCGTCAGTCTGTTTAGTCAGGTGGCGAATGGCAAGCGTCGTACGGTCTTATAAGTGACTCAAAAACAAACCAGTACTGGACTCTAGTGCCAGTGCCTCGACCTAGCCTGAATTAAATGTTTTAAGCCACGTAAGTGTATCGCAGCCCCCCAGCCTGAATTAAATGTTTTAAGCCACGTAAGTGTATCGCAGCCTGTGTTGTGTAAACTCTTTGGGAAGCGTAAGTAGAATATATGTCCATATTCCAAGTATAGTAATGCGTAGTTGAAAGCAAAACGATAAACACGGGCATGTAATACACTCGCACACATCCATTATCCAGTGTCAGTTGAGGACGTTTGGTGTCACATTTGTAGGTGTTATGTGTTTTACCTATTAATATTATAAATGAAATAATAAATAAATAAATAAATAAAAATAACAGGCAAACTGATTCTAAGTGTTTTGGTAGATGCGTCTGCTTCGAAATACTCTGAAACAAGGTGTCTGCGTTTTAAAGGTACCGCACCTTATCTGACCACTAGAGGGCAACGTTTCCCCTTCAGAATACCTGTGGAGTAAAGACTGGAACTGAAGCAGTATTGGGAGTAGGTATTGTGGCGCATAGGGCTGATTTTTTTTTTTTTTTTTTTTTTTTCAGATAAAAATGCGCGCTAATGAGGAATAACAAGCTTTGAGAATCTCGCCCGTATTTGCAGCACATGTTTCTGTTGTTATAGCAGAGAACACACAGGCTTCAGTTAGTAAAGACTTTTCCTTTAAATCATTATGAGCTAAATAATAAATAAATACATAACCAAAGAGCCAGAACTAGAACCAAATCTTGCTCTTAATTGTATTATTACTTGTACTGTGATTCTTGAAATGTGTTTTTGTTTACGACTGTAAGTCGCCCAGGATAAGGGCGTCTGCTAAGAAATTAATAATGATACAATAATGAAATAAATCAAATAAAAAACACACACTGTGTAATTCTAAAACCAATAAGAAACAACTTCGAACTACTAACACATCCCTGAATTATCCGATTAGTTTATTTCTGGCTCACAGGCTACAAAGTGACAGCCAGCATTCTGCTCCGCTGAGACACAATAATTTGTTAAATAAGCATAAAAAATATGATAATCATATGCTCGAGGTGGTACTGAGTAAAAACACACACAATAAACCACACGTTTAAACTTGTATACTGTGTGTCTGGCCCGGGTTTAAATGTACCGTCCGTGTTATTCCAGGTGGGTCTATGATCAATGGAGATTCACTTCATAAACTGTTCCTTTACGTGTTTAGTTTGTTTTTTTAAAGCTACTGCAGGTAAAGATAATGCATCACAAAGCTCAGGTAACATCATCAAATGCACTATAATATTTCAGTTCTACGGGGCAATGGTAGCACGGTGCTGTGACGTCATACTTTGACGTTCCAATGATATCACAATGACCAAACACGCGCAGGTAATCCATTGCAGCGCTCGACTACCAAATTAAACCACTGTGCAAAACGTGTTCCAAATCCTATTCCAAGGCGTTTGCTCTGTGTTAGATTCGCTTATGCATATAAACCGGACGCTCGTCTGTGTTCCAAAACCGCCGCTTTTTATTACTTTAGCAGAATAACGCAACATCGCGCAACGGATACAGGTCTCACTATGCTATACGCCACCTTACACTGCACTAAACTCCACTCGCTCTGCTACGGGGGCTCTTAAAGCTCATCCCGCACGCCCTGTTATTAAAGTAGTGCAAACAGAGTAATACAATGCTAGCTAATTCAGCAACACGTCACTAACACCGTGTTACAATATAAAGGAACAGAGAAACATTTTCTTGCACTGGTAATGCTGCAGTCTGCTAATGGCATTGCTAGGGTTTAAACAGGGCAACAGCATCCAGCTTTGTAAACGTACGCCAATGGGGTTTTTAACACATTTTATCTTCCAGTAGCAGTCAGTAGTAACCTAACCTGTGTTAAGCTCGTGTAATGATGCGTGTTGGAACAAATGGGCTGCAGATGCCTTAAGAATTAAAATACTGCAAACAGAAGTATTCTCTGCTGGTCCCACTCAGAAAAATAAGATCACAGCGAAACCCGTAAGAGATCAACCTCTGTGATATTGGATAGGCCTGTATTATATTCTCGGTGAGACTGGACAAGTTTTTCACTTCTAAAACCCATGTTGTGTAAGATATTTTGGGATGTTACTTTTTTGTCGTTTTGGAAGAGGAATCATATCGTTGTTTTTGCTAAAGAGGGCATTCTTTTTAGCATTGTTCCCACTCTGTGGTATTCAATAGCCCTCACACCTATCCTAGTTAAGAATTCAATAATAATAATAATAATAATAGCTAATTGTTCAATAGCTTTCCTGAAACAGACGGCCTGTTGATCTGTATAGCAGATCAGTAACCAGGATGATGTTAAAATGACGCCTTGAAAATCACAGGGCCACCTTTCCAAGGCGTATCCCCTATTCTGTTTTTTATTTTTAAAGAAAAAAAATCGTGTTAATGTTACAAAATGAGAAACAAAACATGATAAAACTGCCAGAACACAGCAGTAAACCTTCAGAAGGGCAGAGCCTCAACCAAAAGGGTAGCTGTGCTGAGATGGGGGAGGCAGTGGGTTTCAAAAGTCAGTACAAAATCAGCCACCAGGTTGTATTTCACCTGCCTGCTGGTTAATCTGGAAATTCATCCTAGTGTGTTCGGGGCTTCCCCAGCTTGTTTTATTATGAGTCAGTCTGTCTGCCCCATCATAGTTTTATATAGGTTCACGTTCAGACCACTGCGTGAATGTTAATCATTGAAAAGAGAGTTTCACCTTTGCTTCATATCCAGCATGTCAATGTCAATAAAATGAAACAACACCATTAGCTGTTATTAATCAGTCACATATTGTTCAGATGAAACGTTTTGTGAGAATTCTGAAACGAAACAATACTAAACGAACGCAGATCATAAATCACATCAGGGACTGTAATAACACGAATCTAATAAAGTGCTGACATGTTTCAAACAGCCCTGGGGTCGTCCAAAAAGACTGTTGATTCATTAAATGCTGCTCATCGGGCCAATTCTTGCATTGTCGGAACGTGACAATGCCATTCAGTCAATCCATCAGTGTTGGTCCTCTTTCACTCACTGCCGGGAACTGACTGCAGCTCTGACAAACCTTATTAAACAAACAAACAAAACTGTGGGTCCCCGGGTGGCTCACCTGGTAAAAGCTCAGAGGAGCGCAGGGGGAGCGTTCTGTCCTGGCTGTGTGAAGTCACCGGTCTTCGCTGGACATTCTGAAGCTGGCTCGGTCGTGGGATCGGAGGACGCCCGCTGAACCTTCAGTTCTCCTGAGGTGTGCGGGGAACCGCTGCGGTGAGGGGAAGACAATTATTGGACCTATAATATTGGGGAGAAAATCGGGGGGGGGGGGGGGGGGGGGTAAATAATTGGGCGCACTAAATTATATAAAAAAAATAACTCATTGTAGGTACATCAATTAGCGGGTAGGAATTATAATTGACTTACAAACTGTATTTGATTAGGGATAATACCTGTAGCAGAGTTAAGAATAGCATTGGGGTTTTCACCAGAAGTTGACGTTTGTTTCGTGAGCTGGCCAGCTTTGACACAAGACTGTCACGTTGTTAATTCTGTCTGCTTGCCAAAGACCTTCTGTACTGTGCAAGGGTGCATATCTGCAGGCTTTGCAAAACACACAAATGCCCCAAAAATAAATACCTTTCCTGGCTGAACATACAGTGTACATGCACACAAATCGCCGCTTTAAGGCAAACCAACAAATGGATTATAAGGAATTTTCAGCTCTTGCAGAGAACCGATCACACGAGAACTGATCGCTATTGGCCGGTCTTCCCGTCAGATGCTGTACAGCAGCTGCGATTGCCTGGAGCTTAATGTAACTGTCAGCCTGTCTGACGCACACACTATGCTGGCGTTTGATAATATTTCACAACATGCCTGTACCCACACATACAGCTCTGGCCAAAAATGTTGCATTACCGTCAATTTTAGGATTGAGACTTACTTATTATTTTTTTTAAACTACATGAACATAATTTAGATTTTTTTTTATTTAACATCCTGTAATCAAAGAAACTGCAAAATGATATTGCAGAAGTCTACCGGAAGCCATAATAGCAGCACAACAGTATTTCATTTTAGATTTTGAAATGACACATTTTTTTAATAGTCATTTTTTCGTTAAGTATATGGAAATCTACAAAGCGGTATGTATGTCAATATGTTAACGTAACATTATTCAGCAGGTTTCATTCGACTTTATGAAGCAATAAATAGTGTGGTCAGGGCTGTACAGTACACCCATCCATCTGCTCTTGTGGTTTATCATCTCATGAGAATCCCTCAATGGAATATGTACAGTTCCGGTGTTCTAGTTTTGACATTCTAGAATGCTGCTATTGTTTTCTTTATTCCTACTATTACTACTACTAATAGTATTATTAATAATAATAATAATAATAATAATAATAATAATAATAATAATTCGTTTTTAGGTTGCAACCTTCAATATTACCAGTTAAAATATTTAACGTTAATTAGGTTTACTAACAGGTTTACTCCTAAGTTTTATGACTTGTATCATTTGTAGGTGTGTTTGCACTTGCATTTTTTTGGGGACAGACCCATGGGGTGAAGCTCGAGAACACAAAGCAATATAAATAATAATAATAATATATATATTATTTATTTCTTAGCAGACGCCCTTATCCAGGGCGACTTACAATTGTTACAAGATATCACATTATTTTTACATAAAATTACCCATTTATACAGTTGTGTTTTTTACTGGAGCAATCTAGGTAAAGTACCTTGCTCAAGGGTACAGCAGCAGTGTCCTCCACTGGGGATTGAACCCACAACCTTCCAGTCAAGAGTACAGAGCCCTGACCACTGCTGCCCTATATATATATGAAATGAAGGACTCTGTCAGCATAGACCTAAACCATAAAGCAGTCAGCTACAAGGGAGTTAACTGTGGAAGTTACTAGTTCTGAATTTGCAGCTCTGGAGCCTGTTGAAAAGATCCACCAATCAACTGTCTCACCTTTGATTTGCAAACATGGAAGCTTTCCCCAATGATGACTGATGAAGATGAATTCCAGCTACTTGTCTCCAGAAACCCGAGACGAGAGCTTATGAAATGGAAGAGTCTAAACAAAGAGGAAAGCTATCAAATGTGCATTTGGGAGCATTTCACAGATTAATTACACAACGCTGGCCGCTGTGATGGCTCTGCATACAGGCACAAGGCCCTGGACAGCTCTAATGGGGGCTGGATGAGTGATGGGGGGAGCACAGGCACCACTGAAACGCTGGCATCAGGCTTTGAACTGCATAGCTGTTAAACAGGAGGCTTCGAGAGAGGCTTTGTCAGAACATGAAACGGCCTGATCGAACCACGTGGGTTCCAGGAAACAGCTTGTTTTTTTGTTTTTTTTTTAAAGTCTGAATTGAAGCCAAAGGAGTGTGGTTGAAGACCATTATGAAAACCAGCACCAGGTTCTAGTAAAGTCTAAATGGTCCTGTAGTCTTGCTTTCTGGTAAACTGCCTTTCTTTACAATACTACCCTCCAAAGACCTTCCTATTGGACTATGCATTTACCTTGTATTACTTTGTGAGGGATATCCAGCTCTTTCTGCACATTTGAAATAAACAGCAGCTGTGTCATAAATACACACACCACCTCATTGCAAAGTAGATTCTTAACCTTCCTTGTCGCCCCTCGTCTATCGGGACAGAACCCTTTGCACTTTGCCAGGCTTTTACCACGTTTTACCACGGCAAACTTTTAGAAGGAGCTCTTTATTCGGACCCAGTTGTTTGCCATCATGGTTAAGAACTCGGTGTACTCCTTTCACCTGGTGGTTTGAGTGAGAGACCAGGCAAGGGAAACGCTCTCGATAGTTGGATATTCTGACTCCAGAATACAAACTGACCCAGGTGTGTAAATATGAGAGAGTGTAACAAGCTCAGAACATTGTCAGGGAGCCAGATTCAAGTCTGGGAGCTCTTTGCATTGAGAGAAATAATTCCATACTGCTCTCTGTTATCTCGCTAGAAATACATTTCTTGTTATGCACATGCTTGTATTATCTTCAAGTTGATATCATATATTACCTGTTAATCATTGTTATCTTTAAGAAATGATTTACTTGATATATATTGATTCGGATAAAGAAGTACGTATGTTTGGAGAGGTTACACAACATGCTCCTTCTATTATATCAGTATACGGGTTTTGAATGGATAGACTTTTCATTGTTTCAGTCAAAGTTCTTTAAGGGTACAAGGTACATTTCCTTGAGTCCCTAAATGTCTTAATGAGGAGGTTGAAAATTCATGACTAAAGGTCTTCGGTGGATGGCTGAGAGTTATTTAGACTATTGTGATGACACACGTGTTTACTTAAGAACATTGAAGGGTGACAATTGAAGCCTTCTTTCACTGTGCTAAGAGCGGATTTCCATTTTTGACTAATAATGTTGTGGCTCCTGTATGACCTGCTCTTAGTTAACATCCCCAGCCCCACACTGTGTTCATTAGATACCCTGCATATTCCCAGGGCTAGACTGGGCTACCAAGGTAGGAAGCAGCCCCTGACTCCACAGCTCCAGCCAAAAGCTTTGCATCACCCTATAGAATGAATTCATTTCGCTTCATGAAGTCGAATGAAACCTGCTGAATGATGTTACGCTTACATATTGAATTACCGGGCTGCGTTTATGTTCATTACAAAGCAAGAAAGGGAAAGACGTGACTCACTTACCACTGCAAAGAAGTTAGACTAAAATACAGACACCCTAGAGCATGGAAGTGCACCAGCCTGTGGGCAGGTGCTTCACACAGCAGTGACCTTCAAATACATTCCTTGAAGAGCAGTTTCCATTTCCTGGGGGACTTGCGCTCCAGTCTAGACTTCTTTCAAATGTTCGCACTAGTATTTTACTAATCATGAGCACACTATTACAATACCAGCTCCTGTATAGCCCAGCCTGGAGCTTTGCCTCGTATTCAATCACTCTAAATAGAACAGAATAAGTGGAACTTTTGAGAACTGATCGCTATTGCCTGCTAATACATATTAGAGCAGGCTTGTCCAATCCGGTCCTGGAGTGTTATTCCACTCCAGGTTTTACAGGTAAAAGGATATAGTTAACTACTTCAGGGTCTGGATGGGGGTTTAATTGGTTCACTTAAACAATTTAGAACAGGGTTGGAACAAAGACCAGGAGCTGAAGGGCTAACTTTGGCCATCCCTGCATTAGAGGATACACACTTTTGTCTTTGTGTAGAAATCCACCTAAGTAAACAGCTAGTACTGTATATTGTCGCCATGGTGAATTATGCTCAGTATTAAATAACTGGGCTGTTTAAAAGCATTATACAATCTGTTACTGTCAAGTCTCATATTTGAAAAAGAAAAAATAACTGCCATTCAAAAAAAAAAAAAAAGTATATTTATATAATATGTACTGTATATGCATTTCACCAGTAAATGTGCTGGGCTGCTATAGTTTATGATTGACAAACCGTGCCATTATATAGTGCAAATAGGTTCTTGTAAGAAGGAGAGGGGGTTTTGAGTGCACAGGGGGTGAGGGAGGCCTGACACTAACGATTATCAGAAATCTAATCTTAGGTGAGGCAGTCCAGAATGAGTAATAATCAGGGTCATAATGCCGTCGTTATGTTAATGATCATTGTAATCAAGTCATAATACCAAATCAGAACAGAAACAGAAACATCAGAACCAACGACAGGACATGCTGTGCAGGTGGGGTTTGGGTAAGGAATTGTAATAAAGGTCGTCCACTAGTTTATTCAAACGAGTTCAAAAAAGTCCCTGTATCTCCCTGCCGATAAATCTATCTGGATCAAAGACGTTCACTTCTCAAATAATTTGGCGAAGACATGTTTGAACGGGGGAACATTGCTATCATTAAGTAGAAAACGCTATTTCCTGCCCCAGGTCTTTCACAATTCATGCAGTATAAATGATGGTTGAGAGCTTATAGATTTAGCAGTGATAGGTATTGCAAAACTATTTAGCTGAGAAAACACCTCAAGCGATCCCTGGCACTGTGCTTTTTAAGGATTAAGAATCTTGCCAAAATATCTTCTTGAAGTATGAAGTTCACCGGCGTGATCCTTACTTTGTGTACTTTGAAGGATCAATTCACTTTTATAACCTTATTAAACCCATTATTCTCCCTGGTACGCTATTGAGCAGTGTGGTGTTGATGTTTCGCAGGAGGTAATACTCACTGTCATTACTGTTTTTAGCACCCCAGAGTAGACATTTCTGTCTTCCACTGACTTCGCTTGTTATTTACTGCAGACAGGATAGTCTCTTGAGTTGCAACACAGCTCCTTTTTCAAGAGCATCCTGGATACATCAAACAAACAATCGGTTTCAACAGCCCCCCTTGTACACACTGTGTGCGCCTTGTAAATAAACGAAAGAGAGAACATCTTGTAACAGCAGCAATACTCAACAACAGTGCCAACTCACAGAAGACAAAAGCTTCCTCTTTAACATTGGCAAGCCAAGACAAACTAGAAAAAACTGAATGACGTCTGCGTGTTGAAAAAGACTACGACAGAGATGCTCTGTTACCATTAGCAGCACAGTCAGCAGTCTCTAAGCATTGTGTTTCGGGGTGCCTTTAGAAAGCCAGAGCCCAAGATCATCATTATTGAAGAGTAAGTAGCGGTGCTCCAAATAATTTAGCAGCGCACTGCTACAACTCCTTAAATGATGTACCTGTCATTTTTCTTTTCATCGTTAACATCCTGACAACTTTTTACACTTATAACTTTAAAGTCTGTTTCAAAGCTCTTTTCAAAGTGTCAGCTCTAGTGCACTGGGGTTTGAGATCTGTCCTCTAAATCACTGCAGGAAAAGCAATAATAAAATAATAATAAAAAAAAAACATAACAAGAGATATCATGGATTGTTATTGCTGTGTTATCTGTTTGACAATGTGGGCAATAATACACCTACACTATCAGTGCACTAGAGCAGACATCATTGTTTCTTTAGTTATGTTTTTTTTTTCGTTATAGTTATAGGTATGATTTTTTATTTGTTATAGTTATTAGTTTAATTTGAGTTATAGTTATTATTACAGTTAACTAAACCGTTCTAATTGAAATAACATTTGGTCACAGCGGAGCTGTATGTATAGATAAAGATCCTACACACATTGAAAATGGTCTCAAATAAACACAGACTTTTATAGCATACATTTACAGGTAAAAAATAACATGCACAGAACAAAACTAGAGATAGTTGAACAGAACTAACTTGCAGTTATTATTGGGAGTCTGAGGTCCACCCCTCTCCTGCTTCAGGACAGCTGGACTCAGAGTTACTGGAAGGCAGGCGGGCCGCTTCGTCCTGCCGCGGAGACTTCAGCCGTCGGTCAGGGTATTGTGCACAATATTCATTAAGCAGGGGCGTAGCTAGGAATAGATTTTTACTGAGGCAAAAATCTAATTTTTGTCTAAAAAAAACACCCCTGTTCATGAAGCCTAGAGACTATTAATTATTATTATTTCATTCTTAGCTGACGCCCTTATCCAGGGCAACTTACAATTGTTACAAGATATCACATTATTTTTACATACAATTACCCATTTATACAGTTGGGTTTTTACTGGAGCAATCTAGGTAAAGTACCTTGCTCAAGGGTACAGCAGCAGTGTCCCCCACCTGGGATTGAACCCACGACACTCCGGTCAAGAGTCCAGAGCCCTAACCACTACTCCACACTGCTGCCCAAATTAATGCAAAGTGACCCACCTTGGATGATGTTTGAAATTTCATGACACATATTTTTTTTAAACAAATCTCCCAGCAAAAACAACACCAACCTTGGTTTGCTGCTACTGAAGGTAATGCTGAGACTAGTGACACTGATGCTACTGCTGGGACTGGTAACACTGGTGCTGCTACTGCTGGAACTGGTGCTGTCACTGCTGGCAATAGAGTTTGCCAATCCTCCTATGGCCTGATCTATCTAAACACTGTAACACTTCCTCCAGGGACATGGCTCTGTGGACATATAGCAGGACAAGGCCGTTCAGTCTATGTTCACGCATACTTTTTTTGTTTGTTTGGGAAAATGGGGAAATGTGGCATTTCAAAATACTAGCTATACTACTATTATGGCTTCCGGTAGACTTTTGCGATATCATTTTGTAGTTTCTTTGATTGCATGATAAATAAAAAATCTAAATTATGTTCATATAGTTTTTTGTTTTTTTTTTTTCAATCCTAAAATTCTAGGTGATGCAAAACTTTTAGCCATAGCTGTAGGTCAAAGCACTGCATACCTGACCTGCATGTCCTAGGTTATTTAACCTGGAGAGTGACATTCTCTCCACTCTCAAAACCTTCCCTTCTGTGGTTAACAGCTAGCTGCCCACTTATCAAATCCTTTCTCGATAAAAGAAGGATTGCTCTGTGTTCACCACAACAGCAGCCAAGTCTTGTTATGATCTGCGCCGCACTTTCGTTTGCTTTATCAGATAAACATGCAAGTGTTCCGGTAAATTGAAGGCGCATTTTAAATTTATAGCCTTTTTGTTTCACGTCCGTAAACATTCTGCAAGTATCTAAAACAACAAAACACAAACCCGCAAAAGCAAACATGAAAACAAAACAAAGAACATTTTTTTTTCTGTTTTGACTTGAAAGCCTTATATTTCCAGAGAAGTGCAAGTGAAGCATACAGGAGCTGTCCGGGCAGGAGCTGTACACCTGAAACCAGTTTGGGGTCACCTCCAGGGGAAGCAAGCTGTCAAAATGAAATAGCGTCAGATAAAATGTGAGGAAAGCTCGCTCATGAAAAATGCGTATCAAAAATGATTGTTGTACAACTTCACATAAATCATTCCGGTTGCTGGGGTACGTTACAATTTGCCGAAAATACAACACAATAAGCGTTTGGTTTGGTCTTACTCCTTTATCTGTTACAGCAGGCTTATCTATTGTAAATAAACCACAGTCTCTTTTATTATTATTATTATTACTATGATAGCAAATTTCAATTTGAATGCGTCAGGTTGTGTTTAGAGATATATTCTTTATTCTTTATTTTTTTATTATTACATTTGACTGCAAAGATGATAATAATTTTGACATCCAACATCAGAATCGGGTTACAGATCTCAAGTGTGATAACTAGCATCAACATTCCATCCCACTTGTGCTGTTTAAACGGAGCCCAGATTCTGTTCAAGTCCTAGTTCCTCTTTTCTGTAAATGAAAGTACTGCCCTCAGACCCTTGGCTCGCTCTTTCATCTTTCATCAGGACTTTCATCTCCTGGTCTCTGAAGTTCCAGGAAAATGATTCCCTAAAGTATTTGTTTATTGGCTTTAATTGACAAGGTACAATTGGTGGTTTGGCTTTCCCTATGGTTCCATCCAAACAGCCCTGCTGGAAAGAACCTCAAAAGTACTGACCCTTGTTACAATTTATTACTGTAAAAGCAAAGAAAAGTGAAGTAAAGCACAGTGATAGCAAAAAAACATAATTGTGGTAAAACTGTGAGCTTTGGGTAAATGGGAAAAGCATGGTAAACTGCTAGTCAATTTAGAGATTGCAATATACAGTGAGCATATGTTTTATAAGATTCTGTTACTGTCACTTCCTTGTAGTTCTGTTGCATTGTCCTGGGAAGATCCGGAGAATTTCTTCAGGTTTCTTGTAGTTCTGTTGCATTGTCCTGGGAAGATCTGGAGAATTTCTTCAGGTTTCTTGTAGTTCTGTTGCATTGTCCTGGGAAGATCTGGAGAATTTCTTCAGGTTTCTTGTAGTTCTGTTGCATTGTCCTGGGAAGATCTGGAGAATTTCTTCAGGTTTCTTGTAGTTCTGTTGCATTGTCCTGGGAAGATCTGGAGAATTTCTTCAGGTTTCTTGTAGTTCTGTTGCATTGTCCTGGGAAGATCTGGAGAATTTCTTCAGGTTTCTTGTAGTTCTGTTGCATTGTCCTGGGAAGATCTGGAGAATTTCTTCAGGTTTCTTGTAGTTCTGTTGCATTGTCCTGGGAAGATCTGGAGAATTTCTTCAGGTTTCTTGTAGTTCTGTTGCATTGTCCTGGGAAGATCTGGAGAATTTCTTCAGGTTTCTTGTAGTTCTGTTGCATTGTCCTGGGAAGATCTGGAGAATTTCTTCAGGTTTCTTGTAGTTCTGTTGCATTGTCCTGGGAAGATCTGGAGAATTTCTTCAGGTTTCATGGAGTCTACCTGGAGCACAGGATATGGAAGGCTAAAGACATTTTGGTAAAAACAAAAATTAGAGTCTATGAGTCAACCATTGTTCCAGCTATGGGTCAGAATGCTGGAGCATGGGAAAATCTCATGAGCAAAAAATATTAAGTGTGGAAGAATACTGTGGAGAATACTTTTAAAATAAATAAACCTCCTGTTCCTTCTGTTCTACTTACCACTCGAGGCATCTTAATTCCGTAATGTCACTGGAATTCTGTTACAATGTTTGTATATATTGTGGATTACTTTGGAAGTGTGGGTTAAGCTTCATGTCTGGGTTTTTATATTTCCCATGGCTTTTTCTAACTTTGTTTTCAAGAGTTTCTTCATTGCATTGCACTAGGCGATAAACACTCTTATAAAATATGTAACAAACAACTTTGGAATACCTTAGAGCAGGGGTCTCCAACCCTGGTCCTGGAGAGCTACTGGGTCTTCTGGTTTTCATTCAACCAAGCTCTCAGTTACTTAATTATTGGCTTAATTAGTCATGATTAACAGGTGTTCCGGATCTTTAGCCATTGATGACATATACACCTATAAAACCTGAGGATTTGGGGCTCTCCGGGACCAGGTTTGGAGACCCCTGCTTTAGAGTCTTAGACCCTGCATCTACTGCAGCGTGCTTCCAGCACTCAGTACAGACTGGTTTTACATGGTAGCCTTGCAGCACAGGAATATAGAACCATTTCAAGTCCATAACAGCGACTCTCATGGAATAAAATTCACACCTGGTCATTCTGCATTGGAGATAAAGTTATAACTTTATACATGATTAACAGACGACTCAACAGAGTATGGAAAGATGCATGCTGGGAATAACAAGAAGAGACAGGAAAAGGAAGGAATCGATAAGAGTGCAAACAAAAGTATGCAATGTTATTATAAGAGAGAAAAAACTGAAATGGCAGCGTGGGACATGTAGCAAGAAGAACAGACCATCGCTGGACCAAGGAGATACTAGACTGGATCCCAAGAGATATAAAGCGACCAAGAAGAAGACCTCCAGGAAGATGGCAAGATGAAATTAGGAAACACGCTGGAGCAACGTGGATGAGGGACGTGGCAGACAGGCTTTTGTGGAAGAATCTTGGGGAGGCCTTCATCCAGCAGTGGATTGAAAAAAGGCTGAAGATGATGATGATGATGAAGATGATGATGATGATGATATATGATTATCTCTTCAGGGATAGATATTTAATAAGCAAGCTGTCAGGGTGGAGTAAAACAGGAAAGAAATGTCTCTGATCACCACAAACCAGTACGGGTGGCCCAACACATTTTTGCTGTATACACATATTATGTTTAAAAATACATGAGTTACTGTTTGGCAGCCCGTCTATGATCTAGCAGATGGATATTCAAAGCTGCAGTGTAATGTTTCATTTCTAACTGTTTATATATAAAAAATAAAAAACAAACTTGTAAGTGCAGCTGCTGATGTTGTTTCTTACTAATTTTGCAACAATAATATTTAGTAAAAAGCTAACAAATCATGTTTGTGTGTGTGTGTGTGTGCGTGTGTGTGTGTGTGTGTATGTATGTGTGTGTGTGTGTGTGTGTGTGTGTTTGTGTGTGTGTGGATATAAACATGAAATCCAGGTGGGCTAACTGATAGTTTACCTGAGACAGATCACCATGGATACGGGGGTGGGGAAGTGGTGGTGGGGGTGGAGAGAGCGGAGGTGAAGCTCTGCTTATATAATGGACTGGTGGAGCTTACAGAGTACTGCCACCGACTGACAGACAGACAAACCAGATCACTACCAATCAGAGGCTTGTTGAAGCAGCATCCCCAGCTGAATATTGTAAGTATTTGTTATATTGCATGCTGTGCATTTCTTTATAAACTAAACCGCACTGAAATATGAAGCAATAGTCATTCACGTCTACAATACAAGCTAAAAATGACTCTGGTGTGATTAACACAGTAGCACATTGTTCACCACACAGCACCAATACTGAGAGTAGGCAATGCTGTAGTGCAGTATTCTGTACAGTGATTATTACAGCTATGGACAAAAGTTTTGCATCACCCTGTGGAATGAACTAATTTTGCTTCATAAAGTCGAATTAAAATCTGCTGAATAATGTTAAGTTAACATATTGAATTACACACCGCTTTGTAGTTTTCCATATACTTTGAAATTGAAAAATGTGACATTTCAAAATCTAACATGAAATACTGTACTACTATTGTGGCTTCAGGTAGACTTTTGCAATATCATTTTGTGGTTTCTGTGATGCCATGATGTTAAATAAAAGATCTAAATTATGTTCATATATATATATATATATATATATATATATATATATATATATATATATATGGCCGTAGCTTTAGAGTGAGAGCTAAGGGCTGGCACATTATTGTATTTATAAAGGAATACATTTATAAAGAAAGTGTTTGACAGCTGCCTGTGATTGGTTATTAATGCACACATTCATACCATTCACAGTCATAGTCACACTCCCAGTGCGTAGCAGTTGTAGCAGTTCACGTTTTATAATGAACTTTATGGTTAACTGTTATACAAGCATTTATCAATTACCCAAAATGTGAAAATATACTGTCTGCAAACGTTTGTGTTTGGAAGCAATCAGTGAATGCTATGTGTATACTGCACCAGCACTGCGGTATTGAGGTGAAGTGATTTAGCATATGGTCCATTCACTACTTTGAGTAGCGTTACCAAGTGCTGGAGGGCAGGGTACCTTATTTAAGTGCTGGAGGGCATGCAGTCATGTTGCCTGGCTTTAAACTACAGTACTGCCTTTTATTTAGCAACTTCAGAGTATATTTAGAGAAAGATGCAGGTTTTCTCCAGCTGTGTTTTCCTGAGAGCCTCTTTTTGTTACTCTAGTGCATGCTTCAAGGTAGTCAAGGTTCACAACCAATCTAAATCATTTTATTTTTATTTTTATTGCTATCTAGATAACGTTTACTGTTTCTGGGTTCTGAGTTTGCCTGTTTGGGTTCACAGTCCAACCGTGAAGCACCTGAGCCCTGGGAATCCCCCTCCAGCGCTGCAATGAAGTCCAGAGCTCTCTTCTTCTGCCTCCTCCTGGCATGCTTCTGTCTCAGCCTGGCGCAAGGTCAGTATCGCGAGAGCAGGCTGTGAAGCCACGTGAAATCAGAATATATACATTTCAGTACAAAGTCACGACACCACTTTTCACTTTGAGTAAAATAAAATAAAATTCTTAACCCAATTGAAGGATTCAGCTAATCAATATGTGTTCTGTATCCCTGTGAAAACTCTCTATATATGTATTATACAGCCCTAACAAAGCGTTCCTTATATAACAGTCCTTAAAGTATCTTCAATATGAACCGGAAATGCACACTTTTTAAATTGTTGACATACACCATCTATGTCAACAGTTTAAACAACTAACAATACACTATTATACTTTTTTTTTTCTTAAATAAATAAATAAAACAATTTAAGAACAGGTTTTTATAAAATCACAAAAAAAAGACGGAGGCGTAATATCTTGTTTTAATTCAATTTCCTCAGGTTCCTACGAGAACTGTTGCTTATCGTACGTCAAGAGTGTCAAACCGTCCGTGAAAAAGGCTGTTAGATCCTACAGGATGCAGGAAACTGACGGGGGCTGCAACATCCAAGCAATCGTGTAAGTATAAAAAGAGCACCCCCCACCTTTCCCTTTCTTATTCCTACCTGCTTTCGACTTTATTCACTTCAGCCTCTCTTACCTAGAGAACTTCCATATCTAGCTTTCACTGTATTTCTGGAGGCTCGTGGCTTGCTACCAGGAGGCTGCCGGTTCCCTGCCACTGACTCACTGTGTGTGTGACCATGAGCAAGTCACTTGTGCTCTGTCCTTTGGATGAGATGTAAAACTGAGGTCCTACTGCAAGTGACTCTGCAGCAGCAGTGGATGATGCATAGTTCACCCTCTAGTCTCTGTAAGTCGCTTTGGATAAAAGCGTCTGCTAAATGACTAAATAATAATTTCGCTGCCCTAGTTATTAGTTCTCTAAGTGCTTTATTTCCCCTGTCTACAGTAACTGTTTCCAGAGACTATTCCTAGTGACCCAGTAGGTTAACATAGAGCAGTGTTTTCTACTGAGGCTGGAGCAGGTTACTACAAAACACTTTATTGAAACCCTTTCTTTATTCACGTTTGCAGAGTTTAGAATCTTAAGTCTTTAAATTAATTAATAATGTGTTTCTTTTGACCAGGTTTAAGATGAGGAAAGGAAAGGTGTTTTGCGCCAATCCAGAAACATCTTGGGTGCAAATGTTGATGAAAAAACTCGATGCGAAAAACAACAAAGCTGAAGTACGTGCTTTTATACCACACAGGGCCCTAACGAAGTAGAGCGAAACTTTAAAAGCTATTTCTTTTATATAATATGGTAATCTAAGCTGTGAAAAACCTGCAGTTGTATTGTTTTTAAAAGTAGTAGAGGCAGAAAAGCTGTCCTCCCCTCACCTTATCAATGGCATTCAACTTTTAAAAGCCGATTGGAAGAATATGAGTTTTTACCCACCTCTGATTAAAACTGTTGCCGGAAGCTAATTTAATGCTTTATTGTTCTCTGTTTGTTCCGTGTATGCAGAACCCAAAGAAGTCTGACTGAATGGAACCCTTCCAGCCACTGGTTTCATAGCATGCAAGAAATGAGATCAGTCGTTTTCAGGCATTCTGTATCAGCCTGTAAACTGGCAGTAATTAACATGCTTGCAGTGATGCAGGCCCCCCAGGGCATCTTATCCTTCTTCTGTCCTGAGAAATGACATCACCGGGCTTCCACACTGCATCCTCTCTCTTGCTACACTGCCACAACCAAACCAAAGAATCAGTCAACACTGGACAATCCTGATTGCTGTCACTAACTGCATACACACCGTTCCATAAAAAAAATGCTTATGTCCATTATGTAGCAATATTTTAATAATAATAATCTTTTTTTTCTTTAATGAAAATGTATAAGCAGAAATTGTGTGTTACGATTCGTGCAAATGCTTCTAATTATATAAAGATAATATAGACAGGATTGCATGACATCATATGTTTAATTTTTGTCAAATGTGGTAATTAAAGGCTAAATATGTGATACATGTGCATTTTGACTTCAAGCGCTCTGCCGCTAATGTAAATACAAGACCACTGAGAAATTGAGGAGAATTAAGATTTTTTTCCCCTGGTACCCAAGCATTAAGCTTTAATCGAAGGAATGTATTTTTTTTATATCACGCTTTATTTTATCAATGGCTGCTATTCTATAACCAGTATGGGTTGGGGGGGGGGGCACACATTGTTTTATATTGCTGAACTGAAATGTGAAATATACAATTGAAAAGAATGATGCATAGTTGTTCTGAAAACCATTATCATGCTATTTTTTTATATCTTTTTTGGATCGTCTGCTCTCGCATGTAATCTCCTTGTCCTTGTGGTGTTGTCTAATTTGGGAGGAGCGGGGTCCATTTTCATCAAAAGGGCTCCCAATGGAGACCAAGGATAAGGCAAAGCAAGTTGTAAATGTTTCCTGTGTGCCTGCGAGCCATGATTGTGCTCCTCTCGTTGTTTGTTATTTGTTTGTTTGTCCTTGTACAATTTTTTAACGTCCTTGTTTAATCCCATACGCACTGTGAATGCATCTCTGTAATCGTAAAATGAAAATACATTTTGTTTTTTGGAAAAAAAAAAAAATGGTGTGACTTTATTTTTAGGGGGAGGGGAGGGATTTGAGGCTCCTTTGAAATGATTTCTTCTGATAAGACATGACACGACCGAAAATGGTTTGATTAAATTTGCCGGTACACAAAGGTGGTACTAAAAAGGTTTTACTCATTGCCCAAGATCAGATACAGCTCAATACAACACCTGTAATGAATCTCCTCCCAGCGGCTGAGGAGTTCATAACACTGACATCAGCATAAGACCCGTTGAATGGTAAGATGTTCGTCTTTGAACCATGTGGTTTGTGGTTCACGTCCAGCCCTTGCATTTCCATTCAATTCAATGGGCTGAGATGCCAATTCATAACACACTTCGCTAACTGAGGGTAAGAACACTTAAACTATAACATGGAAGATAAAGACAGAACAATAACACTTATTGGAGCCACTCGGAAAGATTGAAACACCATAAATAACTCCAGTCCTTCGCGTTCCATTCGCTCCCACATTTTACTCAAGATTATACACGTCAAATCATATTGCAGCAGCAGTGAGGAAGCAATCCGCTTCTTCAATATGACTGGACATGACATAGGTCAATAAACTGAGATCTGGCTGTGTGAACCCAATCCTTGCCAGGCAGTGCAGTGCAAGAGCGAACGCCCCAGAGCTGTGAAGAATTTAAATATCGGGACTTTCTTCCTATGCATCGGGACGCGGGACATTTGCTAGGAAATCAGGACTGTCTCGACCATATAGGGACTGCTGGCATGTATGTTAACCCCGAACAGGTTGGGCCGTCTTCAAAGACATGCTGAAAACGTACTGCCGTTTACTGGGGTTCAGTTTCTTACAAGCTAGCAATCCAGATCTCAGCACGGCCTGTCTGTTCCTGTTCTTCCTATGATTGACAGTTTCCTACTGGCGGCAATTCATAAATGAACACTTTTGTTACTCAATCAGACTTTTGAAGAGGTTGGCAAGGCTTACTGATTTTGTGCGACTGCATGAGAAAACACAAAGGAGTATTTTAGCACCACTGTGCGATGTTGCAAAGACTGAGTCACTTTAATAAACCATGCCAACAAAGGAAAATAAAATAGAATTGACAGATCTGAATAGAATCGCATTGTTTATCCTAAAGACTATTCAAAACATCGGCTGCAGACCATTGCAACACCCCAGCATTTCTCATAATAAACGAGGAGTGCTGGTCACGGATGAAAAATATCTAATATAAACTCTGGAACGTTAGTCAGATTTTGTCTGCAATATTATATTACATGACAAACGGATTCAGTGGGATAGTATCACTTGTGGAATTGTCACTGTGTGTCTCGGACCTCGGACGGGTTGTTTAATCAATGAAAACACTAAGCAGATTCAAACCAGCACTGTGTTTTTGCACTTGCATGCGATTCATAAGCCTTTGCTGCTTAGAGATTGCAAGAAGCTATTGCATTAATCATGTGGCCAAAAAGGGTACCAAATGATTATTACTCAGCCTTTTAAGCGCCTGATTCAAAAAAGCGAGCCTGCCTGCGTTCTGCAAATATAAGCCAGTGATTGTTTGGAGGCACAGACAGGTACAATGCTGGACTACCTCACCTAGGGTATCAACAGATACTACTTAGTAGGCAAATATCACCATCAGCGAAACAGAGGGCCAAATCTATACAAATCCCTCAAGTACAAAACCCCTCAAGTACAATCATATCTGACTTGTCCCTGACGTTGCTCCAGTCCAGTGAAACAGTCGCACTTAGTTTGCGTTGATGTACATACTGTGACAGGTCAGAGCTCCTGCACATTGTGGGGAATGTCTGGTTTGTGGCTCTTTTAAACAGCCACAGGTTTAATTGATTAATTGTTTTATTGAGCCAGGATCACCTGGCACTGATGTAATTAAGTACACCTGACTGTAATTAGCAGGCAGGTATTTAAACAGGTCTGGAAGGTGTGTCAGGTGTCTGTGTTAAGGCCTAAAAAAGAGAAACGTAAAGTTCTGGCAATACTTGATACAGTATATGTATTGTGGTTGCCAGTAAACGGTTTAGCCATCTGGTTTTATCAGTTAAAAGCTTGTAAAAGTTTAGTTAGCACCCCTGGGTGGAGTTAGGCTTCTGTTTTGTTGATTTTGTTTTGTGAACCTCCCTGTTTTCCTCTCTATTTGTTGTGGCAGTCCAATACTTCTTTATACTCGAAAGACAGCGTGAACGGTCCCAAGAGGGGCAAAGAACGCCCCACTTACACTCTTTGCAACCCAATGCAATCCACTATGAATAAAATGGAGGGGGGAAATCGTGTAAGGAATTATGCCTTGAAGCACTGAGGATTTATTTAATCAAAAGGATATCAAATAGGATTCAACATTAATCCCCGTGCACATCAACACAGCTCTTCAGTTCTGGTTGGCTGTGTTCCAAAAACGATTTCAGCATCTGCTTAGCCTAATGAAGCCTCAATAAAGGCTTCCCACAAATGCTGCAGTGTCCCACAACGATGTTGAAATATGGTTTATTGCTGTCTGACTGTTTTATTATAGCTTACTATGACCTTCTGGGCATTTAAGAGAGGTTTATAGTTCAATTTCTCGAAGGTCTAGCTGCAGTAGCTGGTGCTTTCCCCAGTTTCGCTCTGTGATCCAAACTGGCCTCCTGCACTGTGAAAAACAGCCCAGCAGTGACCTGCACCGCGTACCAGGGCTTGGTTTTTGAAGCAGAAGCAGAAACAGTTTATTTTTGCATTGGTAGCTGATGCCATGCACAGATCTGATTTAATACCACTGCCAAGCAGAGCATGTTTATGCTCACCCAGACAGCACTGGCTCTTTAGGATGCATGGGAATGTAATTAAGTACAACTAACTGGGCATGCATGCCCTGTAATTTTCCTGGCAGGCCTATGACATGTGATACAGTCGGTACCATAAATGTACAGTATGATGCCCATACTGATTACTTCTTCATGAAGTAGCATATTCTTAAAAGGTAAACAAGTTAAGATGCGTATTAATAATGCATTCTTCTTTTGCCAGCTACAGTAAACACCATAAGAAATGCTATCATTTATTGGGAGACCACAGGAATTTAAAAATGCATAAGATTTGCAAGCCTTGTGTTACAAAGCTGTGCTGAGCTCTGAAACACGCCTCCCATGTGGACAGGATGCTATGAAAGCACAGGTACACATTTGTCTTTCTTTGCATTCCAGCTGTGTTCATTCTGGCTAAGCAGGGGGAAGGAAAGCGAAATTGCGTGAGAGTTTTGCATTCTGTGTCCTTGCCAGTGCTTCATTCTTTGCTCGTTTGTCAGAAACACTTCCTAGCTTGCCTTTCGCTGGCTCCCACAACCTGAATCACATTTCTTAAATAGGTCATCCAGCCAGCATGCTGCCACTGCAGTTCTTATCTCCCATCTCCGTAAATACTCCCCTTGTTGAGACACTCAAGTTTACTTGGAAGAGGGAAACGCATTGAGCAGGAACACTTGCTAACTATAGTGCAGTCCAAGCTTGCACCCCCTTTGTCGTGCATCACGCTACAAACTTTAATGTCCTGTTTCCTAGGCAATCAGCCAGTAAAACCATTTATCAATAAACTCCCTCACCACAGCCAGACAAAATAAGTTCATAGAAGGAGAATAACAAGTATCTAGTGAAAGCATATGGTAATGCATAGTCATGCATGTTTTACGAACAAGCAATACTGTGGTTATTTTCACCTGGGAATGCACAGTACTGTTTGTACCTGGCACTGCAAAATAAGAAGTGACTAAACTTCAGGGGAATAAATATTTCATCCGTGATTGTGGATTTTATATCTGCTTGCTTTGTTGTTTACCTTTTCATGAAAAGCGTTTTTCTGATTACATGTTGTAGAATCTATCTACTGACGCATATGCCAGATCGGAAGAATTCTGAATCCATCCATGTGACAAACAAGCCAGCTGATACAGAGAAGCCCTGCTAGAATTACCAAGGGGTTCTGATCCTCTGCCCGCCTTGGAGGTGTAATGAATTCCCTTTATGGGGAATGGGTTTCAAACAAAGGGGTACATTTTCCAAATATCCATTAGCGCATTTTTTTTTTTTTTTTTCAGAAATGAAAACCAACTCCATTGAAGTTAGCAAATCAGATATAAACGATTTGGAGCACAGGAACTAGCTTTGACAACCTAGCCCAAGGGCTTTGAGGTTTGGGAATCCTGTCCTTTGCCCTGCAGCTCACAATCCAATGATCTACTGCCCACCATGCTTAGTTTCAGTGAGAGTATATAATTACAAACGTAATCTTTACCGCAGGGTCGTAAAACAAATGATAGCGAAGGTGTCAAAGCTGTTCATTGCCCAGCACAGCATAAAAGACTATTGTGACGCTCCTTAAGTAATCCTGAGATTTTTTTAAATTTCATCGCAGTTTTATTTTTATCGCATGCTGTACACCAATATTCTTAAGGGTTTTAAACCCTAACGAACACAGATTTACGACTTGATAAATAGACATCTGAAAATCCTTCACATGTAAATAGTGTTTATTCCACCAGCTACATAGCTCATATTTATATTTATTCATTTTGAGCCATAATAATCTCTTAATTTCCATGTGAGAATGCGGCTGGATTAGACCTGATTGGTAGAGAACATTATTATTATTATTATTATTATTATTATTATTATTATTATTATTATTAATCAGTCTTTTAGCAGACGCTGTTATCCAACGCAACTTACAGAGACTAAGGGGTGAATTATACATCACAGCTGCTGCTGCTGCAGAGTCATTTACAATAGGACCTCGGTTTTTTCCGTCTCATCTGAAAGATGGAGCACAAGGAGGTTAAGTGACTTTCTCAGGGTCACACACAGTGAGTCAGCGGCTGAGCTGGGATTAGAACCGGGGACCTCCTGGTATCAAGCCCTTTTCTTTAACCACTAGACCACAGTGAGAACATTATATGATTATGTATGTGTCAGGCTGAATTGCTAAATTGATTGGCAATTTATCCTGGCCCATCTGTATTTCAGCACAGATCTTTGTGCTAGCAGTTAGTTCTGTTTTGGACTGCAGGGGGATGCTAGCTTTCTCTGCTACATAGAGCTATTTTGTAAGAAGCCTGTTCTGCAACCTTTGTTTTGTTGAATGATTGAAAAGTATTTTATTTTTTGATTGAATTAAATAAATGAAGTGCTGTTGACAGAAGCTGGATTTAAGAGGGGGGTGGGGGGTGTGCTATCTGTGTCATAACAAGAATGGGCTGGGAACAAACGTCTTGGGGCACAAATGGAGACCAGATCATACTGCGGTATGAATGGGCCCCATGTGACAAAGTGCTTTATTATTGCAATTCAAATCATCCTGAAACCAAAAGTTACCTTTTTAATCTTCCAGTTTATGAGCCATTCATTAATCTCACACTGTAATTTCTCTGTCAAGCGTTATCTCATTAACCTGTGCAACACTGTCCCAATGTTACAGACTCCAATGCATACTCAATAAACAGTCACTCCAGTAACAAAGCATAATACCTTCATGAATCATTCCTATCTTTTTTTTATCAGATTCACAGCTGCCTCAAGATAAAGGTGAGTTTATTAAAAAGGCTTTGCAAGCCCTGTCTCACCTCACAACAGTTTTGTTATTCACTGTTAAGGCAAGGTGTGCACACTGCATCCACAGCAAGAAGGTTTTTTTTTTTTCTGCTGGAAGTTCTATTGGAACCAGCTGAGGTTCTGAAGATTGTTGGAACCCTGTTGAAAATTCCATCTGAAAATCCCAGCATTCCGAATAGATAAGGCAGATTTCTCCAGCAATTAGATTCAATAAGGAGTGGAAGCAACAAGCAATTGGCTATACAGTTTTACTGTAACTTTACAGTAGTTGACTGATTGTGTTCGTCTGTCACACTCTGCCTGGCGAACACAATACTGCCTTGATTCTGCATTAATCTTAACCCAACTTTTCTTATCATACACTTCTATGCATTTGGTTATAATATGATAAACTCTTAAGTCTTTTTATCCTTTCAAGTACAGTGTAACTATTAAGTTATTATGTATGTGTTTGAACTCCTTTTTGTGTTATCAGTATACTGTCTCTTAAAACCAGCATGTCACCAGATAACCCACTAGCAGTCATTGCTGGAATTATCAGCAGTAAATTATATATATAGATAAAGTGGCAAAAAAAAGTGTTGCAAAACGCAGATTGAAGTCTGTTGAAACACATTAAAGCGAGATTTATTTTCTTTTTGTTTTTAATGAAAATAGTAACTAGTAAAAACTTGCAAATACCTGTGAAGTATTTTTTTTTTTTATGGTACAGGATGTGCCAGGACGGGTTTCCATGATGTGCTGCCAAAGGTACAGCAATAGTAAAATAAAAGGGGGTTCTGCACTATCGCATGTAGGACCATTACAATTTATGACTCTAATTTCTCATGTGTAAGGTGGTAAAGTGTGGGTTGAGAATGAAACCAACGTAACAGCCAGCGATTATGATAAGGGTTACTGGAAAAGGCGTTCATGGTGTATTGTTAACTTTTCAGTTATCTTCAAGAGGAAATGGCTTTAATATATATGTGATGTACTTATCTAACCTTAAACATCCGGTGAATATTCCTAGCAGTTTCACACGAGGTGTTCTGCTCCTGCCTTCCATTGTAATATAACTTGGAATCCACTGAAGAAAACTGGTAACACAGCTCCCCCTGCTGGTGACTTGATATTCCGCCTCAGTACTTTTCTCGTTCCAGATACTGTATTTAACAAGTGAAAAACAGGCCTGCTTCAGCACAATTGATATTGAATGCATTTGGAAATCGTGGTTCACTAAAGTCACATGTATAGAAAAAAAACCATATATATAAAAATCATATTGCACGTCACTCTTTGTTCTAAGTTATATACAAATAAACAAGTCCAGCAACAATTGTGGGACTATCTTACAATAAGACCCATGCTGTATCCATGTTGATAAAGGAAATCGTGTCTCTTTTATTAGATTGAAAAAAAAAACACATCGAAAAACACAAACCAGAAAGACTAAAGATGTCTTCTCGTTAACATTTTAGTTTTTTTCTATTGGTCACTCAGTAAAGAAGCATTGCTATTTTGTCCGGCTATGTAAAAAAACCAAGGCTTTAAAATCCATGTTCTTCTTATTCGCATCATTATCACTCACTTATTTCTTGTTATGAAGGGCAACACTTTACATTAAGTGTCTCTGATTACTGTATGCTTATATAGCAGATACTTAGCAAATACATGTGGTACAATGTACTTAATGAGTAAATCATTTTGCATGATATAACCCTAACCCTAACCCTATTCCTAATCCCCCCTAACCCTAACCCCTTTCTGATACAATTGTGTACTTACATATATCGTACATAAAGATTTACACTTTAAGGACATTGTAACTATGCATAAAAACATTGTAATTATGTGGAAGTACACATGTATTTTACTATGTGACTACTATGTAAATACACAGTAATTAGAGACACTTAATGTAAAGTGTTATCTTATGAAGATCTGTCTTCAACGCTATGAATTTCTAAACTGCAACTTCCAGGTAAGTATCACATCCTGTGCTGCAGGTCATGCTGATTAGAGGCAAGAACCCAGACAGCGAGGATGAAGCTGATTCAACTTAAGAACCTGTGAAAAAAAATTATATTATTATAATTACTGGGATATGAACTTTATTATGCCTTGGCAAAACGTTCCTGATAAAATCTGCAAAATAAATGTTAAATAAATACATGCTATTACATTCTATTTATTCGCACGTGCAGCGTGCTGTAACGCGCATTCAGAGAATCACGCAGACGGTGGATGCAGTCAGCTTGTCCACTGCCAGGTTCTTGCTCCAGCCTTTCCTTGATCGGAAGTCGGGACACTCCGCAGCGAAGCCCACCGCTTCCACGAACCTCCTCTTCTGCACGCGGTACAGCAGGATGCGGTAGATACCGGTGATGGAGCTCTGGGAGTCTCTGAAGCCGTTGTTCTGGATGTGAGCGTCAGTGATCCCCAGCTCCAGCAGGGCGTTCTTCACCTCCTGCTCCTCCGTTTGCTTGGGCACGCAGTCTGCCAGGTGAGCCGGGGTGAGAAGGAAGGGCTGGTATGGCTGGGGGAACTCGATCCCCTTGAGCCAGGGGCTGGACATCACCTGAGCGATGGAGGAGCGGTCCACCGGCACGGGACGCAGGATGCCTTTGATCACCTGCTGGCACTGCTCCGGAACGTGGGCCGGGATGGTGTAGGAGCCCTGCAGGATGCAGCGTTTCAGCCTGCCCAGGTTGTCTGCATGGAAAGGCATGGTGGCAGTGACCATGAAGTAGAGGACTATGCCGAGTGCCCAGATGTCCACGTACCTCCCTAAGTAGCCCTTTTCCCGGAAGAGTTCAGGGGCCGCGTAAGGGGGGGAGCCACAGAAGGTGTTCAGGAGGTCGTTAGGGCCGCAGGTCGTGCTGAAACCAAAATCTCCCACCTTGACGCAGTAGCTCGCAGTGTAGAAGATGTTCTCTGCTTTTAGGTCCCTGTGGATCACGTTGATGTCGTGCTGAAAACAGAAAGAATAAAGAAAATATATACAGGGTGATTAGACAGTAAGTTTAGCACATCAACGCACCATACCATTGATGTGATAAACTTACTTTCGAATGACCCTGTATTTGAACTATTTCAGAAACAGTTACAGTTTAGCCACAGAACAGTAAAAGTGGCAAAGTGAACGTGAAAGCAAATCTCTTAAACGCTTCCCAATGTCCTTGAAAGATCAAGTCAAACTAGTATTTAAGACAACATGTAAGGAAAGACCATCCATCTATTATCCCTGTATAATACAATACGCACCAAAACATTGTGTCTTCCCCATGCTAAATCACCTATCTCTTAAGATTGTAATTGCCTGCTATTAACTTTGTCTGCTACCGCTGCTCTAAAAGATCCATGTTTCTTTCTACCACCCAACTCAGAGAGTACAGTCATGCAATAGGAAGCATCACCTTTCAACAGCCCCACCCCACCCCAGTCTCAGAAGCTCACCATGTGCTTGACTGCTGAGATGACTTGTGAAAAGACCAGCTTGCTCTCCAGGTCCGAGAGGCGCCCCCTGGTGCTGATCCTGGTGAAGAGCTCCCCGCCGCCCGCGTACTCCATGACAAGGTGCAGCCGGTTCAGAGTCTCCAGCACCTCGTACAGCCGGATGATGTTGGGGTGGGAGAGCTTCTCCATGCAGGCGATCTCGGAGTCAAACAGACTCTGGGACTTCTTATCCAGACGGGACTTATCCAAGATCTTGATAGCAACCTTTTCTGGGGTGAAAAGGAAGGCGAGTCGGTGTATGCATTCCTCATTAAATCATGCAGAAAACTACGCTGCCGGCACCCTATAGAATCAGCTAATCTCGCTTCATAAAGTCGAATGAAACCTGCTGAATAATGTTACGTTAACATATTGAATTACATACTGCGTTGTAGTTTTCCAGCTGCTTAACGAAAAACTGACAATTGAAAAATGTGACATTTCGAAACATGAAATACTGTACTACTATTATGGCATTGGGTAGACTTTTGCAATATCATTTTGTAGTGTCTTTGATTACATGATGTTAAACAAAAGATCTAAATTAGGTTAGTTTTTCTTAAGATTCTTTTAGACACACATAAACACACACTCACACACACACACACACAGCATACCCTTTGTCAGCACGTGAATTCCCAGTTTGACCTGAGAGAAGTTCCCGGAGCCGATTTCTCCGCGGATCTGATAGAATCCCATTCGCCGGCCCAGCGTGATCTCCTCTACCACCTTCTCGTTGTGCACCATGTCAGAGGTCACCTTCTCGAAGGGGGTGAGCTTCACCTGCGGCTCCTCCCTCTCCTTATCCTGGTCCTTCCTGTCCTTGTGCTCCATCTCTTTCCTGCTTCGCCGCTCCTCCGTTTTCTTGCCTCGAGGAGACGGATCTCTGTTTCTCGTCCGCCCCCCTTTGGAGTCTTTGGTACCTGTTATCAGAGAACATTGTTATTTCGGGGGATCACAGAAGCAAACCTTTATATAACGGAACTGGTTGAGATTTGGTGGAGGAGCAGGCTAATTCTGTATCTTTTTATGTCGTTGAGACTTTGAATCTGGCTCGGCTGACAAGGAATATGAGTTTCCCCCAATTGACATGTCACAAAACCATTTCAGCTCATTTCACATTGAGAGTGTCCCCTTGGTTAAAAAAACAAACAAAAACTGTACACTTAAATACTGATAGAACATACCATATTGTCAAAAAAACGACATTTGAATTAGAAAATACAGTCTTACTTACAGAGTACTTTTCTCCTCATCTGTTTCTGCATCCTGATCAGGGCAGTGTCGCTGAAAACCATTGCCTTCACCGTCTCCCCCCGAACTGAAGCAAGTCAGAAATAAATATCTTCTAGTTTTATAATCTTCTTTAAAAAAGTTATATATTTGAAGACTAGGAGACTTCTACTGATCCATGGCCTGATGGAAAAATAATCTTGCACAGTCAGATCCAAACCTTGGAGAATGGCCAAAGGCTCTTTGAAGATTTTGTAAAGACTGTGATACAATGGATAACCATGCTATAAAACAGAGAGCTGTATAGAGAGCAGAACCTCAAGTCTCAGTGGTGTCTGGAGCAGCAGTGTTACAATGACAGGCTCAGGGATCACACCTGTGCTTGTCAGGTGTCTTATCAAGTGGTTTTATGCTTGTCTACCAGGAGGCTGAGTCTATCTAATCCCCTGAGCAGAGTGCCTACAGGGTCTAAATTAAGAAGCCATGGTTTACATTTGCATCCTTAGTCAAAAACATGGAAGATTAGCCTTCTTCCATGCTGCACGGTACTTAGTCATGTTCTTACAGTGAAAGCAGAACCAGAAGTAAAAAAAAAAACAACAGAAAGGCTGTGGCGGTTCATGTTTCAAGTACAGTGCTACAGAAAAAAAAAGAGCTGTAGACAGGAATCAAATGATTATTTTCCATGAAGGGCATGTTGTCAGCTATCAATGGACAGAAACACGTTTCCACAATTGTCGTTTTTCATGCCGGATGAGAGTTCTGGCACTTTCCTTGCTCGTTCTGGTAGCTCTTCTTCAGCAATGTCAGGATCTTCAATCTGTATAGATCTGCATAGTCACATAATTGCATCTCCACCAGATCTGATGCAGCAATCTGTTATTATGGCAGGCATCCAAGTTACACCAAGACTCAAGCAGATCAGTCCCTTATAACAGAGAGACTGACATCAAATTATTAAACCATACTTTTTTTTAAAACACACTTTACCATACATCTGTGTTCTTTAAAATATGCTTGCTCTATGCGTTACCATGGTATACTGCAGTGAGCTTTTACAAAAGTGTATGTCCTTGAGATATTCCAATCCTGTACCCTGGCTCTCCTGCATAAAGCATTAAGCTGCAGGTTAATGCCGAGAAGCACCATTCCCTGACAATGTCATATTTGTCATACACTGATGATGAGTCATGGAGGTCCGATGATTTTTTTGCAAGCTCGACGTTTTTGGAGGTGATTGGTTTATCCTAATACAAATAAACATCTTCGGATAGTCTGATATTGAAGTAAGAAATGCTACATTGTAAAGGAGGATCCCACTGCAATGCACTTTGTGAATTTCTATACTTGTTATGTATTGTCCAGAGAGGGGTATTTTCAACGCAGTTTAATTAAACAGACAGTTTGACACTCCGAGGGTTCAGTTCATTCAAAGACACAGGCATGTTCTAACTATCGTGTCACGTGCAATGTTAAGCGCATTGCCCTATTTTGAAGCGAGCGCAGTGTTCGCCCCCTATCATTGACGTATATAATCTTACAGCATGAACAAACATTTACCTGCTCCTGACCGCAACTTGTTACAAGCTGTTTGTTCCTGTCAGAAAACGTGTGCATCCCTGCAAAACGGGTTCACTGGGGTAATGTTTAGTTACAGTGTGACTAAGGCATGTCTGTATATCATTCATATTACTATATATATATAGGCTTTTTTCCCACCCAGTACTGGTAGATGGGTGAAAATGTGTTGAAACAATTAAATAATCTAACTGTAATTAGATCTAATAAAATAATTGTACACTACCTGCTATCTGTGGGCCTTTCATTCAGATGAGATCCAAGACTGAACAATCAGTTATGTCTGCTGTATGTACAATGTGATACAGGGCAACACTAAGCCTGTGTTCTGATACATAACCCTCAAGTCAATCCTATTAGCAGCAGTGTACAGATATTAATATCTTTTAGCCAAGGATTACAGTCCATAAGACAGCAGTTAGATCTGGAGGGCACAGTCCACTTTTCCTAATGTATGTTGAGCATGGTAATTTGTAACACCAGGAAAGCACGGTTTTTTTTATGGCAATGCATACCAAACGACTTATATATTACACTGTATTGTAATTACACAAGTGTTCAGCAAATTAATTGAACACACAGGAAGGAAGCTGCTGCGCTCAATGTAAATGCTTCTAGAAAGAACTATGTCGAGCGGTTGTCACTCCATTGAGGCACCCGAGATTTGAGTGCAAGCTCAGTGTTACAGAGAGCTCAGTGCTGGCGAGGTCAGTCAGTCAAGTGCAGCTCATGGTCAACGTAAGTAATTGTAATGGGTTAATAATATCCCGTGCTTAATATTGCAATTCAACCTCTGATAAAGTCAGTCACCTGAACTTTAAAATGGTGCAAAGACCATTTCTTAAGCACTCAAGACCTCGACTTTAAGCGGACACAGCTCCTTCTGATCGGTTAATGCAGGTTTCATATTAGTTTTAAAATGGTATATATATATATATATAAAAAAAAATAAAAATAAATTAAAAAGTTTGTTGTTTCTCGCAGTATATAATGCAACTTCAATGCTAATGCCTGAAAAGTACCGTTTACATCCCCCGCGCAAATAGATTGAGGAGGAGTTTTGCAGTCTGGCGGGAGAAGACAACTTGCGCGTATTCCTGCAAGCAAGTTTCAAAGGATTTATAACGTAAGCGCCTGCATGACAACTGCGGGGTGCGTAGTTTACGTACTATCAAACCATTAGGATTGTTTGTGTGTGTTGACTGCCTGTGTAAAGGATGGCGGCGGCAGGAGCAGCTCCGGCAGGTCCGGTCGAGTCAGAGCTGGACCGGAGTGGGACAGAAGAAGACCCCAGAGAAGCGGTGTCGGAAGAGGAAGGTTGTCCGCAGCAACAGGCCGGGGCTCCGAGCTCGGCCTCCCACAACCGCCTGGCGAAGCTGCCGCTGTCTCGGATAAAGACACTGATGAAGGCCGATCCAGATGTGACGCTGGCGAGTCAGGATTCAGTGTTTATCATTGCTAAAGCTACAGTAAGGATTGTTTTGTTTTTTAAATAATGTAACGCACTGTAATATTGATAAACAAAACTAACGTTTACGTGACTCTGTCATCAAACGCATAACAACAAAAACATCAGTACTGTACTGTCTGCAGTTACTGCTTGCATCCAAAACGCGGTGTTTTACTGTTATTTGTTAAGCGGTGTTTTTTGGCACTGTTATGTTGCTACTGTAGTACTTTAGTAACTGTGTTTTGTGACGCATTTTTCTCTATACATTATTACACAGCACGTTTGTCTATATAGTACGTGAAGCCTAATCATTTATGGTATACTGTTGGCAAGCTGCACAGTATTTTGGGATTTAAGAAGCAAGCAAGTCTTCTGAATTATTTGTTCAGATCAATGCATTTGCTGTATGCTTGTTTGCTAGTTGGTTGTTTTTGAGGGATGTATTTGGCATCCATGCACAGTTTATTTAAGTTTTTTTTTTTTATTTATCATTTTGATGTAGTAGAGGGATGGGAATAAAACACCCATTGCCTAGTAGTTTGATCCATTCCTGGTTTTACTTTTGAGTTCAATAAGACACACCTGAGCTTGTTCCCTATACGCTGTTTCTAATCAGACTTCTAGTAAAACCAGGAATGGGTGAAACTGCTATGCAGTAGGAGTCTTTGTATATAGACTTATGTGTTGTTCTCCACTTTTGACCTGTGAACCCTATTCATCCTCTCCTTATACCACTCTGTTGATTCACTTCCAGTGCAACAGGTATTACGACCCTGTTGAATTTGTGTTTTTTTACTAGTTAACATGAAAACAAAAAAAGTTTGAAAGAAATGAGGGTCTTGAAAGAATGTTGTATATGAAAATGTTCTTAGACTAGGTTAGCTACCCCTTAAAGATACCAACATTAGCAAGGCAGAAATGCAGTAAAAGTAGTACATCTCAAGTGATGCTTGCCTCATGTCCTAACAGTAAAACTGTGTTTGTATTTGTATTTACAGGAGTTGTTTGTTGAAACAATAGCCAAGGATGCTCTTGTTTATGCTCAGCAAGGCAAGAGGAAGACCCTGCAAAGGAAAGATCTAGGTAACCTTGCCTTCAATTTGCTTGATACAAATACACATGTTTTATCTTAATTATTAAAGGAATGAACTTTTCCGTGTTACATTTTGCTGTTTCAGATAATGCAATTGACGCTATTGACGAGTTTGCCTTTCTTGAAGGTAAGTTTCTTTAAAAAAAAAAAAAAAAAAAAAAAAAAAAAAGCACTTGTTTTTTAAATTGAATTCTGCAGGGATGGAAATGAGATTCCCTTTTCTAGTGTGATTGCAAGTTGGAACATTGTCTTCATTGCAAGTCAGAGGAGTGGGATGAAAAATCATTAATCTGTCATAGGTACTCCCATGCAAAAATGAGAATTGGAATAGAATCATTGAAATTGTTTACTGCAAGTTTTAATGTTGGGTGTTCTGCTTTTATTTTATTTAAGGCACTTTGGACTGAAGTTTGGAAAACAATTCACAAAGAATGATGCGACTTTACCCCGAAGGAACCGTGGAATACATTTGCAAGTAGTTCATTTTTATAGTTTTGTACAAAGAAGGTTTTCTATGTAAAATGCTTTGTTTTGTGTGTATATATATCCCGAAGTGATTGTTTTTATAAACTTATGATTTATAAAGCACTCTTCCAGATTACAAACTAGTCGTCCGCCAGTATTGCACATGTTCAGTTTTCTGACCAAAATCATTATTTGCAGCATGAGGAAATCCTTCATTCATCTTCCCTGCTCAGCCCATAAAGACTTCTTTTGCAAAGTGCCTTCACTGCTGTATGTAGCTGACCCACCACATCAACATGACCGTTGCTCTCAGCTACTGGAAGTGTGTAAATGTCCACTCTTGTGTAATAAAACTGATATTTTGTTTTAAATATTGTAACATTTGTCATTTTTAGTTTTTTCATTTAAAAGTTCGAGTAATGCATAGAATTACTGCTCAGGCTTGGTGTGAATAAATGTAGGGGTGTATATTTAATAACCAACCAAATAAACATTTATGTAGTGTAACTAACTAAAATCATTTGTTTTATGAATCTTCTCAAAATACAGGAGCTGGTAGGGTGTTGAATCAAAAGAAATACTTCAGTCAATAATACAATACATCATTCTTTTATTTGACTCATTTCTATATACATTTCTATATTCTGAAGTGTTACTAAAACATGATAGATAAATAATTTGCATGCCACAGACAGTTTTCACTATGTCCACCCTTTAATTATTGTTTAAATTAAACACTTCTTGATTTTACACACATAACTACTACAGCTAACCCCACACTTCAGAACAACTACAGTTCACAAAATTACATATTCCATAAGTCTACAGTGCTTGATAATGAATTCCAGATTTGCAGATTGTAAAAGTAAAGCCAGGTAGGGATAAATAACTAAATATATTATACAGGTGAAATAATCTACATTATTGAATTTTGTGTTTGTTAAATTTTTTGCCTGTTTAGTCATAGTCAGTTCAGGGTAAAAAAAAAAAAGAAAGAAAAAACATTACTTGCATTTCCAGTATCATGGATGAGTTTGCCTTATTACTGGTACACCCACTGCCAATTGGAAAATAAATATTTGCAGAATGATTGCAAAACGTACTGATGTGCTCCTCTGCTTTTCGGTTTGCACACTGACCTGATCGTCATGCCTCACTCTTGGGGGTTGCTTGCTCAGTATCTGAACTGACAATTTATGGGCAGAACTTTTGTGAAGGAATAGATCCATTTAGATTTCTCAATTAGGAACCACACAGAACTTTACAAGCTCTACTCTTCAGTTATTTTGTCACAGTACGTGAGGTTATAGAGTAACGTAGTAGTTGGCGTCGTTCTCTGGTAGCGTAATGCCTTCATGCGGCATGCCTTTCAGATATTCACTTGTGGCACAGCGTTGGCCCTGCCTCCCTTTGTGTGCATTACACTTGGCACAGCCTTGAATATAACCATTAGCAGCCACTGTGATGACTCCTCTTTGGGGTCTGATGTTGGCCACATAGGAATGAAAAGTAGTATTTCCACCGTCTTTGTAGAGTGCATTCGGGGAAGGTCCAGTCTTGAAGTTTTCTTTTCCAGTTTTGGTGAGCAGACAGGCGGAAGCGTACGTTGTGGTGCTGTGCTGGGAGATCTCCGCGCTCTTGATGGCCTCTGCTCCTAGACTTGTGCCCACCAGAAGCCCTGCTTTTGAAAGGAGTCCCGCGTCAAGAGACACGCTTTCGGTCTCGCTAGAAACCGAGTCGAGAGAGTTACGGATGAGGGATTTCCCGTTTTTTGGGCAGCAGTCTGTTTCAGCGCTGCCGATGCTCTCCCAGCCCGAGTCGCTGCCGTCGATGGAGCCGATGGTCAGGGGCCCCTTTGTGACGCTCTCTGGATCTCCCACCACCTTTGTGTCGTCTTGGAGGTCCAGCTCTGGGAAGTCTTCCCAGGGTTCCTCTTCAGGCTCCATTGTGCTGTTCACACTGAAGAAGCCAGAGAGCATGCCAAGCTCGGCTGGACTGCCGCTCTGTGCAGAGTTTCAGACGAGGAAATTAATTGAAATTGAGAAATTGTCTGTGATTAGCATTTTGGAAACCGATTATGAAACATACATGAAAACATGTACTAAATGGTGATACAGGGGTATTCAATAGGATACTGAAGCTATATATATATATATATATATATATATATATATATTTTTAAACCTTATTTAGTACTTGGCTTTTCAGGCATTATTTTTTTTAACCTTTCATTCCAGTGGGATTTATACAAGCCAATTCAGAAATCACTGAACAAATGGGATGAATAATCGTGTTTTGAATCAAAACACAAGTTTGAACCTTATCTGTAACTTGCCGTTTATACATTAGTCCAGTGACTTCTGATTCAGCCTGTATCGTATCAGGTTCACCTGTTTGCTCACTACCGGTCACCTGTTACCAGTCTCGAGCACAGGAAGCAGCCTCCGGTATTCTGTACCTGTAGCAGGTCTGTGTTAATCCCTGCAATCTTGGGAACAGGTATAGGAGGCAGCAGCATGGCTTTAATTCTGGAAGCACAAAACCAAACATAATGAACTAACAGCACCCCAGCATTTTTAACAAGGTCACTATTATTAGTCTTCCTGTACAGTGCTGCTCAGGGTGGTAAATTAAGAAAGCACTGCAAATTCTGACAAGGCTCAATACGCCTAGCAGTAGTTTTAGAAGTCAATATGTGCTCTACATGTTTCTTTTTAAACCTCTGTACTATTTTAGGATTGATTATATGTTTCACAGACCCTGATTTAACACTACTGCTTGTCCAAGATTAGTGCTAATCGTGGTCTGTGAAACCAGCCACGAGTGTTTGACCTTCAGATACTGAATGCATCATTCACATTAGTTCTGCACTAGTATGTTTCTTGTACCAGGCCCTCACGGTACCCCACCAGCTATTTCTCTGGAGCCGAGCAGGGCCAGGGGCGAGGTTAGTGATTTTCATCATCATGTCAGTATGTTGCTCGTTGGATCCAAATTACTGCTCTCTCCTCGAGAAGCGTTCTCCTCTTGGCGTAATCAGCCCGTTGTTGCATTTCATGTGTACTCAGTTATATATGAAAACGAAGAACAACGCAACCATAACCTCTGGATCTGCCATTCCTGACTCAAATACAGCGCCTCTTAATACCCCATCATCTACACGCGACTCGCCACATTCGTTGCGTGTGTCGTCAGCTGCACGACTCGGGCTCTGCAGTGGAAACAGCCAGGCTCCTCCTAAGCAGCCCTGGCTCGGCTCGGTTGGACAGCGGGAAAGAGGTATCGGAGAGTGTGTTGGGGGTCTCGCTACTTACCGAGCTGTGCTGCAGAGAGAGTAAAGTAGAAAGAGGGACAGGGCCATGGTGAGAGGAGTGAGCATAACCCAAGCTAACGAGACCGCCTCTGAAAGAATTGAGAACAGGGTTATTATCTTATAAGTTGGGTTTTTTTTTTGTTTTTTTTTTTGCTGTGCTAGGCGGTGCTGCAGAAACTGTTACCACGTTGGCATGGTTTTACAGGCAGCGCGCTCACCGCTCGCAGGAGCTGATGGGTTCTTGCAGTCGAGAATAAACCCGAGGGTTTTGCTGAACTGGCTGAACTGCCCCTCGGACAGAGGCTTGCAGCGGACCTCCACTTCGTAGTAATGGAGAGTCTCCAGGGCGTAGAGCGGCAGCGAGTTCTGCGGCAACAGCTGGCTCTGTGGAAACAGAACACACTCTTAGTTTTAAGGAAAGGGTTGCATATTGATGTCAGACTGAGAGCTTTAGCTTGCAGCACAATATACTATGAGAAGTAAAGTTTGATAATACCAGTGGGATACCATTTTTAATGTCAGGGTAACAGCATGACACAATCCAGTCTTTTCAAATGCCTTACCATTTTCCACTCGCTGTTGGAGGACCTATAGCGGAGCTGATACTGTAGGGATATCCAACCAGAGTCCACGTCTGCAGAGGGAGGCGGAGACCAGCTGATTATGACATCAGCGTAGTGGGTGGAGTCACTGCCATTCAGCAAGGTCCAGGTTAGTGACACCGGGGGGTCAGGTTGTACTATTGAACACAAAAATGGATCAGTCCATCAGTTCCATTATTCAATCATTGAAAACAGTTTTGCAGTCACCCTCTTAAAATTTTAAATTTGCCACAGAGTACCGTAGCTTACTCTTTTTAAGAGATTTTTAAATGTTCTGATTGAAAGGAAGTCTGTGTTAAGTTGCCAGTTGCCTGCCATTGGCACATGTAATGCAGGCTAGGATCAGCCACAGTTTCTAAACGACTTACAGATATCAAGGAAATCAAAGTAGTGTGGCTGCGAGTTGACTGCTCCCCACTCTGTGTTGACACGAATCATGAAGCAGTATCCAGTCCAGACAGATGTGTACGTTTCGTTGAAGTAACAGCTGTTCTCTCCAGATGTGACATAATCTGGGCACTGCATTGGTTCCTGGCATCCTCTGAAGAACATAGCAGATGATCAAAGATGCACCGTATTAGTGAGTGAAGTTTTACAGATGTCCGGGAACAACGTGCATTCAACCAATAGGGAATTGTAGTCTTTTAAGGGATATCAAACTACAAAGAGTTGGAAAAACTCATGCCTGAAACTGTAATGATATAATTTAAAACACATATTGTAAAGCCAGAAATATTGGCGAATCACACCTATAGAAAACTATTTTGCTCCAGAAATGCTGCCGCCCTGTTACAATACACTGAGTATGTATTGTTAGTGGAATTTGATATTCGTGCCAAAAATGGTTGCATTGTTTTTTCATACGTGAAAAAAAGCTCCCAATATAATTATGGCTTTACAGTATTCGCCGTGCCTCTGCAAAGTTTGATGGCACGTTGAACACAGTTGTAAGGCTAAGCCATTGAATTGCAAAATAGAACTGAATCCAGCAGGAATTCAACTCAGAATTGGAACAGTACCAGCTAATTGGAAGCAGATGAGGGGCATTGATGAGCATTGCCTGTTTGTAAAAGGTTTTTATGTTCCGAAACAGTTAACACAGTTACTCACGATTTGGAGTAGAGAACCTTGAAGGCAGGGGTTCCAGTGAGGTTCCCATAAGCCCCCGGATCCCACCAGCACGTGAAGGTCTCCTGCTCAGGCGACCGGCAGCCAGTGAAGAAAGGTCTGCCGTCACGACCTGAAATAACAAAAGCAGCACTTCTTCAAATACATAACAAGTAAATTGAGTGTCTCAGAAAAGAAAAAAAAAACAACAACGCTTCTTCCGCTAACCCATAGCAGCAAATGGCAACACAGTACATAATAATCGGAAATAAGGACCACATTACTTAAATCATTTGTTTCACTTTAGAGCAGCACTGAGTCATTTTCTGGTGAGAAGCATGTTGTGGTAATTGGGAGCACTCAGAAAATGGGGTTTGTTGAATAGAATCCATTTATATCTGATTGTGGTTGGCAGACAGGCTTTTTAGTGCTCTCGGCTGATTTATATGTTACTAGAACCAATTACATTTGCAACTTGGTGTATTAAGGGCTATTAATTATGCTAGTATTTGTCCATATACTTAAATATATCTATGCGTGCGTGTGTGTGTGTGTGAATATATATATATATATATATATATATATATATATATATATATATATATATATATATATATATACACACACACACACACACACACACACACACACAGTAACAACAGTAGAGACTGGCCCACTATCTCATATATGAGGCACGTATACCTGTTCCAAATGGGGGATCATATTATGAAGCGTTATACTTACTGTAGTTGGTGGATGCGGACAGACTGACCATTGCTGTAGCCACCACAATGACCGCCGTGGGGCTCATGTTCATTGGTCAGCGAGGCTTTGCTTCTGAAACTAATGTTTTTCCTGTTCTTGAGAAACAGATGAGGCTGAATGCAAACAGAAGGGAGATCAGCATGGGGCGCTAAGACCTTTATGCTGTGGTCAGGAACTGACTTGTTCATCTTGGTAAAGAAAAGTTTTTACATGTGTCTGTGGAAACTCCCGGTGTGCTGCTGTCTCTCTTATTGCAGCTAGTAAAGGTAATTCCAATTAGGGGGTCTGATTTTCATGTGTTTGTTATTGTTTCCGGGTAAAAAAACAACAACAACTTGGAATAGTGTGGTGAAAATCACTTCCCTTTAAGGTGTCATTGCTTGGTTTAAATAGCGCCACCTAGTGGACGAGTCAAATGTGAATTTTAGTACAGTCCAGGCAGCATATATGATTGCGCTGACCTTTGTGTTTCTTTAGAATCCCGTTGATGAATGGCTCTGACTGTTTTTATTTCATGTGATAAAAAAAAAAAATCTTAGTACCGGTTTTTATTTAATTTCAATAAAAAAAGAATATGCAGAAAATATATGATTATTTTTTGACATTGCGTGTAATATATCCTTATATGCCCATTCTTACATTCCCTGCATTATGAAAATGCTGAAATATGAATTAACGTACTACATTAACATTTGTATGTACACAATTGTATCTATAAAATCCAGTAAATTACATTAAGAATTCATAATCTTTCATATTTGAAAACATTCCCCTTTTTAATGTAAAACATGTTTACAAACAATTGCATATGAAAATACATGATGATATATTTATTACATTTTTAAAAAAAATAATGGATGTGCAAAGTGCCATTTTTAACTATTACAAGAAAATAATTTTCTTAAATGTGTCTCGAATATGCACATCATAAGCAGCCCTAAAGTGGATAAAGACTTACCTTAGCTTGTAAAAGGATAGGTCTGCCTCTCTCCCTCCTGTCTCTCCCTATGAAATGTCAGCTCATCTGTGACAAATGGAGAATCTAGTCTATTGCAACTCTATCAGCTAACAGCTCAATGCAAAGGCTCTCCTGTTGCTAAGACGTTACCAGTTCTCTGCCTGCCTGGATATCTGTGTCTTTTGGTATGATGTCACTGGAGCTCTAAGCTCTCAATTTAGAAATGCTTTGTGCTCTGGTGTGCAATTTGCAAACTGTACTTTCTTGAGCTCCTATAAGTTGGGTTTCACTACAAGCTGTGTCTCTCATCCAAAAAGATAAGGGATAAAGTGGCTTCACTCCAATCAAGACTTTAGTAAAACGATAAAGGCCTGGAGAATGCTGCAGTGCGTGGTTATGACCCTTGTACTGTTCTGTGCCCCGTGTTCTGTGGCAGTCTGTACACGAAGCAGGCTGTGAAGTGCGCTGACCGCAGGTATTTTTATTTTGCTCTAGTACAGCATGGGTCTTGTCTTTTGAAAACAATAAAAAAAATACTGGTGGTCTAGATGGCACTGGCTCTGGCTGCTGTGTTTTTGTTTAGTCTAGCCCTTATTAACTGTCTAGTAGTTGTTTTTCCGTTGTATCAAGCATTGTTTTGTACTCACATTTTGTCTTTAAAACATTTAAGCTAAAGTTTGTTCTCTTTCAGGCACAGTAGACAGAGGAAGACCAGTGGGAAATCGTTACAAGCGCAGCAAATAAAGACTTTTTAGTTTTTTGTTTGTTAGTTTTGTACCTCAGCTACGCTGGATGCATGCAAACTATCTAATCCTTTTACAGATTTCCCCAAATGTAGCACATGTTGAGTAAGTGTATCGACTCCACTGTTACAGGCAAGGCCAGAGCATGGCTGCAGTATTTCATTCTGAAGAAGCTGTTGTAATGAGATCTTCTGGGTTTGCATTGCCTGGCTGACCATTTCATTGCAAAGTCAACTGGCATTCACCCTATAGAATTAACTCATTTTGCTTTATAAAGTCAAATGTTGCGTTAACATATTGAATTGCATATTGCTTTGTAGTTTTCCATATACTGTACTACCATTATGACTTCTGGTAGTAGATATCATTTTGTAGTTTCTTTGATTACATGATGTTAAATAAAAGATCAAAATTATGTTCATAGAGTTTTTTTTTTTTTAAGTTGTCTCAATTCTAAAATTCTAGGTGATGCAAAACTTTTGGCCAGAGCTGTATATGTAGGAAAGGAAACGTCCCTTTATCTTCGGCGCCGCTTGACCCAAAGTCAGACCAAAGCCCAGCATCCGGGGATAGGAACGGGTTTTGAAGCTCAAATGTACATCCTTTGATCTGAGCTGCACAATCAATGTGAAAATGGGCGATTGTCAGAAACAGCCACAACAAGAGAGACTTCAAAGACAACAGACTTAATCCACAAAGGAAAACTATTGCAGTGTCTACCACTAGGAGTTTAGCAGGGATATACTTTGATAAATTAGGATTAATTATGAGATGCAGTACACAGCCACTTCAAGTGCAAATCTACAAAGGCACTGTATACATGACTACGATTTCACAACCATGAAATCTTTGGGGGGAAATAAATAAGATTTTTATCTATATGTACATCCAATACATGTGCCCGTTAAAATGTACTGTTTTCTAAAACATACTGTAGATACATTTTATTAAGATTAATTAACATAAGCAACATCTGATAACTTTGCTGAAGTTGCATTTACAGTGATCACAGTGGAAAGTTTAAAACCACCCTTTGTTATTGAATTTTAACCCACGTGTATCATTATTCTGTAACTATGTGGCTCGCAAAATCCGCTACTTTCATCCTTCTAACTTCTAAGCAGTCCTCCTTAGACTCTTTTAGACAGACGAGGAAAGATCCGAGCAACTCGCCCAAATCACTGCTGCATATTATTTTCAATACCCTGAAAGGACCAGCAAGTACACTACCTATTTTTACAACTTTTGCAACTAAATAGCTGTCTACTCTGCAATATGGATCTTAAAAGATAGAAACAGCATGCTACCTGCAGAACAAAAAGCTGGTTCTCATCTATAATAGTGCTGCAAGATTTATACAGAATGCAGATTACAAGGAAGGTACCCCATCCTCAAGGATTATATCCTGGTTAAATAAACACATTTGACATTTGAAAAAAATTGTCCTTACAAGTTTAAGATATTTAGTCAGTTGTTTTTTGGTTTTTTTTGCTGCAAGGCTTCAATAATCTTAAGCACTGGCCGGTTATCTAAACTTTATTCCTAAACTCTCAAGTAGGACAGCGTGAAATGAAAAGCCATTTGTTGCTGCGTTGAATAAACAAAAGGAGGATCGTTTTCTTTAACCCTGAACCCCAGCTGCTGCTGTTTACATTGGCCTGAATAGCTTTCGTTTCAAGTCCAGGTGCCAAATACTTTATCTCCCACATGAAAGATGATTAATGCAATGATTGCTGTGCCAAAGTGCCTTGACCCCCTTAAAACCGCCAGCGCTTAAGCTGCTTAAGCAGTTAATTAAGTTGAAGTGGGACTGTAAGCAAACAGAGTCAGGAGAATTCCCAGCCCAGGTGAGAACTTGATTCTTGGAGATTCCCTTTGAAGTGCAGCCCCCCTCCGAAACTCGATTAACCCTTTGGCTTTGAATCCCGCTGGTGTTTATCAGGCTTATCCAGTGGCATTTTGTGAGGAATATACAAGCCCAAGCAAGGCTGGACATAAATATCAGCAGCACTCAGGAGCTTTGCAATCACAGCGCAGCATCACTGGAACATGAGGAGCCTAGCAGTGAAGATGCTCTCTCCCTGCCTTGTCATTGCACTTTCCTTCAGCCTTGCCTGTAAGTACCACATGCTTTCAAATCATATCTAGCAATGTCTTTCACTGAATTACAGCGTACCATTACTGTGGAAATGTAGATAGAAGTTTTTTTTTTAGATCAAATAAATGCATGTTTGTGTATTAGTAATGTGGAATATTAAAATGACTTGTATAGTGACACAGATTGACGAGGCATATAGAGAAGTTGGAGATGTCCAGTAAGCCTGTAAACCCTGTGCTGCAGGGGTGTTTAATTATGGCTTTCTTTCCTGTGTGTTTTAGTTGCTGCGGTGCTCAACAGGCAAGGGGACCGGAGGAATCTCTTCACTGACAGAGGCTGCTGTAAGAGACACAGCCACTTCATTTATGTGGGCCAAGGTATGTTTAACAGCAGACAGCTAGGTGTGTTCTTTTTGAAGAAGACAATGCCTGAGCTATCATTGGCTTGCACAGTAGTGTTTGGCCCTGATGATATTTTCATATAAATAGTTTTTGTTCAAAAGAACCAACTTCCCAAGTTTCGGTATGTTTTTGTCGTGGGAAAGTGTTTGAAAACAAACAGCGGAGGTACTTGTAGGCTTTTGATACCATGGTAACTGCACTCGCTTATTTCTCTTTAAATCTTTAAATGTGTTTATGATGTAATGTACTGCATAGTTAATGATGTAAGAGTCTACTGTTCTGTTCTATTGAAACCTTCAGGCATCCTGGTATTGAGTCTATTCATCCATACAATGCAATGAAACATTAGCAAGTTTTATACCTTGTGTCGTGCTTTTGAGTGTGTTGCTACTCTGTACTGAATTTAATCTTTATTTTTCTCTCCAATAGATATCTCCGGCAGTCCTGTGAGTGTGGATGTCGGGGTGTGCAGGTCACACTGTGGGGGCTCCCAGAGAAACCACGCCCCCTATGGGTCAGGATATTCAGGATACTCCAAACACACATCTATGCTGGATTTCCTCAGGACCAAGAAGGTAAAGCAAAAAGAGTCACTTCCCCCTGATACCACTAGGTGGTGCTAATGCACATGCTGTCATGTCATTTTCCATCTTTTCAATAGTGCCCTCCAGAGGCTGTGGGATCAATTGTAATACAGTGAATTGCTAAGATTTTTGGAATTACTAAGACAGTTCTTGGAAGGCAGAAATTTATGACTAAGAAAAAACGCATTTATTTTTTCATAAAAAGTAGTAAAATGCTCTTAAAAATGCACATATGCATTTATATATGTGTCTGTGTCTACATTCATTGGGTATTAAAAACTGTAATAATTTTTGTGCCTCCTTCCTGCCCCCTTGTGGTGAAAATAATTGTTTCTTTCAACTCATCAGTAGTACTCAATCGTACCAGTCAGGTGGTGTTGTGGATTTCAGGAGGAAAAAAAAAAAAAAGCCTACAATGTTTTTAATAATAATAAAACACATTCATGTTACGAAACTAGAAATGATCAAAGTCTTACAAGTTCAACACTGAATACGCCTCTCTTTCTCTTCCCCAGCTGCGTGAACGCCCTGCCCCCGAGCTGTCCGCGGCTGCCGGTCTGGAGCCGTCCTGCCCGGCGGGGTCTGTGTGCGAGCCGACAGCAGTGCGAGTGGAGCGCGTCCTGCTGTTCGAGGGGCTGCGGGAGGTGGAGGTGATTGATGAGTGCCGGTGCGAGGCGAGCCCTGTGCAGTGCGTCCGCATGCCAGCTCTCAAGACCTTCTTCTTTGAGACGCCCTATGAAACCGTCATCGACACGGGCAAGTGCTCTAGCCCTGCCGTAACCACAGGTATGCGTCGCTGCAGACACCAAAGCAATTATACCCTTATAAAAACAAGACAGCATCGGCGGTGTGCTGTTACTTTGTGGTACGCTTTAAAAAGTGGTACGCCATGAACCAAATGATTTAACCTCAGAGAACAAGGAAACGGTCACCTGAACTGGGTACGATGTACTCAGTTTGGCTATTAAGCTGAGGGAACACGAACACGACCATTCATTACATTTATGTGACCTTAACTGATGAGCAACAAATTGGGTTCTCTAAAATTATAAACCTATACGATTTTATGGTTAAACGACAGGTTGTCTTGTTCATAGTGATTTGTGCAGCCGTCAATCACAGCTCTGGCGATGTACCACTTTCTGGGTCTTCATATTGCAACATTACTGCGTCCAAAATAAAGCTGTACTTTATTTTATTTATTTATTTTGTAAGGCCAGTTCAAATAACCCTTAGCAAAACAATTGTAAATGAGCAATCTAAATTAACTATCAAAATAAAAACTATGCTTATTTGATGTCGTTCACAGCTTGTGTTTTCACATTCCAAATTCAGTATGTATGTCACACTCAGTTTGACCTGCAAAACAAATGGTACTGTGCTATTTATTTAAATGACATTCTGACAGTACAACCTTGTTTTTTTTTTCTCTCTCATGGTTATTTTCTGATCAGACGGCTTCTCGTGTGTCCCCACGAAGTTCCAGTCCGTGCTGGTGGAAACCCCCAACAAGGTGGAGCTGGTGCAGGCAGTGGAGACGTGTGAGCTGAAGGAGAGGTGCTACAGGGTGCCCTATCTGGAATATTACTACGAGACTGTCTACAGCGCCAACGGAGTCAAGGAAGAGAAGCTCAAGGTGAGCTACGCTGCACATGGCCTCTGCTGCCTGGGTACCAAGCTGTGCGATGCCCTAGCAGGTCAAAAAAACCCAGGCGTCTGCCGAAACGTTTGTCTTGCATGACCTGGGGTGGGAGATTTTAGGAGAAGCCACCCCCTGACACTGTGGAATCTCCCTGGATTACCGCAACCCCCTACTTGGGTTATACCAGGGTTATCCCAAAAATAGGGGGGGCAATGCAACCCAGGGATACAGGTCGATCAAATTAACCCCTTTGTTTCTTACAGGGGAGACTGATACAGCAAAGTTGCTACAAACGAGGTCTCCTGAAGCCAGGTTTCAAGCCACTGTTCCTGAAAAAGCGGCTTCATTTTTCCCTGTACAGCTATGTTGTCCTGTATATTTTATAACATCCACAGTGGGTCAACCAGTTCAACAGGAACTTTCCCTGCCATTTAAAAAGAATGAAGTGATTCCCTATAAATATGTTGCACTAGTATGACCATACAGAAAATAATTCCTTACTGTTAGTATCAAAAATAATCTTTTCATTATACCAGTACACTATTTGTTACAGCATCTGATTAATCTGCTGCCTTGGGTGGCACCAGTCATTTTGCAAATTGCTGTATGTTTACCACACACAACATGTGCTAGGGAGTGTATTCACAAACAGTCTCCTCAGGAACCAAACCAAAGCACTTAAAATGCTAACGAACCGGCCCCTAACTCCCCCAGCTGGGCGGGGTGGGGGTGGGGGGGGTCTCTGCATATTCACCACATGCTGGGTCGTAATCGTCTCTTTGTTTTGTTAATTTTCTCCAGGAAATTGACGTGGGCAGATGCTTGGGAGCCTGTTCCCCAGGAAATCGCTGCCTGCTCAGGTAAGTACAGCTGGGGCAACATCCCCACCCTCCTCCCCACCTCACCCCTGCAAACCTGCCAGTTTACTTTAACACCCGAACCTCGTGTGTAAACCTCACAGGGAGGGTGCGAAGTGCTTTTCTAACAAGCCCTTAGAGCCAGCTTGCACCACCTCACGTTTAAACGACACCCCTATATTAGACACGGCTTCTAAACACAGCTTTGAATTTTAGGGGTCGATGTTACACAAGGAAGCCTTTTGGGAGCTGTTAATTTGCAGCTGGCACTTGGAAGCAATTGGCCACCATGTGCAGCAGTCAGGGATTGGAATACACATTAAAGGGGCTTTTTGTTGGTTAATAACCCTAGCACAGGTTTACAGCTGCCAGATTGATCCGTCCCTTTAAACACCTGCATACAATACATGGTCTTAACCCCCTTTGCTCATTGTGTAACTGTGCATGTACCACATTTCATATCCATGCTATACTTTTTAATGCATGCAGTTTTGGCAGGGTAACGTCTCATACCCCATAGAAGTGGATATAGTAATACTGGTGCAGCAACTAGAAAAAAGCACCACCAACTAGCACAACAAGCAGTTCATAGAGAAGTTTGTTCAAGTTTGACATTCAAATCATTCGCCAGTCACAGGTTAACTGTCTAGCTTTCTAAAATGTATTTTTTATAAGTGCCCCAGTGCTTGGTGAAGGATAGGGTTTATTTATTCTCACAGGATAGCGAATAGCCAAGGTATAGCATCCTATTGTATCCTGCAACCCTGGTCCAGGAGAGCCACAATCCTGCAGGTTTTCTGGGTATCATTAATGGCTAAAGACCTGGAAAAAAATGTTGACCAGTTTAAAAAAACATGTGGTTCAGTTAATTCATTCATAAGTCAGGTGGAATGAAAACCAGAAGACCCTGCGGCTCTCCAGGACCAGGGTTGTCCACCCCTGTCCCACAGTGTCCTGTTTTGTGGTTTTGAGGAGTCATTTTCCGTGTTTTCTTTCTCGTGTGCTCCAGGGATTCCCGTCACAGTGATCAGTGTCTGGTGTGGGCGGAGGGATCTTCCAGCTCCTGCTCGCCGCAGGAATACGAGAGCTACACTTTCCGCAGTCGGAATGGCCTCATCCGCACCGTGCTGGCCATCAGCTCCTGCAAGTGCCAGTCATGAAGACATCCACCCGCTCGGGGGGTTACAGCACAGCCTTCACCAGGACTCCTGCAGCAGCCGCTCAAGCACATAGACAGCAACCAGAGAAGAAACTGCTGCCACTCAATTCTAAAGACTTTTAAGAACCATGCACACACGACACTGGCCTGTATATACATGTGATGTGTGGGAATGTGTAGGGGGGGTTCATCTTCAAAACGCTGTAGGAATCATGATTGCAGTCAAGGTGAACTGGAACAGCTTGGATGAAGGCGTGGATTGTTGTATGCTCTGTACAGGTGATCCATCAAAACGGGTTTTCGAGTGTAACTCAAACTCCTTTCATACGTGTATGCTGGGTATATATGTCAAGGGGAGCAGAGAACTGCAACGTGACGTATTACATGGCAAGAAACGCTGAAATTGGCTTTTTGAATAAGGTGCACGTTTATGTTCAGCCCACCAGGTGGTGCTGTGCTGCAGTTAATTTTGGAATTGGGTGCTGTACCCGTCTGTTAAAATATGATTCGGTAAACTTCACTGACGCCGGGTGCCGTGGATCTGGTGCACGCATTTCCTCGGTTGTGCCTCTGTAATAATAAATAATACTGACAAAACTATTTAAAGTACAGTTTTGGGCAGAAACATTGAATACAATTTCAAGAGACGATCAGATTTCAGTAATGTAGCCTAAATCAGTTACACGCAGCGTAAGGACGTGCTTTCCCCGAACTAGAAGAATCTAGTTGTATAATATGTATAATATGGTGAAAAAGTAAAAAGCAATATTTTGTAAATAAAATGTATTTGAAAATGGAATGACGTCTCCGTGATGGAATTTAGAATGTGTGAGTTATTGCGTTTTCGATTGCTAGGTTTTGACGAGAATAAGGGTTATTCCTGATGTGATAAACATGTCTGAAAAACGACATTTACAAAATGTACACTCTATAATATTCTAGTGGCGTCTCTAATAAATAAGAGACATAGGGCTTGATTGTTAAAGCTATGCCAAAGTTTTATTAGGAGGAAAAACAACGTAAGGCTGAAGCGCCAAAGTCTGAGGGGTGTGTTTCTGCTTGAGTAGCTTTATAGGGAGGTTTTCCCCATTCTGCGACTTCTAATTCTTTGTCTGTTTGTGAATGAATATGTAACAACACCAAAAGAGACGTTTACAATTCTATAAGAAATGTTTCGACTGGTAATCTTTCTCAGTTTCTTCAATGTTAATGCATTCTAAGTGAATGTTTTATTAGTGAAGGGATCTTCCACAGCAAACTACAGTGCACTTTACTGTCAAAATATCCAAACAGAGAACTAACCTAGAAATGCAACTTATTTTTAATAAGAACATACACATAAGAAAGTTTACAAACGAGAGGAGGCCATTCAGCCCATCTTGCTCGTTTGGTTGTTAGTAGCTTATTGATCCCAGAATCTCATCAAACAGCTTGTTGAATGATCCCACGGTGTCAGCTTCAACAACATTACTGGAATTAATGATGAACATTAATGATGAAGCACTGTACACTGCCGCTTTACCATTAAATAAAATCGTCCCAAAATGTTCAGTATTCATAAAAAAATATTCGGGACAGATTTACTGAGAGCAGAGCAGACTCCGGCAATGTTGGGTGGGATAAAAACACAGGGTGCCGGATCACGGTGTCTGTTTTGCTGGTACCGAATCTGTTTTTATTAACGAATTTGAAAAATAAATAAATAAATAATAATAAAAGAATACGATCTCAAAGGGAGTTTTCTCTTCGTGATATATAGGTTTGAAAGGAGGTATGACTACAGTGTACAATAACGAAATAAAATGTATTTTATTGAATTGAATAAAAAAAAAAAACAATAACACGTTTAGTGCAGTGTGTTTTGCTTTTCTTTCTACATAGCTGAAGGTTAATTTTCCCTAGATAATAATCAATTACCACATTCCTGATTGATTGATTTTCCTCATCGGCATACATTGAGGTGAACAGGGCGTGGCTTGTTTCGATGTGCGATTTAGCAGCTTGGAAAAGTTGAAAGGCAGGAGCTGGGTGTGATTCTGAGGGCGGCTTGCCAGGATTTAAAATGATTAAAATCACCCCAGTAAATCATCATCAATCAAAAACCAGAGAAGCTAATCTAATTAAACGGAGATATACAGCAACAATATGACACATGCAAATATATAAAGGCAGGTCTTGTGAACCCCTTAAATGCTGAAGAATAAAGATTTAGCGCTGAATTGTATTGCACTGAAACACTTTACACGCCCATTCAATATTATCAAAGACCTTGATCACTGCATACACTAAATAATCTATTCGTACTGATCAATCCTTAATAGTATGTATACCACTGGTAAATAATCAATGGGCTATACTGTTGTATTTCTAAGTCTAAGATCATCAATATTATATACCGAATGCTGTGTAACGCACATTTACAATCCCCAGTTAACGAAGCTGATAAAGTCGAATGTAAATGACATCAACTTGATGTTTATCTGGATTATTAAAAGATAACTCCGCTGCGGCCGATGAGATTGGATGCGTTGGCAAACACGCCACCCATAATGACAGTGCATGCAGCTAGCGTTTGTCCTTCTACTAATTGCATTAAGAGTTAACAAGCTTTGCCGCTCCCCACAACTCCCTGCATTGAATAAACACGGTGCACATTTGGCTGCTGTTCTCCAATCCGTTTCTAACAGTTTCAGCTTCTATTTGCACTGCTTATCTGTGGCGTTGTTCTCATTAATTCTGAGATCGACGATAACACAAAGTCAACCCAACGGTACATCGGTGCAGAATCACTGTATGCAAGGCTGTAGTCATTGCTGTGTAAGGTAAACGGCAAGCCGTGCTGTATGCGCATCGCTGTTGTGTATAAATAAACCATTTATGTGCATGCATGAGCCCTTACATTTTTTTTTTCATGATGCAGTTTCCAGTCCCAGATTTTTGGCTCCTGGCTCCACTCCCCTATGTCTAGCTCAGATGCTTTCATATTTTGTCATTAGCTTCCGTATTTCCATCGATCAAAAGTTGATCTGAATTATAGAAAAGCCGCAGAAGCGCATCGTGCTTTCTGCTTTACATCGTTATGTTTCATGACTCGCGGTGACGTGTAATATGTTTTATGGATTGCTTTCCATATTGCTCTGTGTCATTATGATTCGTATGGAGAAGTACTGTTTTAATTCGGCTGTGTCTGGTTCCCATGTAGGAGTCGGGGTTTCATATGAAAAGGTGTGTTTTCAGTTGACTGCTATTATATAAATCAGGTTTCATTACATTATTCACAGGTTGATTAAGATCATACATAAAAGCACGACGTTTAAAGAAGCGTGATACATTTCTCAAGTAGACTTTGTGATTACAAAGATATTAGATAGCGTACTTAACCAAAAAGCGTCTGAATAAAATGTATAGCATCCCTTTATCTGTGCACCACGTTACTGGATCCTCAGCTGATGCCCTATCCTTGCACTATTGCACAGTCTTTGTAGATATAACTTGTTGTAATCCTAACTTGTTGCATCCTAGTTCATATTGTATTAACAGTATTATTTGCACTTACTGTAAACCACATTGTATTATATCTGAATCTTGCATTGTAACCCTGTACTGCCCTGTAACACCTGCAAGTCGCCTTGGATAAAGGCGTCTGCCAATTATTAATATATATATATGTATATATATATATATATATATATATATATATATATATATTTCTCCGAACACATTTACAGATCTCCATTTTAAATTAGAACACCGTATATTTTAAATATGTTTTGTGGTTGTAGCCTACCGAGGCTATTTTGTATTTATAGTCTAAAACTAAATAGTATTAGTTCTGATAGAAAGTTAAAAATAGCTCTTTGGTGTGGGGAAACTCGAAGCTCGTTTCAAAGGGACAGTACCTGAACAAAAGAAAGCTATTAGGCTACTATAGGGATCCCCTAACAAGTCTTTATTCTTCCTAACCGAGACTCGCTGAGGAACATTTTTATTGGTTTCAATTCAATGTATTGTTTTATTTTTTGAGCTGCAGACAATACCGAGTTAGAATTTTAATTTAATCATTCTTATTGCTCGTTATGAAAAATTGTTGTAGACCAACTGTAATTTTTCTTTTCATATTTTAGTCAAATGAATGGATGACACCTATTTTAAACAGAATAGTTTCTATGGTTTTCACAGCCTACCATAGTTTCGTCTTTTGCATATTTTTGTAATGCAACAACAATTTACCAATACCATAACAATTGTATTATTATTATTATTATTATTATTATTATTATTATTATTATTATTATTATTCTTTTAAAATAGCTGTTATTTCATTCAAATATTATTTCATTCAATTACACAGAGAATTGTGAGGGTCTGGAACCAACTCCCCAGTAATGTTGTTGAAGCTGACACCCTGGGATCCTTCAAGAAGCTGCTTGATGAGATTCTGGGATCAATAAGCTACTAACAACCAAACGAGCAAGATGGGCCGAATGGGGCCTCCTCTCGTTTGTAAACTTTCTCATGTTCTTATATATATATATATATATATATATATATATATATATATATATATATATATATATATATATATATATATATATATATGTTGTTTTAGTATGCAATGCTATGCACCCATGACACGCAGTCCTATTTACACAGTGACCATTTCTGCATCAAACCGAGGTCGCAGTGTATTTATAGAGACCTTCAGCCTAACTTTGTTTGACCAGCTGACCAATTCATTTATTAATAGCAACCTATATATTAGAAGGGCCTCTCTGCCGAGACAGTTAGCAGGTGATTTTCCGTATTTAATTCTTAAGGTAATTGGCATTCCTGTAAGACATTATTCTGTTATTTGTCAAGTTAATCGATCCATTAATAAGAAGTTCGCCTCCCGCGGAGCGTAAACTTCCCTCACTGAGATCTCAACAATGGGTCTTATTTTTCACGTTCGCTGTAGAGAAATGGTTCCAAAACCTCCCCTCCCGTTCCTAAAATCGCTCGTAATCGAATGTGTTGAAAACCAACGACTTTAACCCTGCAATTATAATAGGCCCATCCTTAGTTGCTTATTGGACAGTGCAATTATCTCTTACGGGGCCGAAGAGTCGGGTTTCACACCTTGTTAACGCCATATAATCTTTTCTTTACATTCGCTGATTACTGATTTGCATACACAAGTTAATGTCATCTTTACTGTTGTTGTCCTTGGGTCTCAGAGTTGTGGCTTAGATATAAAACAGAGTGGCCGGAGAGGCTTGCAAATCACTTCAAGTCTGGATTTCACGGGAGTATCATCAACATTAGACGGTTATTTTTGTAGGCACCATGTTTTCAGCGGTCTTGTTGTTGTCCTTTTCCTTGGTCAGCGTCTGTCTCACGAGGCCGTCCGCCAATGTCTTGGAAAACGACTCTCTGCTGGCGCACGAGTCCGAAGAAGTAAGGTATGCGGCCATCAAGCGGCTACTGGAAGTGTTCGGCATGGAGGACCCGCCGCACTCCCCGGGGCTCATGAAGCAGCCGCCCCAGTACATGCTCGACCTCTACAACACCGTGGCTGATGTGGACGGAGTTACCAAGGACCCCGACCTGCTCGAAGGAAACACGGTCCGCAGTTTCTTCAATAAAAGTAAGATATGTTTCATTGGACAGTTTACACTTAAATAAGCAACCAAACAAACAAACCGAAGATAATTGTGTTATGGGTGCGTAAATCATACCTTGGATGTATTATTATTATTATTATTATTATTATTATTATTATTATTATTATTATTTATTTATTTATTTATTTATTTCTTAGCAGACGCCCGTATCCAGTTGTTATCTCTTACGGGGCATTTTCTTACAGGTATTATATAGATATCTGCAGGGAAATGTTTGACTGTTCTCCTGTCTTGGTGCGCATTTAATCACACTGCCCTGCTTTCGTTTTTTCTGTAGTTCACGATGAACAGGTTCAGTATCTCTTCAACCTCTCCACTGTGGCTAAGAAAGAGAAGGTTCTGACTGCGGAGCTCCACCTCTTCAAGATGAAACCCCGCGCGACAGCGACATTCACTAGACATCACTTTTGCCAGGTACAAAACTTACATCAATATACAGTACTGCCGTCTCAGGTACTTAAAACAAACCCCAAAACACTTCTTTCAGTGTTCATTAAATGCAGTCATATTTATATGGATTCAACTATTACACTGTACTATGCTTTTTTCAGTTTGAAACATTTTGTTAAAAATATAATATGTGAGATTGTGCTGGGACGATATGTTGGCTATTTTGAACCCATATATCAAGGAATAGAGTTTATTTTGTTTGTATTCCTATATTTGTGGGGACTTCTCTCACTATATTTGTATTTACTATTTCTAACTCCAGTCAGACAAAACTCCACACAGGGTGAAAGTCGACAACAAACTAAATATTTTGGCCATTTCATTATTTTTCTTTTCTTTTTTTTTTTTTTTTTTTGAAGACATGTTTAGTTCTTAAAAACGTGTTTTAAAAAGTGGGGACCTCCCCACAACGTCTTTTTTTCAGGAGTTACCATCTTTGTGGGGACATTTGATAGTAATACCTGACCCCCCCCCCCCCCCACACACACACACATATTGTAGCTAATTATTTAAACAATACGTTTTCAGTTTATCAATTACTTGTGTTCTTTTATATACCTATGTAACTGCAAAAATGAATCTTATCCCAGTTGCATAGAATTTAAATGAGTTTAAATGACCTTTTTTGTGTTCATGTCCTATTATCAACAACCAGAGCACAGTGGGAGTGCGATTAAGTATTCTCATTCCTTATCACATCCCAATTATGCTGAGCAGCGCTCATGAATAACACTATACCCAGGTGTCCTGGCTGCTGGATGTGTACTAGATGTTAATAAGAGCCTCTTTCCTTTGGTAGGTGAGTATCTATCAGGTCCTTGATGTGAACAGCATGAACACCTCCCAGGGCAGGAAGCTGCTGTCTTCCAGGCTCATCCCGATCCATTCCTCTGGGTGGGAAGTCTTCTCCATCACACAAGCGGTAAGCCCAGGATCCTTCCTATAATATTTACATTGACCCATAAGCCATTCCAGCTTGAATGTGAGCCCTTAGCTTCCAGCAAAACTCCTGGATGGGGTCTTGCTGTGTTCTCCCTTCCAATGTAGTAAGAGATGTTTCCATCTGTGTCCCACCCACCTTTTTGATAGGTGGTACATTCCACACATATATATTAAAATTATGTCTCCATCCTAAAATTCTAGGTGATTGCAAATTTTTGTCCATAGCTGTAGTTAATTATATCATTTTGCCTGTTTCACCTGGAGTGGACGAGCCCTCTAGGACTGTGATTGATTGGACGCCCCTACGCTTGATCAAATCTAATTGGGAGTCCCCTGGCTTATTCCTGCAGGTGCGCTCGTGGGCTGTCGATGAGCACAGTAACCACGGCCTCTTGGTGAAGATACGCAACCTGGGGGGCAGCCAGGTGGAGCCCAGCCCGGTCCGCTTCGCCTCAGGCAGGGATCACCACCAGAGCAAGCAGCCCATGCTGGTGCTGTTCACTGACGATGGCCGCAGGACTGCTGCCCTGGAGAGCACTTTGAACGGTAAGAGAGCTTCAGCGTTTCACCAGACTTCAGTAGAAATATTACCAACAGATTATAAGATTGACATCCGTCCTTCAGATGAGACATAAAGCCGAGGTCCTATCGCAAGTGACTCTGCAGCAGCAGCAGTTGTGATGCATAGTTCACCCCCAAGTCTGTAAGTCGCTTTGGATAAAAGCATCTTCTAAATGACAAATTAATAATTAAAATTAGAGCCCTGCTGTAATTGGAACCAATGATAATAGTTTTCTGTAGAAATAATAAGTGGTAAGTTATTGTATTTCTGAAATGTTTTGGCTCGGTTTTCTAACCCCTCTGTTTCCTTTGACAGATCTCAATAACGATGACCCAAGTGTCCCAAGCTCCCCCCAGGGACTGAAGCCTCCTAACTCCCGAAGCGTACGCTCCCTGGAATACTCTGAAGAGGACCGACTTCCCTGCCAGCGTGACCCTCTCTACGTGGACTTCGAGGAGATCGGCTGGTCCGGCTGGATTATCTCTCCCCGGGGTTACAATGCCTACCACTGCAAAGGTTCCTGCCCATTCCCCCTGGGTCAGAACATGAGACCGACCAACCACGCCACGGTGCAGTCCATTATTAACGCGCTCAAGCTGACCAAGGGCATCGAGACCCCCTGCTGCGTCCCAGACAAGCTCTTCTCAATCAACCTGCTCTATTTCGACGACGACGAGAACGTGGTGTTGAAACAGTACGACGACATGGTGGCTGGGAGCTGTGGCTGCCACTGAGACCTCACAGCACCTTTCAGTAGGTAGACGGGTCCCATACAGAGTCAAGCGGCAGTGAGAGGACAGTGAACTTGTAGAAACAACAGCAGGAGTTTCCAAACGCATAGTGACTGCTCCTTCATATCAATTCACTGCACTCCCTAAGGGGTGGAAAATATACATACACTTGCTGTGTATTTATTACATATTGCATATAAAATGGCCCATACATACATGAATGCACAGGGTTTTACCTTCACCTGCGTTCAGAGAAGCCAATATCATATAGAAATATATGTATATGCAATGGACAATTGGCCATTGTGTGGCTAGCCAGATATTATGGCAATCGGCCCTTCAAAGCACATTGGAAGTGGAGAGCATAGCTAGCCTGTCAGGGCAGGATTGCAGTTTAAGTTATAATGTTAGAGGGCTGGGGTGGGGCAGCTGTTTCCTGGTCGTGTTTTTTGTTGCTATGTAAGATATATGTAAATAGGTATTAAAATAATAATATATGATGGGACGGTGAGATCCTTTTAAAATTCTGTAAATGTGTACATTTGTAAATGTAATGACTGGATATTTTTATGGTTAATAAAATAAGCCATAAGGAAACTGAATGCTGCTGTGTGTATATTCCTTCAAACTCAGGGGAAAGGGACACAGCCTTCATGAATGCATGACAGCAAATCTTTCTCGTACTTCTCAGCTGTGATAACTGGCATCTGTTGTGGTTTTGTGTTTTTTTTTGTCTACTTACACCTTGACTGGATGCAGGTGGAACATATGCTTTGCATGTTTCCTTAGCTACTCCCTTGAGCGAAATAGAAGCTCTGCCCTGGTGTTTTCTGTCTGTATGTGGTTCACATTAATGTCTCTACAAGTACCACTGCAGCCGCACACAATAATCATCATTTTTTATAAAGCAGTGTCTTAATTGGTTTACTACATTCTTCCATAGCCGTCGTGTGCATTTTGACAGAAAGCAGGACTTGTTGAAAGTCCAGTTGGTTTACATCGGACAGCAATAAGTTCAAAGCCATTTATTGTCATTTATTTTCACTCCACATAGTAACGTTGACACTTAATAATACAATTTAAAACTCAAAGTCATTTAGACCCGTGTGGAACCCCAAAATAGTAAAACCAACAAAACAAATAGTCAATACCCTCCTCTAATGTCTAGCTTCAGAACACTTCTGAAACAAAGAAACCTTTTTTCAAAACATGCCAACTGGATATAAACACAAATGTGCCACATATATCATGTATTTATTAAGCTTCCTCAAAACAGACAGCTCAGGTGTGGAGATCGGGAGAACCCAGGCAAGTGAACCTTGTAGATCCAAATCCTGAAGGTCTTTCAGCTCTAAACAGTAACCCTGGTGTGCAAGAGAGAACTACCATACTGCCTGCTACTGCAGACGAATTAAATCAGGAAGACATGTAAAAAAAATGGTGTTTTTATAATCGAGATGCAGCAGCCTTTGTTGCCATAGTTACAGAGACAACAGGTTCAATATTCTCATTCCATAAATGTATTTTAAAACAAATATGGATGTAGTGTTCTCTGCTGGTTGCGCTTAACCCATGCTAAAGTGTCCCTTTTGATAAATAATTAATAAGGCAATTTACTACAATTTAAATGGGAAACGTTCGCATCAGGAATTTGAAATGTTGGTTTTGGTCACTGTAGATATTGGGTAGACAGTCACTGCATGCCACTGGCCATATTTAGGAGTTTGTTACAAAGTTGATATAAGTCTGTTTTCTATGATGTTATTTCCTCAGGGAGTGTATTGCTTTTACACCCATAGCTAGCCTGCACAGGATGCAGCCCCTGTACTATGTATACTGTAGGAACCCCCACCCTACTGAGTAAATAAATGGATTAGGAAAAATAATCCACTCATGACTAGGAGCATTGCCCATCAGCCTTCTTTATAGCCCACATAATCCCTTCATTAGTACAGGCTACCCTCGATTTCATTACTACATCCACGCACCCCCACACAACTAAACCACGAGTCTGCTTTGCAACACCTTGCCCAGTGTCTCCACAAACAAGCCCCATGTCACATCCTGGCTGCTAGTCATCCTTGTGCTGTGAAACTGAAAACAGTGACAGACGTTGCACATGAGAAACAATCAACGACTGGTGAAATGCAATCACATGCTGACACGTGTAACTGCAATGCCATTTCACTCAAAATAAGTTAAACACTCACACAAATAAATAAATAACAGTAGTTTATATGTATGATTTTGGTCCTGTGCTGGTAGAAGGAAAATATTGAAAAAAAATGTGTAGTAATTTACTTTTTCAAAATCAAACAGATGTCTGTTCATCAATTAAATAATCAAACGGTTTGCAGATGACCCTGTAAACAGGATGCGGAGACGAGAAACCCAAAGCAGAGCGTGTTTTAAGTTGCTAATCCTGGGACTGGAGAAATGACTTTTGTAGGTAAACAGCCCTCTTTATACAGCAGTAAGCATGCCATTTAAAAGAAGCCTAATTGATAAGCAGGTATATATGATCAACAGCAATACAAGCTGCCCTTGGTGCCTTAAATAGAATGCATCTACAACATGTCTTTGTGCTATATACAATGTATATAGATATATACACGTAGATATTCAACCATACATCCAAAACTACTTCAGGAAATTGTTACACAATACCAATACAAATCTATTAAAATTACAAAATAGGATCTGTTGAAAACACAAGTGCCGTCAATCATGCAATTCAGGTAAACATTGCAGGCCTGATAAGATAGGACTGCAGCATCGCCTTCATCATGTAAGAGAAGGAACAAGAACATTCACTGAAACAATGACCCTGCTCTTAAACTTAGCGGCTAAAAAAAAGCAAAACGCTTCTTTTAACAAAACCACTTCAAAGAGAGGCTCAAACCAGCACTTAAAGTAACAGATAAAAGGCTCTATTACTCTTCAGATAGAGGCAGAGCAGTAATGCACAGAATGCAACATTCAGCTTCAGTAATGCACAGAATGCAACATTCAGCTTCAAACACAGCATTGCAACCTCACTTCTGCAATGTAAAAGCAATAGATATATTTTTCTTAATGGAACAGAACAGTAATGAATTAGGAGTCATGTAACACTTCATTTTGAAGAGATCGTTTTAAAATATATCAAAGGCAATACAGTAAACTTTTTAGACACTACAGAAGTACAGTTTTTTTTTTTTCTATTACAGTAAACCATATAGAGTACATTGTAAAGAAAACATCTGAAAAACCACAGGAAGAAATCCAATGTATCAAGTAAAATTGTGTGATTTTAGTTAATTCTTCCCTCGGCTCAAAAAGTCAAATATTCTGGGTTTTATAAAGATATAAAGTGATGAACTAAAGCAGAAGTAATATATTAGTCCTCTTTCGCAGTGTTTTTGACAAAACAAACTGCTGCACACAAGCCATTACAATACCTTTGAATGTCCACTAGATGGCAAACTTGCTCTAACTTATTTTAACAGTGCGTCTACTACAGTAAAGAGATACTTCTAAATAGAAAAAAAAACAAAATAATTCACCATGACCATGGCCAGGTACTCCATTGGTCTCAGGGTAAATTCCCCCATTCGACCCTTGGCGCCTCTAACCACGGTCGAGGGAGTATCATTTTCATCACTTGTTTAAAACGCTATTGTCAGATGCTTCTGGTATGTGCCGTCTAAACATCTTAGCAGTAAAAGCATTTTTTAAAATCACGGCAGGCAAGCAAATATACAAAAAGGAACACTTTGAATATTTACGAGGTAGATCCACAATAATGATGTTAGTGTCGGGGTGCACTAGAAAGACCAGCGAATGAAACAGGGACAGAAACAGGACAGCAACGCCTGGATCCCATTTAAAACACAGCCCTTCCCTTTGCAGGAGGATCATTTCCTTGAGTACAGCAAGGATATAAAAATACCGGACCAGGGACACTAGCTTGCAGGTTTCAATCCATTCCAGTCTCTTTCTACCCGGGTCCTTCGTTATGTTATTTTAGACGTTGAGAACGGATTTTAATTTTACTGCAGTTTTAAAATGCGTACGCAGCAGTGATTTTAATACTTAAGGACATGGAGCAGAATGGTCAGCCACAGGCCAGCCCCTGTGGGGAATCCGGGATCTGTCGGACAGGCACAGTGTGTTGGCTGTTGTTCTGCTTGTTTCTGACAGGGGCTGGGTGTTGCTGCTCCCCGGAGACAGAGCATCACATCATGGTCTCGCTGTTGCGGTGTTTCTGGGTGTCGCTGTCCTGGCAGATCAGCTGGTAAGGCTTCTCGTTCTCCTCGATGACCGAGTTGCCGATCTCGATGTCCTGGGTCTGCAGTTCTTCCCGGGAGAGGTGCTCTACGATACCGGCTCCGAGCGAGTCCCCCAGGACGTTAGTGGTGGTCCTCAGGCGGTCCCTGCAGTCCCAATGGAAACACCTTCAGGGCTGAAGCACTTTTTATTGTATTAATATATATTCATAATGCATATCACTGCTGTGCCTTCATTAGGGTCCTTTTGTGTGAAACAGGGAACTGTGTGAAACTAGCTGTTTTTTGATAGTGTAAAAATCGTCTGAATATGGATTAAGTTTGGTGAAAATAAACATGTTTAAAACAAGATTCTTGTTTTTTTTTTTTTATAGTACCCAGCACAATTAACCCAGCAGTGTTAGAGGGCTTGGGTAAAAAAAACAGTGTGTCAGCTCTAAGTATTTTACACAGTATTGAACTGTTCCCTGCAAGCAGGATTCTAAGGGGCTTTTAAATAATTCAGTCTATCTATTGGGTGCTATATATCTGGTAGGGAGAATATTTCCTGATGTAAAACTGTTTTCAAATCAAAAAGCTCACATGGGCATCCTTAACCTTTAAGAGTGTGTGTCGACCAGCAGCAAGCTGAGGCCACAGTGACATCACGAGAACTTACAGGAACCAATCCACCGCAAGGATCAGGGTGATGTCCTCAGTCGGCAGCCCCACCGATGTCAATACGATCACCATGGTTACCAGACCAGCTTGAGGGATCCCCGCGGCCCCAATGCTGGCTGCTGTTGCCGTGATACTAAAAAAAAAAAAACACAAGCACAGTCAGAACAATCCTCAGTCAGAATAACCCTTTTAAAAAAATCTGCTGAATGTAATACACTGGTGATGAAATGCACTAGACTCTCCCCACTGGAGGCTACGATATGAACAAAGCTTTAAAAAGTGATTTTTCATTTAGCTTTTTTACATCTAAAAACAACCGGCAATTATTCCGGTGGCCTGATCAACTAGTAGAACTTTTTTTCTGGTGATGTCATATTGAAGAGTGATGTCATATTAAAGAATGATCGCCTCATTGGACGGTACAGCTATAGCCAAAAGTTCTGTAATGTAACATTTCAAAGTCTAACATGAAATACTGAAATACTATTATGGCTTCCGGTAGACTTTTGCGATGCCTCCGGGTTACCTGATGGTTATGATCTGTCCGAAGTTGAGCTCCATGTGGTTGACCTGAGCGATGAAGATGGCGGCCACAGCCTCATAGAGCGCGGTGCCGTCCATGTTGATGGTCGCGCCCACGGGCAGGACGAACCTCGTCACGCGCTTGTCCACTTTGTTATTCTCCTCCAGGCAGCGGAAAGTGATGGGGAGCGTCGCTGAGCTGAAACACACACCGAACCCGGGTTTACAAAGAGCCTATCACTTCATTCGACAGACCGGACTGGTTGAAAGAGGGCTGAAAACAGCTTTTAAAAAGCCAGTGTCGAATGCACTCAGAAATGTGTCGTTTGGTGTGAGCCTCCAACGCATTTCAGGAACGCGTTGGGTGTCACTTTTAGCAGTCTCCCTCCTGAAAGACAGAAAGTTTAAATGGAGTATTCCCAAATCTCACTCATTCGGACCCTCTGACCTCGGCATCTCTGTGTACTGCAATGTGTTTAAATTATAAACAGTCGCTTGCACAAAAGGATCTCAATGAACAGTCTTGTTTTCATCATTGCACGGACCTGTATGTCTCTCTGGGTACAAGACAAGAAAGAATCAAGTGTTTGCCGATAAGAAGCTGAATGAACTTCGAAATGAGTATACAGCTATGGCGAAAAGCTTTGCATCATCCTATAGAATGAACTAATCTTGCTTCATGAAGTCAAAGTTTAGGGCTGTTTTACCTTGATGATGTCCCCAGGGCGGTGATGAGGGCTTGCAGCAGCCCCCCGATGAACAGGTAGGGGTTCTTGCGGGTGACGATGAAGTAGAGCAGTGGAAGCACAAACAAGGCGTGGATCAGCAGCCCCACGATCACCGTGACGGTGTACATCCCCAGCTGCCCGCCCATCTGAGCCAAATCCTTCATCTCCAGGACCTTCCCAGAGATCAGGAACATGATCCCCACAGGAGCGTACCTGAGAGGGGCCATTCAAGGCACAACCACATCAAAAGCAATTCCACCGTTACAATCGCTGTAACTTTCAAACCTAAACTGTTTTTTTTTTTCACGGTCGTACAGGATGTACAGCTTTGGCCAAAAGTTTTGCATCACCTAGAATTTTAGGATTGAGACTTTGTTTAAAAAACCAAAAACTATATGAACAATATCTTTTGTTTGACATCAGGCAATCAAAGAAACTACAAAATGATATTGTAAAAGTCATAATAGCAGTACAGTAATATTTCCTGTTAGATTTCAAAATGACTCATTTTTTTCAATTTCTGTATATGGAAAACTACAAAGCTGTATGTAATTCAACATGTTAACTTAACATTATTCAGCAGGTTTTCATTCGACTTTATGAAGCAAAACTAGTTCATTCTATAGGGTGATGCTAAACTTTTGTCCAGAGCTGTGCTTTGTTAAACCTTGTTTCAACCTAAATACCTGTTAACCAGGTAGAGCTCATTGAAATGTAACATCTCACTTGTTAACATTCTCCCACAAACAGCTTCATTCTGCTCAGTTGGGCCGTACGATCTTTAATTAACTCCTATGTTTTGAAACAGATAAAAAAAAAAAAACATCTGCTAACTTCTAACTTTACAAAACTACAACCAAACAAGTCAAATAATCCGTAGCAGGAGTTTCATAAGTAAAGAGTGGAAGGGAACGCTTTGAACGTACGTCCCAGCGGACTCTGCTGTTTCTAGGTAGATGATAAGCTGAAGAAGGCTTACCATATGATGATTGCCACCAGTCTCATAATGGCCTCATTGAGACAGTCAAAGAACTCCAGCAGCGCCTGGCCTTTCTGTTTCATTTTCCCAATTACCAGGCCGAAGCACATGGAGAACGCCACCAGCCCCAGCGCATTCACCCCATTGGAGGAGCCTGGCCCAGGCACCGCCTCCTCCATTGTGATGGTCTCCTGCATGGTCTGGATGGCCTGGGTGACATTGGCCAGGATGGGTGACTCGGTGGCGTTTGTGGCATCGGTGAAATTCACGGCTGTCCTGACGTTCCTCTTGACAAGCCTCTTGATATACTGGGTCTTGTACTGAAACAGACACAGAGATATAGTTTAGCTTTCTTCTAGACGCGGCAAACTGGGGCTTCTACAGACGTGTTTAAGATTCTTACCTGCTTGAAACAAGCTTCCACCAGGTTTGGAGGGAACATATTCCTTAGGGGGAGACAGGGGGTGTGGGACGAGGGACGGGGGACGGGTGGATGGGGACAGAAACATCGTCAAATAGCAGTCTGTGTTTACATTGTACTGTTAATATTTAATCTCTATAGCACCAAACGAATTAGCTGTAGCTTAAATAAGACTTTACACAAGTAATGTACTGCGCAACATTAAAACAAGTAAAGATTTATAGCCAACCTGGGTTATTCTGTTCATCATTGTGATTTATATAGAGTGGCTGCTTTGAAACTCTGGTACGTCACTGTTTATAAGGCTATCCTTGGTAAAACCCCAAACGACTTTAATAAATTGTTAATTATCTGTAATAGTATTTCTAATCTTAGATCTCAGACTGTTCTAAGTGTTTCCGTTTCTAGTATTCATATTTGGAAAAAAGGCATCCAGTTGACATCTATGTAGTTTTAAACATGTTTTTGTTTTGGCCGATGCTCCTAAATAATTTCTTGCAATTTGATGATCTTGTTTATATTGGTTGTGCTCATTTGAATTTATGTGTGTGTGGGGGAGGGTGTGTTTTTTTGTGTACTATATGCCACCTTCTTGACCAGGTCTCCCTTGAAAAATCTTGTAGTACTTTGCTGGTTAAATACAGGTTAAATAAAGGGGTACATTGCGACTGCAAAGAACATGTCTTAAAAGAATGCACGAAGCCATTGCTGACCGGATGAGGTCCAGGAAGGCGTCCACAGCTTGGATCTGCTCTATCTTGCTCTCCGTCGGGACGGAGCTGTCCCTGTGCCCCTTGCCAGGCCGGATAATCATCACCATGACGATGCCAATGAACACGGCGATGAAGGTGGTCACCATGTAATAAACCACGGCTCGCACCCCCATCTTCCCCGATGCCCTGCTGTCCAGAGAAGACATCCCTGGAGGACAGACAGACAGTTTAACAGGGTCAAATGAGATGACCATCTACTTCAGGGTCCGGGTGGAGGTTTAACCTTTTAAGGTACAAGGGACATATGTGTCCCACAAATAAAAACAATGCCAACTTTCTTATTTTTGCAACGGGGCGCATGCGAAACAGGGTTTCAAATTTGGATCTGGTCATCCAAATTGTCCGTTTCCTCCTCGTGATGTTTGAGTCACTCTCAAATGCATTATAAGAAGGAAAACGTTTCAACAACCACTCAATTCCTTGTGTACCTCAAGGGGTTCATTGATTCAATGAAACAGTATAGAACAGGGCTGGAACAAAGACCAGGAGTGAAAGGGCCAACTTTGGCCATCCCTGCATTAGTGGAACCAGAAGTGTCCCATTAACATGACACCTAAAGGCAACTTTAAAATTCATATTAAATACAAGGTTTACTGCATTAAAAATGACACGCCTCTGTAGACAACTACATAGCTATAGCAATGTCATAAATTTAGATTGCACCCAGACTGTGCTTATGGCTTTATTAACTGCTTCTTGCAGCATAATGTGGGTTTCCTATTCTCTATTCAGTTACTGAGAAACCTCATCCCGTCTCCACTTTCTCTCTGTGGTCTGCCCAGTGCCCAGCAACCCAATGACTTAAATAATGAGCCTATAATAATTCCGGCCTCACCGCTCACAAGACTGGAAACAATGAGCGGCAGGACCAGCATTTGCAGCATCCTCATCAGCAGCTCTCCGGGGAAGGAGAAATACTTAATCTCCCGCAGGGACATGTCGTACCGGCGCAGACCGAAGCCTAATATGATGCCTGAAAAAAATAAAATAAATAAAGCAAACATAGTCCAGTTACTTCATTGATTTGTCATTGGTGATCCGATAAGGCTGTTGTGCCTGATACATGAACATTTTTTAAAAAAAAATCAGATTTTGTTTGGGGCTACAAATAAAGGTTCCTGACATTTCTTCTGCTCTTATGACGAGCTTTGTAACCACCACGAACGCCACACAGGCTCCCATTACCCAGCACGACGGCCGCCACAGTGAGGAGCACGAAGGCGTTCCTCTTGAGGAAGTTCCTGACGCTCTCTCTCGTGATGGAGCTCATCCTCTTCTGAGCTCGGGTCGCCTGCTTCTGCATGGCCTTCTGGAAGCGCTGCACACGGCTCTCAGGGATCCGGCACTTGCTTGCGTCTTCGTTCAGGAAAAGGCTGTTGGAGTGGGTCTGACTCTCGCTCATAATCAGATCCAGCACCTGGTCCAGCAGACACGACTCATGCGAGACTGAGGAGAGAGAAGCAGAGAGTCAGGGTTTTCAACTGAGGATGGATTTATACAGCTCTGGCCAAAGGTTTTGCATCACCTAGAATTTTAGGATTGTGACACAATAAAATAACAAAACTATATGAACATAATTTAGATCTTTTTATTTAACATCATGGGTTTTGGGAATATCTTAGTTCAGGATAGCTTCATACAGTACCCATTATAATACATACGAGAGCCAGAGGCTTATAAAACAGATTACCAATATTCAGAGAATACCGTATTCCTTCGAATTTAAGATGCACTTTTTAACCATTTTTTGCTTCTCAAAAATAGCCTGCATTTTAAATTCATATTGAAATCGCCAACAAAAGACGTGACTACCCGAGTACATAAAACACTAACGTGACTGACTGCCGAGAAAAAACGAAAAAGACTTCACTGCCTGATCTCGAATCATCCATGATATACAGGCAGCCATTTTCAAAGAAGAGTCATTCGCTTCCTGAGGAATTCAAAGACAATTTTTTACAATTTCAGTGTTTCTAACAAACAGTACCAGCTTAGACAGATCGGATATGATGATCAAACCCCCATATTTTTCGACATGCCAAGCAATACCACAAATTGGGAGAAAAACAGGTGTGAGTAATCTCGACTGGAAATGAGAAGCTACGGGAGGTTATTTTGATGTCGTAGTTAGTGGCGCACAGTCATATGTCGTCAAAAATTACGGCTTTTGTTAATTAAAAAAGCTTTGAAATTTGGTCGAGTTCTGGTGATTTTTTTGTGGTGACAAGACTAGGTTGTGAACTGACTTTTCTGCAACCCATGGAAATGATCTAGCTGATCACTGCTTCGAGCACCTCAGTGCAAGAAAAGACACCATTTATAATAACTGCAGCGGCACTTGGAATCAAAAACCATTCCCAACCAATTATAAAATATTTCATGCAGCTCGATAGCTTATCTAGCACTGATGGGGGTCCAATTAAAAATTCAGTAAGGTACATTGTGTTCCTATAGGGGAGAAAAGGCACACTGACAGTCATTCGAAATTCTGTTTCATGCATTCAAGGATGGTATTAAATATGCATCAATATCTCAGCCACACACACGCTGGTGATATGGCAGAAAATGCGCTGAAAATGAATTCAAAACAGAACAAAATGTCGAGACCACCAAATTCATGTCACCTATGACCTGAGACAGGTTGTCGCCCAGGCTGTGGGAGCATAGTGGTTTGAGATGCCAGGTGGTGGCTGGCAAACACAGGCAGACGAGCGTTTCATTGTGACCCTTTGCAGATAACAAGCGTTGACCTGCCAGTGCTCCAAATGGGGTTCCTACCTGTTGGCAACAGGTGGCCTGTGAGGGTGTTCTCCAGCAATATGGCTGGAACAGTATTTGGGTTACATTTAGCAGCTCTGCCATGATAGGTTAAGATGATGGTCTACAGTTTTCATATATTTATTTCTGACGGTCGGCTGTGCTTGTGATTCCAGTTCCTTTGAACCACTGAATGAGCGTTGAGCCATCCCCGAACCTGATTTAATGAATCAAAATGGGCTTAACAAAATTCCTTAAAAAAAATCCTTAAAACATTGATCGATCGATAGATAGATAGATAGATAGGTAGATAGATAGATAGATAGATAGATAGATAGGTAGGTAGATAGATAGATAGATAGATAGATAGATAGATAGATAGATAGATAGATAGATAGATAGATAGATAGATAGATAGATAGATAGATAGATAGATAGGTAGATAGATAGATAGATAGATAGATAGATAGGTAGGTAGATAGATAGATAGATAGATAGATAGATAGATAGATAGATAGATAGATAGATAGATAGATAGATAGATAGATAGATAGATAGATAGATAGATAGATAGATAGGTAGATAGATAGATAGATAGTATATAAATGATGTAGTCTGTGCCAGATTTTAATTAAATGATTCAATATCCACTGCACAAAATAGTGTCTTCATTAAGAAAGCTTACTACAGTGGTGCCAGCTCCCAAGCCCTGGGTACTCACCACTCATGGTCCCAGTTTCCTGTGCTCCCCAGTTCCCACTGAACTCTAATAATCCTGCAGTGTTTTCCTTCAGTCAGAGGGACTTGAGCCAAACTGAGACCTGGCGCCTCTGCTCAGCCCTGATAGCCCACCAGACATGAAAGGACTCTCGCATCGCCCTCCCCTGACCTTCAAGAGCACCATCCAATTCCTCTCCCGGAGAGCACACGCTGGGCACACGACAACAAAGTAACTGCCCAGACACCGCTGTGTCGTGTCCCCCCCCCCCCCAGACATCCAGCTCTGCAGCCCTGCGGCTCACCCAGCACCTCCCGACTCTACCACACTGGAATAAGAAGTGTGCTGCTGTATATTTAATACAGCTATTCAGATAAAGAATATAGAGCCATTGAATGTGTTATTTCCCAGTTCTTTGGGCAGCATTGAATCAGGTTTTGTCTGGAAATTGGGCGCCATAGACTCACGCTACAAAGGACATATTGTGTGCAATATTTACCCACAGCGCTCAACCACAGCACTCAAGCATTTGAAATGTCCAGACGTTTTTCGGGACAGATCACATGGGGAACAGCTTCAAAACATTTCATCTTTGATTAGGAATCGATAAGCGATATTAATTAAGGAAGATCAAAATCACGAATAGTGCTCTAAATCATTGTTAAAGAAGCCACTGACAGTCTAGACCATTTTCACGAACGTTAACGTTTTGCAAATGAGGTCTGTCATGTAAGCATTGGACACTGTCAGGGTCAAACACACCAAATCTCACAAATCTGCCAAATAGATGGAGGCAAGTCTGCTTCAGATACAGAACAACAGCCCCCATCAGTGAATCAGAGGGACAGCCTTCTGAACCCAGACAGCAAAGGAACTGAAACCGTCACCTTAGGAGGATTTTGCAGCGAGATGAAGGGGAATGAGGGATTACACAAAAAGCTGCAAGAGAAATTCCTACTGACCACAACAACAAAACAGCAGCCGTTCACAGAGGAGCTGCAACGCAGGGAAATCAATGCTCGCTTGATTATTTATTTTGATGTATTCATTTATCTCTGGTATTATTTGTAAAGGAAAGGGTACCACTACCAGTGAGCGAACCACAAGCATAGGAAGCATTCCACTTTACATTTTATGCACTAAGTACTATACAGTAAATTCAATAAAGTGACCTTTTTATGAGTTTATTGCACAAGAAGTATGAAAGACCTCTGTTTCAGACTACAGACAGGATTGGTTAACGGCAAAAATAGTACATGGCAAATCACAGATTACACACACACACACACACACTCACACAATACAGCCCTGTAAATGTTCACAAACTGTAAAGGCAGGTAGTGCAGATGGCCAGGTATCCCAATCACAAACGCTACATAGGGACCTACTGTACATTAAGCAGTGCGTAGCTCTCTGGGAATGAATAGGAACCCTGCTGGGTTGTTGACTGGAGGGAAGTCCCTCAGTGTGGGCTCCTCACTCTGTGACTAATGGTACAAGGACTGGTGAGGTGGCAATGTGCTGAACATTGCATCCCCAACACTTTAGATTGCTCAGGCATTATTTGGAGTTTGCTGTCTGTCAACATATGGTTGCACTGTTACAATAAGGGAATTAAGAAGTTATTTCACATGCAAGTTCACCTTAATAAAGCTGACTGTGGTAAAAGCATGGTAAAGTGTAATAAAGCACAGTAAAGCATGGAGAAGGCAAGCATGGTAAATAATAATAATAATAATAATAATAATAATAATAATAATAATAATAATAATAATCATCATCATCATCATCATCATCATCATCATTATCATCATCATAATCATCATCATGGCAAACCTTGGTAAATGCATAACTTAAGAAAGGGAAACTGCAAAATTAACGTGCAAATTATAGTAAACTGTCCAAAAAGGTTCAATTACATTATCAGCATTTGAATAGACAGCAGTTTACTTTTAGATCAATCACCGCAGCGTTACCTTGTTGGTTGAATAAAAATAAAAAAAATGATTTTTGTATTTACTTACCGTCTCTGTATCAAAACGTTGCAGAAGCAGTCTGACAGAATCTGGTTTTGTTCTGTTGTTTTTTTCTTAGAAAATTCTTCTCCAACTCCCCCAAAAACTCCCTGCCAGCTAAAAGGGAACGTCCAGTAATTGCTTATATTAATATTACAAATAAACTCTTTTTGATTTTTTTTGTATCTTTTTTTAAAGAAGATAAGTATTGCTCTCCCTCCTCTAACTGCGTTAGTACCCCAGCTCTCGATAGAAAACGCCTCGTAAAGGAAGGGCGCATGCGAAGGAAGAGGATTTGAAGAAACGCTTCTTCAGAATTTCCGTGCAGGGAAAGGACGGAGACACCCGCCGTCTATCCGCGTGCGCTCTGCAGACATACCAACAGCATAGCAATGAGCTGTGTTAACGCTGTTTCAATCGTGTAGGAGGTTAGCATGCGATAATGACGGGAGAACCGCCAGTGTGATACGAAGCAGCCATTTACAATTACATATTCAAATTCCCACTTCACTCTGGTCCAGCCCGACTTCAGAATTAGAAAAGTGGTTTCTTACTGCTTTCGGATAGTACATTACATATATGCGTGTATAGACTATATCAGTCTGTTTTCATAAATAAAATGCAGTTTGCCATTCATGAAACGACTGGCTAGAAAAGCTTTATGAATACTATAGTTTATTAACAACATCATTTTTTCTTTTAATAAGAAGGAAAGCCGTCCTGTAGTAATATTAGGAACCCATTCATTTGATGCCACAATCAATTCAAACCCTTACACGACTTTTTTTGAACGCTATGTAAAAGCTGCATCTCCCTGCTGCAAATCAGTTATAGTCAAGATAGCAAATCTGAGGCGATTGCATGGCAATTGACTCAGCCAATTACTATACTTATTCTTGAATAAATAGTAATTCTAGAAAACTTTGCTGCAGCCTCTAGCTAGGTGGACACCTAGAATCAGAGCTGGCCTGGCCGCCCAGGATGGTACAACAACCGATTGACAGTGATGTGGCAGGTGTTTCTAATTTGATCTCCCGCTTACATTATGCCAACAGCATGGATGAACTGAGTGGGAAGTGAGCCGGGGGCCAGGAGGTGGTAGGCTCCATATTCCATTCCCATTACCATGGCAACCTCAGGCACACATGTATTTTTTGCGTGGAATGGTTCAAGCCATGGCTTTGCCGTTAGTTCTCTGGGGGAAACGGTATTGCTTTTTCTATGTATATCTGCCCACGCATCCTCCTACAAATCTTCTCCAAATCGTGATTGACCGTGATCAATTTGCATAACAGGTTGGTACATTATCTCCCATTAAAGTTCTGAAAGCGTTTCCAACTGCGTTCCTCGAGAACAAAGACGCTTTGCGTTTCCGTCCAAGTTCACTAGAAGTTGGATTGGATTTTTCCCAAGCAGTGTTATATTAAATATTAACACAACGTTAAAATGATGACCTAACACTAATCTTTCATACAGTTTTATAATGGGATAATATCCAGCATCTATATTAATAATCCAAACAGGTGCGCTCTGTTTATTAATCTGGCATGTTTTGGTATTGATATTAACATCGCTACATGCATTACAAACCTGTGGAGGAAGCAAGCCTGCAATGTTGCAAGCTAACCAGTTGGAGGGTGGCATTATTTAGACTATTCCATCCTGACCTGAGTTTGAATTTGTATTCAGTGTTTCCCATTCATTCCTCAGGCTGTGTATAAACTGTTAAAGTGACGTCGCTGTTTCTTAGCGACAGGTGTCTCTCCCACAGCAGGTGGCCTTTTAATGAAGCGTGCTGCGTGGGTACCTAACGAGGCACTGTCAATTAAACCCGCAGCCCTTCATTTAAGAGAACAAGACTGATTAACACAGAACACCCACACACAAAAACGCATTCACCAAACCTGCTGGATAATTGCATTTAATATGCTCTCCTCGTTCTGCCTGTCGATCTGCTAATCTCTGTCTATCTGTCTATATCTAATCCCTTAATCCCATGCTTTTACTATATGATTGTACAGTAGTTATCTATCACTCTGTCCATCTAAATGTCACCTTCATTGACACTGACTGCCTACGTGTTTATTTTCAATGCTCCTACTAATACCGAAATACCTGCCCCGTTCTGGATGAAGCTGCTCCTGATCCGCTCCACTGCACGGCACCGCTTGGTTAAGAGATACCCAGCAGAATGCACTGAGGGTCGGGCAAAGTTCTGTGCTGACAGTGGGAAGCCAGTTTCTGATAGAAGCTCGGAGCTCCACATCTTGCAATTGGCGCGCTGCATAGTTTATTGCCTGGCGGTATAGTTTGCGAGTCTGGCTGCCTACCAACGAATAAGACATTTGCTATTCGCTTGAACTAATGGCAAAACTGGGGCGCATGTTAATTTGGCTCAACAGTACCGGTATATGGTGAATGTCCATCAACACTGTACAACGCCTAGTCTTAAGTTTAGTCATAAACATCAACTACTGTTCCTTAAGGGGTTTCTGGCATGCCCGAAATAACGATTTTGTAATTTTATTTATAGAATTGCATGCTGTAGCCTAAGCCAATAAGCACAAGGGCAAAAGGGGAGGTGAGGGAGGAGGCACTAGCTGGGGTTATCAACAGTCATCTTCTTGTGCTAATTAGGCTGTGCAAAGAACGTCTTGCCATTGTGGCTTTTTTTAGACAATGGCTTTGCAGGCAGTCTGTAGGGGTGGAAAGACTGTGCAACTGGGTTTCAGGTCTGGGCGTTAGGCTACTGTCTGCTGTATCCCTTTGAACAAGTCGTTATAGAGCTAAATCGTATTACCTCATCTGACCACCAGGGGTCAGCAGTTTCCCCTAGAGATTTGTTACACAACATCTGTATTAACGGACACCCTGAGCAGAGCCAAAATCTGCGTTTAACAGCCAGTGAGTTCGGATATTGAAGGATGGCACTTGAATAAGCAGCCACATATCTGTGTGCACCGCAGAGTCAGGGCACTACTATACTTTTAACCCAGTTAGCCAGGACATCAACAGCACTGACGTCGTTGTCTGAAATGAAGACCCGTTGTTCCTCACAGTTCTGTATGTCACGTGAGGCAGAGAAAAGAATACTTACATGGCCAATAGTACTGTAGCAGCGTTTACAGCCTAATAAAATAAGCATCTACAATACCAGAATTAGCTTCCTATCTTGACTATCATTACCCTGTTGTGTGCATTAGTTTAGATAATCTATACAAGGTGGGTTTATTTAAGGCAGCGGTGTTCAGAACAGTCTATTTCAGATCAATCTTGGAGTACAACTCCCCTCCGCACTCAATTAAAAAAATATTAATTATGACAGCAAAAGGCCAAGGATAGGGTGAGTCTAAAGTGAGCCGCTGTTTGGTTTTCAATTTTTGAATGGCTGTAATTAGGCAGCTAACACCAAGATAAAAGAGACTTCATTAAGGTATTCAGTAGGGATCGCGTCTAATTAAATGTCTCCCTAATTAAAGACGCCACAGAGAAACTCTTCCGCTCCTTTCATTCCAGCTGTTCGTGTCTTGAAAAGGTGAGGAAGGGGGTTTAAATATGAAACGTCATTCCAGCAATAGATATGAAGACATTTAACCAATTCAAACCGCCTCTCGGAATTGGAAGCTCTTTCTTGTCCATTCCATTGTTGCCTTGACGGCTGACAGGATAAAGACTGTAATCACAGCAGCCTCATTCATTCATCTGACTACTTCAGGGATGTCATGTGATGAGTCTCTTCATGCCACTGTTCCCTGTGATTATACACCTGCTTGGGTAGGGCTGTGGGTGCCTAACACTGACTGTGTATCATTCTGAAGGCACTGCATGGCCAGGGGTCGTCCGACAGAGCCTATAAATATGCATTAGTAGCCCTATTCACCAAACTTGTGAGCTATTTAAAGAAAGTTTGAATAAAATATACAGTTTCATGAATATCAAACTGTATTTCATTCACAACAACAGACTGTGAATTTTTTACTAACCCATACAGTTATAACTTTGTGAACAGGGCCCTATACCACAAAACAGGTAGATAATCTTCTTATAAATACACAGACAGACAGGCTCACAGACAGACAGTCAGAGCTCTGGTGTAATTGACCTGACGGTAGGTAAGGTTTATAAACACACACAGCCAGACAGGCAGACACACAGGCAGGCACCAGAGTGCTGGTGTTACTGACCTTGTAATGATGCTGATGAACACAGACACCAAAAAGACAGTCAGGCAGAGAGATGGACAGACCCCTGGTATAATAATAATACACACCGGCACACCTGTGACCTTTCTGTTGATCAGCTCTGAAATCCTCCACCTCCCCCCCCGGCCCCCCCCCCCCCCCACGCATAGTCTCCCTGATCCGACCAGCTTCAAAGGGAATTCTTCCAATAAAGAAACACACACACACACACACACACACACACACTCAAACTAGCACATTGGAGGAAAGGTCACTTTATTTTTTTAGGTGAGACATTTGACAAAGTACAGGAATATATATATATATATATATATATATATATATATATATATATATATATATATATATATATATATATATATATATATATATATATATATATAGCCTTATTAATTATTTATCAAAAGGGACACTTTAGCGTGGGTTAAGCGCAACCAGCAGAGAACACTACATCCATATTTGTTTTAAAATGCATTTATGGAATGAGAATATTGAACCTGTTTCTGTAACTATGGCAACAAAGGCTGCTGCATCTCGATTATAAAAACACTATTTTTTTAATGTCTTCCTGATTTAATTCGTCTGCAGTAGCAGGCAGTATGGTAGTTCTCTCTTGCACACCAGGGTTACTGTTTAGAGCTGAAAGACCTTCAGGATTTGGATCTACAAGGTTCACTTGCCTGGGTTCTCCCGATCTCCACACCTGAGCTGTCTGTTTTGAGGAAGCTTAATAAATACATGAAAGCCAAGAATTTCTTTAAACAAGAATCACTGAAGCACAAAACAAGAAGGTCAAGTAATAGATTCTCCGGGCTTTGATATTTGACCTGATTATTAGTTTAAAGGCAACGAGAGAAATGTCACTTTATCTGAAATGTAAATAATAAATTCGTAGATTTCTGTTTTTCAACTAGCATACCGTAAACAAAATAAAAAGAGGCCATTCGGACCATCAATGTAAAAATAAAAAATATTCATGGGATTAAGCATCACCAAAACATTATTATTATTATTATTATTAGTAGTAGTAGTAGTAGTAGTAGTAGTAGTAGCATTATTAGTATTATTACTACTACTAGTACTACTACTATTACTACAACTATTACTACTAAGAAGAAGAAGAAGAAGAAGAAGAAGAAGAAGAAGAAGAAGAAGAAGAAGAAGAAGAAGAAGGAACTCCACTATTCCAATACAGGATTATCAGTTTTAGCAGAATATGGATCTGCCGCATTTTGAAAGATCACTGTGTGAAGGGTTTTATTGCTGGTCCCATTGCACGTCGGATTGGGGGACTTTGTTATCTTTCCCAGAATAAAGTCTATTTAGCTGATTACAGTGTGATGTCATGGTCTCACGTTGCCGTCTCTCTTTGAATGTGATTAGCAGCTCAGAATCTGTGATCAGCACCTGCTCTGGCAGGCTTCCTTATACAGTGCCTGTTTTTTGGAAGTAATGTGAGAAGTGCGTCATCCTCACAGTGCATCTGTTCACTCTCACTTCATTCTTCAAGCCTGCGTTTTAAGTAACTATTGGGAATAAATACTTGAAATGAAAAATTAAAAATAAATAAATAAATAAAACATTCCGTTTTATGCTTAAACATAATTGCTTTATGTCTCTGTACAGGACTGCGATCAAGAGTCCCGTTGCATTGTTGAGTTTTACCAGATTCATGCTTCTATGCCCCTATGCTTCAACATGATTTGACTAGCATTGCCATATCAGACATGGAATCACTGTGTGTGCGTGTGCGTATGTGCGTGTGCGTGTGCGTGTATGTGTGAATGGTTTTTCAGAGTTGTGTAGGTGGACACTGCCAGGTTCTTTCATTATGTAACCTACAGTAAGTCAGACCGTAGGTAAACAGCTAGTGCATTATCCTTACAGTGGCTCCCAACAGGTTAGTTCCTGCCCGCCTAATGGTTGATGTAGGTATAATATGGAATGCTTCTGGGTTCATGGTTGCCAGCCAGGAGAAATCTGGGCGGTTCTTAATAGTAAACCACCAAGATGATGAAAGAGAACCCAATCTCTAGACATTTGTACCTGACCACCCTTATGCACTATACTATAGCGCCACCCTGAGGCATACTGAAGAAGTTCAACTCCCTAACAGCGTTATTCCATATTCTTCCTTATAAATTAATTTAATTATCTATTATTAAGTCAGACAGACACATTGTAACTTGACAGCAATTTCCGTTTCTGCAATATCCATCACTTAAAAGGAATGTGTATGGCATTCGTTAGCATTACGGGTTTGGATGACAGGCAACACTAGGATTTTAATTACAGGTACAGAAATACACTCCTAAAAGAGTATATGCTGAACGAGGCGAGGCTTCTTGACAAAATTACCATGCCTGTGAGGCGTTTGTGAAATTAAAAGCATGATAGTCCCGGTTGAAATTTATCAACCGGGTGCAAACGTAAAAACAAATTATAAAATAATTAGAAGTCAAATATCCAAAAAAAAGCGAGAGACGAGGCTGGTGCGCTATGTACGCAGAACCCATTTAGAATGTAAATAATCAAAAATATAAGCTTGGATACCAGCGTCAAACTCAACTCTCACAAGCATGTTTACTGCCCTAACGACGCAGCAGTATTGATATTGATATTGATATTTGTGACACATGTTACGCAGGGTGTGTATACCGCCACAGCCAGTCCCTCTTGAAATAACACGCATGCGCGGCGCGGGGGGTTGTGGGGGGTGAGCGAGGAAGTAAAATGGCGGACCTGGCAAACGAAGGTAAGGACTCTCGGAGAAGTGACAAAAACAAAGCCAATTAATGAGGAGAAATGCATAACTTAACGTGTGATAACCGAGGTAGGGAGAGTGCGGCGCCGGGGGGTGGTGGGGAGGCGATTCCCAGGGCTAGAAAGACCCAGAGTGGGCGATGGGAGGGAAGGATGCGGAGCCGAAGGTTCCCGGCCTTTCTAATCTCCTCCCGAAGAGGAGGAGGGGGGCCAAGCCGAGGCCCAGCCGAAAGGGAGCGGGACGAATTGGGTTCGTAAATCGAGCACATCAGCAGTGCCGCTGTGTGCGTTAACGAAAAGCGACGTACCTGGCTTGAAACATCTTCATGTTTCTGTTTTTTAGGGCTTGTGAGGTAAACCGCCCAGACACAGTACATGTTGAACGATTTACAATCGCACCGTGCCAGACAGCGAGGGCGAGGTGCCATGCATCATCACTGTCTGACTGCTACAATGCGCGTTGCGTTGGTGACACGCATTTTGAAATAACTATATACCGCTAATATTTCCATCAAACTGACGTTGACGTTTCGAGTCCAGATTCTCTAACCAGCCATCGTTAATAATAATAGAAACAGTGGCAGGCGCTGTGCCAGTCCACGGCAGTGACGCCTGATCTTTGCCTTGGCTTTATATTAAGCAGTGTTCTGTATTTTTAAATCGCCCCAATAATGTACCGGGTAGCATGTGGAAGTCGTTTACGTGTTTGTTCATTACTCCATACCTGTTTTACAAACTGTATATCATCCATAATAATTCAACTGATGTGGAAGATTGTCATAACTAGTTTATGAAACCAGTACATTGAGTTATAACTAAGGGCCATTCGGGTATTGTTATGTGGGGAGGTAACGCTTTGTTCTCGGTGCTACAGGTTTCCATTGTGGGGAAAGCGATTTGAATACCCATTTTTTTGCAGCCAGGTATATGCTGAATAGACCTGATTTGCTTACAGACAGTAAACAGATCTAAAGTGAATGTTGTAAATAAATAAAATTAGACAAACAACATTTTCATTATAAACCAAATATAAACCAGTTGCAAACACACTGCTTTTTTTTTGAGAGTGTAAGTTTAAAAGGCCAAGATGATTTTAGCAACAAAGGTCCTACATGGTCCAGTTTCCTTATTATTATTATTTTTTTAAGGCAGCTACATTTCATTTCAGAAATGGGAACAAACTGGACTGTTAGTCTTGTAAATGATGTCTGTTTAAGTGTGCAGAAAGTCAAATTGTGATGGAATAGAAAACATACACCAGGCAATTATATTTTAGTGTGAAGTGTAACATTATTTTGGGATTCTGTAACGTTTAAGTTGTGTTGGATTTTTAACTCTTCATCAGCAGGAATAATTGAGGTCACACAGAAGGCAGATAGAGGGGCAAATGCAGCCCACATACAGCAGTGTGGTTCACTTCTAATTTAAAGCCAAAAATAAATAAGTAAACAACACACAACTGTTTTATATTATTATTATTTAAACATTTCTTTATTGAAAGAAGTATTTTATTTATCTATTTTAAAAAATGCTACATACACATAACTACAAAATTAAATACAAACTACAAAAAAAATATGACATAGTACTTAAACTTTAACATGTACAAAAATCTAGTTTTAAAAACAAAAAAAAAAGCTGTTTGTCACATCACACTTATGCAGGCACATTTACGCTAAACTATATCGTCTCCCTCAGGCATGGGCTGAGTATTATCGGTAGCCTAGTGGAAGATATATTTTTTGCAACCTGCAAAATAAAATCATATTTTAGCAACAATACCTTTGGATGTAATAAGCAGGGTACTATAAAGAATGCAGAAATCAAATACACACTGGGGCGCTCATTCTAAGATAGGAAACTGAAATAAATCAATCTGTAGGGCTTAATCAATAAGTTTAGAGGCGCTGCGTCTTTTCTACATCTATCCAAGCGCCCCGCAACTCTCAGTACTCTGCTCTGCAAATAAACAGGAGCTGTGATTGTGGTATGTGAAGATTTTCCCTCGGAACCATGTGCACTTTGAAGAAGGATTGCTCCTGTAAGTTGGACAGGACATGTAAGGATATCCGGCGATCTTCAATGAGATATGTTCGTTTTAATCACACAGCTTTGCATTTGCAGCCCTTGCTGCTGACGAAGGGTTAATTGTAGTTTCATCACTCACCCATCAATCATTTGAGTCACTGTTGCTTCAGGCCTTTTTTTGCAAAACCAAAATTTACAAAACCTTTATTGAGGAAACCCTGTGTCGTCACTGGTTAAAATATAAGCTGTTTGTTCTAAAGAAATGAATGCTTAGAAGTTAGTCAGTGATTATCTTAACAAATATTCCAAGGCCGTTTTTAAAGTAGCAACTGTATTTGGCTGCAGTTCTAGTGCTGCTAAAAATAAACTGAAGCCAGCTAAAATTATCTTCTGTACTTCTGTGTTTATAAACACAAGTCAGTGATGCGGGTTTAGAGTCTAGCACCATCTATCTGTTCTAACCAGTACTTGCAATGGAATAATAGCTGTGACTTACAATGTAGTAAATTCTGTGAACTAAGTCTGTCACAACTTCAAACACTCAAAGATAAAACAGGGATGGAAATAACTGCTAGCAGTTTCACTCATTCCAGGTTTTACTACAAGCTTGATTAGCCACAGTGTCTAGGTAACAAGCTCAGGTGTGTCAACTCAGTGTTTTGAGACATTTTGTGTCCCCCACGTTTGCAAGCATTAGTTTTGAGTGGGTTAAAATGAACACTGAGAGATTTAAAAACATCCAGTTTTGGTAGAGTCTTGAAGTCTTTCCTTGCACATATAAGCTTTTCATTCTACTAAGTACAAAATTCATTCAGAACGCAAAGCACATTGAAGCCGCTCCACGTTGAGTCCTCCTGATCTGCAGAGCACATAGCACCCATTACAGAAACATGAGGCTAGAAGCATGGCATCCTCCACGTGTCAGCTGGATGACAGTCAAGAATAACAGCCGGGTAGCATGATGTAGAGCCTCTGTTTTTAACGACTAGGGCTGAGAGTGGGTGACAGTGTTGAGTGTTCCCAAAACAGCTTGGAATTCCATCCCTGGTGGATAGCAGTCATTTTTTTGAATTGGAAATCTTAGAACTTGGGATAGACCAAGACTATTAAATTTTAAAAAAAGTAGTCTACGGCCATGGCGGGCTGCAAGATCTTGAGTTGTAAACCCCAGTCAATGACTGTCTTTCTAACCTACTATGGAATGAAATTTAACTGGAGAATGAATCCGAGTTGCATGCTCTCATGTTACTGTAAGTCAGAGCAAGCAATGTCCACGTGGACACTGAAATCTAAGAAAATGTCAACACGTCTTGTATTAGTAAGTTGAAGCACAGGCATGCTAAAAATAGAAGCAAAGAAAATCCTAGCAGTGCTTCTGTTGGAAGTTTACTGTATCCGTCTGTTAAGAGGGTCTTTCATTCCTCTCCCTTCAGCAGCAGCGGTGCCAGGTAGGATTTGGCTGAAGCAAGTGTTTGATTTGTAACTCCCTATTGGGTCAGTATGACTTGCAGCCAGTGGTAACCCAGGTTTAAATAATAAACAATAGTTCTTTTAAAGAGAAATAGACTTGCTTTTAAATATGATGCAGATATTTCATTATTTCAACTTCTACACACTACTCTAATAAAAAATAGTTCAATTAACAACTGAATAGAATGTGCGTCCTCACCGTATGTCCCTTTTTAAGACATATATTTATAATAATAAAATTAAAACTTTTTTAACAGAATTCATTTCGATCTGAAATATGTTTAATTAACATTACTGTTACCGTTTTATTTCGAAAGCATTTGCCATCTACCCAAAATCCAGTGCGTTGCCAAACAATGCTTTTCCGTCCTCCCTTTTCTGTACCCCCTGATTCTTTCATTATTTTTTTTTTTTTTTTAAATAAGTTGTTTAGCTTTCAGTTTTAAAACGGGGTAAATGAGAATAAATAATTAACTGATGTGAATCCAGCGGAGAGCTGAGGTTAGCTACCTACCTTACTAGCACTAATATAAGCGCACAACTACATGTTTTAATGCAAACTGTTAGACTTCAAACCGGGCTCTAATTTGATGCATCAGTTCACCAATATGTAATTGAAGCGCAGAGTATTTAAGGATGGATGATCAATAATCGAGGCATCAATTTAATTGTTGCATCTCGAATTATAACCTTGTCCTGATTTAATTTCAGAGCTAACTGAATAAAAGCTTGCCCATACTGGATTTCAGAACGTTTGGAAACTGCAGCTGTGTCAGTCTACAAAAATGCAGAAGCTTCTTGTTTTGTGTTTTACAGAGAAACCTGCCATAGCTCCACCCGTGTTTGTGTTCCAGAAAGATAAAGCACAGAAGGTAGGAACCACTCCTGCAGATGATTTTATGTTTTGTTTAGAGCAATAACAATTGAAATGTAACCTCAAGCTTCTTTGTGGTTTAAATGACATACATTTAAGCTATATTGCTTCAATTACCATGACTTGGCACAGTTACTTTGACTGGAAAATGTACTTGTTTTGTTTCAGAGATCAGCTGAGGGTTCCAGCCCAGAAGGTGGAGAAGGTGATATGCAAGAATTATATTTGGAATTATTTTATTTTAGTTATACCTGTATTCATGGCATGTGTGTGCTGTTGTGGAGCCTAATTCAGAGTATTGTATGTTACAGATTCAGACAAGGATGATGGCAGTTACTGTCCCCCTGTGAAAAGAGAGAGAGCGTCATCTCTAACGCAGTTTCCCCCCTCACATTCAGGTACAGATTCTGCTTACTTGTGAAGGAATGGGTTTGAGGTTCAGGGATGGGAGATTCTGTGCCAGGTTTATCATGTGCTTTCATTTGCTGCTGCTTTTTCTTTCTGAGTTCGTTGGGCTCATGTTGTTAAGTGTCCATTGCTGTTTTGTTTTTTGCAGTATCAAAGAACAATGTGTTTATGCCCTCGAGTTTCTGCCAGTCCCCAACAGGAAACTCTGACTCGGAACCTGGTAAGATCACGTCATTTATCTGGGAACGCTCCATAACTGGAGTCGGTAACTTGGTTAAAATTTAAAACCCACCTTCTTGTTGTGAGTCGCCATTTATTGTCTCACAGTTTAGCTACTCACTTGGTACCTACCCCAGGCAAAGCAGGGGGTGATGGTTTCCATTTCAGATAATTTCTCCCGAGTCCTAAGCACTAAACACGGTAAAACTAATGATGGGGAGAGTTCATGTTCAGATTTGAGTTTTTGTTGTGTTTGTAGAGGAGAAGACTGTTGGGTTTCGTCTGAAACCGCCTACCTTGATCCATGGCCAGGCACCAAGTACAGGTTGGTACGGCAAACTGGTATTGCATTGAGATTGAGCTGGTAACTGTTAAAAGCACTGGTGGGATTCTGGGTATAGTGGGATACTCTTATCTAATTTGCTGTGCTTCTAGTATCCTTTTACAAGTGGTGGTGGTTTATTTGCAGTAGTGTTGGACAACAGATTGAACTTTGGATGTCCTGATGGGCACCTGACATCATAAAAAGTGGGGCAGGGCATATGTTTTGGAGATTTAATGCACACTACAGTGTGAATCACAACCTGCCAAACCTGTTAACATGAAAGAAACCCCTGCCAACTGGTAACTTCGTTCTGATCACACCAGAACTTTGCAATGCAACGTACTGACGGAGCGGCACAGCTGTGAGATGGATATGGGTGGGCTTTCACTGCGTACCAAATCGAAAAGGAAGCTGAAGAAATATACACATGGTGTCCAGCGAAGCATCCTTGGACTAAGCGCTGAAAATTCCAATTGACTTGCAATACTCTTGTTTTAAAGCAGTCCCCTGCATTTCGTGTTAACAGGTTTCCACTGTATTTTGTGCCACGCTGGTAACTGCTCAGTCAGCCAGGCAGGCTTGTTGCTTCAGAACCAGGCTGTTATACAGATTGTCTTCCAGGTGTCCCAAACCAGAAGCCTAAGGAGCAGCATCGCAGTGTCCTTCGCCCAGCACTCTTGCAGGCCCCACAGCCCAAGGCTTTCTCACAATCTAGTAAGTAAAACACTTTTCTGTTCATTGAGTTGGTTTCCACTAACTTAATAAACAGGGGGTAAAAACGCTCTGGTGTAGTCAGCTGCAGGCCTGCCAGTTGTTGTCATGTCTTGTGAAACTGAACTACCTGCCTTCCTGCATGTTGTTGGCAAGTAACACGCATGTCAGTAGACTAGAGAGGTGTCACAGAAGTTCATAATTTGCATGGGAATAAAACTGCATGCAAATCGCAGGTTTTTAGCTGGAACCAGTTTTAGCTAAATAATTTGAGTCTTATACTAATTGTATCCCCGGATTCCAGTGCTTGGTTGAACTGTGATAGCTTCTGAATTTTTAAATTTAGTTACTCTGCTGATAAATGGCAAAGACTGATGCTTTTAACATCAAATCAAAATGTATGCAAATTGGTTTGTACTAATGGAAAATTATCCTGTTCACTTATATTAAACTGTGTAATACTGATGTCATAATACTGTGATTGGATGAGGCGTAAAACCAAGGTCCTATTGTAAGCGACTCTGCAGCAGAAGCAACAGCAGTTGTTGATGATGCATAGTTCACCCCCTAGTCTCTGTAAGTCTATTTGGATAAAATTCAATTACAGTTACATTTCTGTTTGAATTTTATTTTAAGTGGATTTGGTTAGTTCATGTTGGCATGCGAGTAGCCTAAACAAATACCAGGACGTAAGTAAGAGTTATCATAGGCCATCAGGGTTGATTTGCTTAGGCATGTGAGTATCCATTTTATACTGTGAGTTTGGAATTTGATCTGATTTACATGTTTTTTTGTTTCATCTTGTAGGTTCCAGCAGTGGAACCAATGGTGTAAAAAAGCCCCCAGATTCCTCATCTGAAGGTTTGTCTGCATCCCAGAATAACACTGAGGCCTCAGAAAGTGCAACAGAGGAGGCATCAGGAACCGCAGTAAGTACTGTGAATATACAATGGGGTAGAAACTGCAGGGAAGCCCTGGTTTTTATAAACCACCTCTTAACCAATTTTATTTTAAAATCCAAGACTCTGCCAAGCAGGCACCCATATATTTTTACTGTTAAGTTGCATTAGACAGGGCAGCAAACCAAAATCACCCCTTCCTTTTTCCTAGGAGAACGAAAAGGATGCGGCTGGCATGAGCAGCACCAACGAGGATCAGGCAGAGGAGAAGCAGCAGCCAGCTGAATCGGACTTTGTGTTTGGGCAGAATGTGGAAGAACGAGCAAAGGTTTTGCTTTTTAAAAATAAAACGGCAAAAATAAAATTGCGTTTTTAGTTTTTAAGTAAAATACAGTATGTTAACGGCTTAGTCTGACACAAAAATACCGTTTTGATTTGATTTGTTTTTTGTTAGGTTGAAAGCGGAGCTACCTCTGTAAATACAGGTGGTGGTTCCTCTGGTTCTAAAACAGCGTCGGGAGCAACAAACTACTTCCTGCATTACAGCAGCACCTCCAGGTCAGTCCCTAGAGTATACACCTCACCCGGTCTCTGACATTGCTATTATAATGCTATTTTATTCAATTACAGTTACAATTCTGCTGCAATAATTGCAATTCTACTAAAAAGTTACATAAACGACTACACACATTGACGTATTTTTGAAATTCCTGCTCTATACTTGTGTTAAATAACAATACAGGCGATTTTTATTTAAACTGTCCATTTGCTCTTCCAGCTCGCTGGGTCCTGCAAACAACAAAGACACAGAAGCAAAGTTTGTTTTTGGACAGAACATGTACGAGAGAGTATTGGTGAGTGCTGGATGGCATTTTACACACGTCTTGTAACCTATGTTAATGGCTAAATCATTCCACACAGATGAGAGGTGAGACCTACAGCTGTGGCCAAAAGCTTAGCATCACCCTAAAACTGAACGAAGCCTGCTGAACAATGCTACATTGACATATTGAATTACACCCCGCTTTGTAGTTTTCTAAAAACCTGGTAAATTAAAAAGTGTGACATTTCAAAATCTAACATTAAATACTGTACTACTATTATGGCTTCCGGTAGATTTCTGCAATTACATTTTTGTAGTTTCTTTGATTACGTGATGTTAAATAAAATATCTAAATGATGTTCATTTTTAGTATGTCTCAACCCTTACAATTCTAGGTGATGCAAGGCTTTTGTCCGTAGCTGTATGGATCAGTCGTTGTAACATTCCTTCTGCTGTCTTAGAATTTAGAACTTCATCTTCAGGTTGGGGGATACATTGTATCTTGCACACGTGGCTGTGATGCAGAATGCCACTTCTTTATATAAAGGAAATGTGCATTGACTGTTTGTACAGAGTCCCCCGAAGAGCAGTGACTCGGTTACGGAGGGTAACAAGGAGAGTGCTGCTGGATCGACCTCGGAGCCTTCCTCACTGGACGCCACTCCAGAGAAGCGTATGTATCCACAGGCTCTGTCAAATCTTTTTGGGGATAGGGTCTATTTTTTTTCTTTATACTCTCTTGGCAAAAAACATGAGTGGCTTTGCACTTATGTCCTTTTTTTTTTTTTTTTTACAGCTAGCAGTGCTGTGATCGAGTCTTTGGAAGAGTCGGCAGCAGCTTACACCAAGGCGACAGCAAAGAAGTGTTTGTTGGAGAAGGTCGAGGTCATAACAGGAGAGGAGGCGGAGAGCAACGTGCTGCAGGTACACACGCAGACTTTATTGGGAGATTTCAAAGCTGAGGCAAGCCTGTGGGTTAATCGGGACTCATTTGGTTGCCACGTACCCAACGCTGTGTATAATAATCATCCCAATCTTGATTTTGCTTTTTGTTATGTGATATTTTCACAATGTAGATCCAATGCAAGCTGTTTGTTTTTGACAAGATCACCCAGACCTGGGTGGAAAGAGGCAGAGGGCTGCTGAGATTAAATGATATGGCATCTACAGAGGATGGGACTTTACAATCAAGATTGGGTATGGAATAGGATTTCAGTACCTAATATCAATATATAGGGGGTATACATTTGTGCCCTACACCTTCAACATTGTAAGGCTGGAGTCTTTGTCGAATACTTTAAATTCCTATTTTCATGCTGTATACAGAACATTTATCAAAGCTGGTGTTTCTTCCTGGTGAGGGTCAGGGGGAAAAGGTACAAGTCCTTAAAAACTGAAAGCCTTGAGCTGTTTGTTTTGGTTTTATTGTAGTTATGCGGACACAGGGCAGCCTGAGACTAATTCTCAACACCAAGCTTTGGTCTCAGATGCAAATCGACAAAGCCAGTGAAAAGAGCATTCGAATCACAGCCATGGACACAGAGGACCAGGGGGTGAAGGTCTTTCTGATATCGGTAAGTCTGTTTGGAAACAGGATATTGGCTGTATGCTTAAAATAAGTCGCAGTGTTGTGGCACATCGTTATCCTCACACCTCGTATTCAGACTGCTTTGCAGAGGTGACACAAAAAGCTTGCATCTTCTTACTCGTCCCCTGGGTTTAACACTCGCCTGCGTGTCTCCACCCACACAGGCAAGCTCGAACGACACGGGCCAGCTGTATGCAGCCCTGCACCACCGAATCCAGGCGCTGAGGAGCCGGGCGGAGCAGGAGCAGGAAACCAAGAGCATTCCGGCTGAGCCCGAAGTGCCCCAGTCTAACGAGGAGGACAGCGACGAGGATGAAATCCTCGCCCCGGCGGGCTCCGCCACAGCCAGCGGTGAGTCGCTGCTTCTGCTTTCTCCTGCAGCCCACGCACATCCCCTAGGCCAGGGGGTGGTTTTCATTCCACTCGAGTTCGCAATTACTTAATGTCAACACTAAAAAGAAAAAAGTCAGCCATTGATTTCCGCTGAAAACCTGCAGGATCGTGGCTGTCCAGGAACAGGGTTGGCCAGTCCTGCCCTAGGCAGTGGTGGGCAGTTGAATGTAAATTGTGTTGCACCGGCCGCGTAGCGAAACAGATGGCGTCTGAAATATGCTGTGTTCCTATTTCTCTGTGTGTAAGTGGCAGAGCAGGGCTGATCATCTTCCTTCATCTTCTTTCCTCTGCAGGTTCTACAGATCCAGGAGAATCCCAGGCTACCGGAAGCACATAGCGCCCCCTTCACCAGTCTGCTTGCAAGGTGGCTGCTGCTGTGGCGTCTTCCTTGCAGGCACCTCATTTTTTTTATTTTATTCTTTTTTTGGAGGGGGAGGGGGGATAATTTAGAAGTCCAGCTCCAGGACAGACCCAGCACAGATGGTTATCATTCAATCTGTGCAACTCAGTTCTCTACATTAAAGAATCTGGAGTAGGTTTTTTTTTTTTTTTTTTTTTTTTTTCCCCCCCCACAGCAAAACTACGAAGACTTTACGGCTTTGGTTTGGGACTTGGAAGCTCATCATATTGATGAGTGAGAGAGGCGACGCGGTTTCCTCCTCTCCAGTAGACATGGCACATTTAAGACTACAGTTTTAAAACGGGACCTTTATATTCAGTGCAAACCTCTGGGATTTCCAAGAGGGCTTTTAAGTTTTTCTAGGAATCTAGTCTCCTGACTAGCAGCTTGTACACACAATTGGGACTCTCTCTTTTTGTTTTTCTTTGTTACTCCTTTGTTAAAGGTTCTAATATTCCGTCCCATTGTCTGCGGAATCAGTCTCTCCACTGAACTGCATACAGACACACACTAGCCACCGCTGTCTGTCTGTCAGACAGTTCAGTTGGCAGCAGTAGAAATATACCCTGTCTTATGTCCTGTTACATACAAGTGTGCTCTGCTCTGATGGGTCTACCACAGAGGTTTAGCATAAATGACTCCAGAAAAAAAAAAAAAAAAAAAGTTTACAAAAGCTCGAGACTGGTATCCAATAGCTGAGTTTTTGATTGTGTGTGTGTGTGTGTGTGTGTGTTTTTTAAGAAACAAATTCTCGAAACTAAAGCATTCTACAACGTACAATTCTGTTTCCAATTGTTTTGGGGGTTTGTATTGTATTATTCATTTTTTTTTTTTTTTTTTGTTCATTTCTTTGGATAATAAACTCTGGAATGATAAGAGTTTTTGAAAGAGAAAAAAAAAGGTTTTTTGTACACTTCTATTGTAATTGTATTTGCTTTCTCAGAAGGGCAGATAGACTTGACTTGAAGGATCAACAGGCTAGTGTATCAAATTCCACAAATCTCCAAACTCAAAAGTTTGGTGCAATCTGTGACTCCTGTATCAAAAAGCCTTGCAACATTATGCTAATATTATTAAAAACATTGTAAACCTGTAGCTGGCAGTTCATGAAGGTCTGTTGCAGAACCTCAGAAGTTGATTATGCTTTCTATGCAAACAGCAGGATTGTTGAGCTCTCTGATGCAAATTTGAAAAGGAACCCGGTGTTAACCACATTTAAGAGCAGTCAAAAGAGCTGCATCAAAATGATTGCCCTGTACCATCGGCATCGTCACATGCTTATGCCTTCTCCTGTCCTTCCGGTGAAATTGAGCTTATGTTCCAAATGTCAACTCTGGGGTGGGAGACTTTTTTTTGTGTGTGTCTTTTTAAAAACAAACGGAGCAGGAAGATCAGCTGAATTGATAATCTGTTGTCTTACTCCAAAATCGGTTTGCTTAGTTAAAAAAAAAGATTTCTCCTGTTATCCAGTCAAGTTTAGCAGCCCTTTTAACTTTGTGTGTGTCCCTTTGTGTGCTCTTCCTCCTCTTGTACTGCAGGAAGCCTTGGAATTGGAAATATGTGTTAAAAAAACAAACAAACGTCAAGTGTGATATATTGTTTGAAACTATAAAAAGCCCAATTAATATGTATATTCTTGAACAGCGCAGCGCCTTGTCAAAAATTGATCCGTTCTCTTTTATTTTTTTATAATTTTACATTTTTGTATTTTTCACTGCATTGTTCCTCTGGGAGTTTTAGTGGTTTGTTTTCCCATACTGCTAAGTAGCAAAATGCATAAGAGCACTTGAGCAGTCGCAGGGTTCACAGATGAAGGTATGACCTTTCTCGCCTTGTCCTGGGCATGTTCGTTCGGCGCTTCTGCCATGGATTTGGATGTGAAGTAAAATATATATATATATATATATATATATATATATATATATATATATATAATTCAAATACCAAACTGGGATAGTGTTACGATGACCAAATAGCTAATTTAGGATCGCAGTATCATATATATGTATATGCTCTGTTTTACTGGGCTTTCCTAAACCTAGCCCGAGTGAGGAGTAGCATCTGTGTGTTTGGATGGGAGGGGAGGTGGGCTGCTGACCTGCTTACCATCCAGTGTTCTAGCAGGGTGGGACCAAAGTGTAACGAGGGGAAAAGTGATGCAGGTGGTCACACAGCAAGCGACTTGTGGCTGACATGGGGTTCAACACCAGGATCAAATGGTTAGAAGCTCATTGCAGTTACCTAGCAGGTTGTAACGTGAATTCTGTGCAATTGCAGTACTACCAGCTTTATAACGCATTTCTGGATTCGTCGGGGGTGAATATAACACAATAATAAAATCTGGTTACCTGTGACTGAATACTTTTTTTTTTCTGTTTCATGCTCTTTTTGTTTCTTTTTTTTTTTGTTTTCTTCTAATGTCTAATTTTCCCGAAAGATCGATTTGGGATTATGATAAAAATTTCTGTCTTCTTTTTAGGAAAGGCAACATTTTAAAGTAATTTCAGTTCACATATTTCAAGGCATTTGTACAAGTGTAATTCAGACTAGATCTGTTTTGGGGGGGTGGGGGATAAGGAGTATGTCATTGCAAAAATGCATTTTGAGCCCTGTCTAGCTGGATCAAGGTGGAGCCTGGAAGAGCTAAAGACCTGTTAATTTCTGCTTTCAGCTTTAGTACAAAAACAAAAAAAAGAAATATATAATAAAAATAATTTGAAAAGAAAAAAGGAAGTGAAAAATATCACTTGTGTTTCAAGAAGGTTGATGTAAGATTTGTCATATCAAATGTATCTGAGAATTACATTAAAACTTTAACAGAAAGCATTACTGGTGGTTTGCATTTTTGCGTTTTACAGAATGACGGAGCGCAATCTTCTTCAGCACCACTGTTTCTTCAGATGTGTGTTTGTGTGTCATTTACATTTCTTTATTATTATTATTATTATTATTATTATTAGCTGCAAAGCCTCATACTATTCACCAGAAAGTTGTTGCTTCGTGCCTCTTAAGTTGCAGGTTTCTTATCTATCCAACAAGAAGAAAAATATGTTGGAAATGTTCAGAGGGTCTGGCTGCTGAAGACACAAAAAAAAAACAAGGTCTTCTCTCGCATGCTTTAACATTTTATTTTTACATTTCATTAATCGCCTGTGTTGACACGTCAGTTATATCTAGTCTAAACAAACAAATACTGATCATGAGTGCAGTCACTCCATAACATACTCTTCAGTATTCCCAGCAGGTGGCGCAATTGGACAAAAGGAGAACAAATGGTTATGAGTAACATTGCTTAAGATAATACAATAAATACTGTTTGCCATTTGCAGATGAGTTGGGGGTGGTTGTTTTTCACCCCAGTCTCCAGCTGTTTTTCATGATCAGAAAAAAATAGGCGTCACTGTCCACCAAGGCACTAACTCCTGAATAGTAATTTAAAACTCATCCTTTGACACCTAGAAAAGAGACAACAGAAAATAAAATGTGTACATTTAAACCATCTCAAAAGATTTATTTCTGTCCTTAGGCTCAACTTTCCTGTTTGCAATTATGCTTGTTTTTTGTGTGTGTGTGTGTGTGTGTGTGTATATATATATATATATATATATATATATATATATATATATATATATTAGATTCTGCTATCTCAATGCACACAGATAGGAACATGTTCTGCTAGATGTTTTCTGAAATTAATCCCTGTAAAAACAAAGCAAGAAAGAGAAAGGAGGTGGTGGAAAGAAGATGCAAGTATTTCAGATTTCAGATCCAGCCAAGGACTGTCATCATCAAACGTCATTTTGATCTAGCGGGTGTGTGAAATGAGCTTTGGTGTCCTCAGACCAATTTCTTGTGAACAGTTGTGCACGTTGCAAAAACCAGCAATCTAAAATTTGGCAAAAAAAGGAAAAATAAAAAAAACACGTGGGTTCATCTGCCACTCCGAAAGAGGAGGTTATTTCTGTAAAGAAGAAAGCAAACTTGCTTGCATTACCCTGTCAGCTGCCTACAGCTTCCATGCATTTCTCATCATCACTACAAAGTAGGCGTCGCTGTCGATGGAGGCGCTCACTCCGCTGTAGTAATTTATAAACTCCTCCAATGTAACCTGCAGGCAGAGACAAGCTGAGTCACTTAAAAAAAGAAATAAGGGAGACCTACTATTGAGGTGATATGGACCAATCGGATGGATTCACATTAAGCTGTTTTTACTAGGGGGGAGACTACGAGAAATGATTAAAATTGCAATTAAATGCTGCAAAATAATCAAAGTTGATTCGATTGTTTTGGCACAGTGGACTTCTGTTAGGAATTGCAGATCTTTCTGTCTGGTACATGAGAATAAAAAACAGTGTGAAGTATTGTCACACAAAAAAGCACCTGTAATTTCAATGAAAACATTCCTGCACGTAGCTAAAGAATTATATACAATTTGGCACTGAAAACAAATGGTGAGCAACTTGTGCACAAAACACTATAGTGGGACACTATGGGAAGCGATAGCAGCTGCAAAGAACGTGCATGGGGCAAAGCAAATTTGCAGTTTGGACTTTCCACAGACAATTTGCTACCTTCCCATCTTTGTCGTAAGGCGAATCAAAGTTGTCGAGGAAGGCTCTGAAGACCTGGTCCTCGCTCCACTCTCCGTTCCTGTATTTCGGATGGTGTTTGGCGTTGTAAACGTTCTGCAGGTCTTCAATCGTCACGACTCCGTCCCCGGTCTTATCCAGCTTCCGAAACGCCTCCGAGATGACCTGCTTCCTGGCGTTGGACATGGGAGGCTGCATCGCAAAACATGCAGTGTGATATCAGAGCCACACAAGGACAATTAACACGTTCCTTTTGTTCAGCACAAAATGCTGCTCAGTAAGACATACCTGATTGAAAATGGGATACAAAGCCGGCCGTTCATGATTTAAAGATTAAAGTGATAATAAATGCCTGTGCAAAGCTCCATTCAAATTCAGGGGGTATAGGCTGAAGTACAATGACGTTATTAACCCATTAAGTGCCATTATCCTCATTAGAGGACAGGCAACTTTGTAATTTATTAGAGCATTTTTAACTGGCATCTACCTGTTATTAAAATGTTCTCTTTAAATATTGTTATAACTTACTCTAATTGTGCTAACCACAAAAGTCTAAATGTAATGTATCAAATTACATAAATACAGCTTGTGTTGTGATTTTTTCAAAGAAAAATGTATTTGGTACTTAATGTTTTACTCATATCCCAAAGAACTTAATGGAGGGTGGTTCCCAAAGGCTTGTCAAAGTGTTTCACCCACCCTGAGAGCTGTGAGAAACTCGTCGAAGTCGATCGTTCCCCCCCCATCCTGATCCAGGAGGCTGAAGATTTTCAAGGCTTCCTCCTTCTCAACCGCCACGCCAAAGTCGTTCAGCCCTTTCTGAAACTCTTTGAAATCCAGCGTTTTGCTTTCATCGTCGTCCATGATGCGGAACATCCTGGAACACAATCCCAAGTTTCGACAAAAAGAAAAAAAAAGTTTAGTGGAGTTTCCACAGAGCGCCTCTACAGACTCTCCATAGAGCTGTCTCATTTCCCTATGGAAGTGCTCCGTAGAGATTCTATCGATTTTTGTTATGGAATTCTAGAATAGAATTTCTACAGAAGGATAGCCACTGCACTGTTCTGTAGTCGTGGATCATTGCTATTATAAAAAATGCATTCATAGTTTGTTATGGCAGGAGTTCTATTTCTGGCTGTAGCTTCAACTTTCCTGTACATATACAAAGTCATCATTTATTTATTACACGTAAAGAAGTTTTTTTTTTATATATATATATAATATTTCTTTCTTTCTCTTAAATTAAGCACAGAGTAATGGATTCAGAGTTGCTTGCCTTCCCAATCCCTTGATGCCGGAGGAGCCCCTGGCGAGACACTGGAGCCTCAGCTTCTCAATGGGATCTGTGCACTGCGACAGCTCCTGCTTGACTTTCATTGCCATCTCGGTATCATGCCTCACTGTCCCTGCCATGACTACAATCTGCAATGCAACAGGCTGCAAAGGAAGCAGAAGCAATGTAGCATATACTCTGTACCAGGCAGTGTTACCATTCAAAGCAGCAGGACAGGTAGGTGTGACTCAGGGTTGACTCTGCTGCATAGCAGACCTGGAGCACTTAGCTGCTGTGTAACTCTTAATGCAAAATATCAGTGTCCATCTTGTGAACGCACCCTATGAAACAGTACTTTGCCAGCCTGTGAAGCATATTGTGTTTACAATCCAGCCTCAAAGTCCAACATGTGTATTAGAACTCATTTTGGAAGACCGTGTTTGAATTTAGGTAAGGTAGTTCAAGATTAGTCCTAATCAGGGTCAGTGAAACCAGCCGAATTTGTTGCCTGGAATGCAAAACAACTTGGGAATTACTGAGTTAAACAGTGCGTACTTCAACACAAGACGAGCCACGTGTGCTTGTTTAATATGGGACTGAACGCACTAAGTAAGCAATGATGTAACAGCCAGTGTGTACATGGAAGGTATTACTCCATAGCAACTCAGTCGACAGTTTAACATTGTGAATGACTCACCACACGCTTGCCTTGTTTGCTTTAACTTTGCCCTCCGTCTGTCGCCTCCCCGCGTTTATTTATTGAAAAAAAAAACCCTTTCTTTTTATAACACAAGTGACTATTATTTACAGTAGGCCTATACTGGTTATTCTCTATTTTTTAAACACATGTTGTACTGCGTGTGCGTGCGTGCGTGTGTGCGTGTGTGTGTATATATATATATATATATATATATATATATATATATATATATATATATATATATATATATATATATATATATATATGTACACACAGAGTACAAAATGTGTTAAAAATTATTATTTTATTTACTGTAGGCTCATTTCTCTCTAAGGCTTCGTTCGCCCAGAAGTTCAGTATAACGTATTGCAATTGCATTTACCTGAGATGTAGTCCAGGGAATGGTCCGCTTGACTCTGTTGCATCTGTCACTTTGTGGTTGCTTCCTACCTGTAGGATGTTACCGTTTAGTTGCCCTAGCAACACTGACGCCGTTGCGTTTCCTGCACTGCAATAAAGCAGACCGGTGTCGTTCGTTGTTGTATTTCTAACTTGAAGAAGAGGCCTTTCTGGTGTAAACAGTTAGTGTATTTACATGCATATCCAGCTGATCTTATTAAACGTATCACAAAAAAAACCTTTACTCGTCTTACCCTATTGGAAAGAATATCCTAGTCATTCCTGTTTTGAACATAGAGGTACGGCCAAAAGTTTTGCATTACCTAGAATTTTAAGATTGAGACACTATTTAAAAAAAAAATCTCCGAACATAATTTAGATCTTTTATTTTACACGTCAGTTTTAAATTATTAAATGTGGCGCTTGAGTCAATAACACTTTCCAACCAGCAGATGGGGCTATTACTTCAGTGTGTAAACGAGAAGGTGTTTATATATATAAATATAACTGAAGGTCATACATTACAATTAGCGAACGTGCACATGGCATGCAGTTAAAAACGCCCTGGCAGACCCAGCTAATGGGTCGCAGCCCTGGACCACCTTCAGAGATCCAGCAGTCCAGTTGACTCACCTCATTGGTACCTTCTTGATCCTCATGGAAAGAGAGGAGGGAATAGATGATTTCAATCCGTACGCTCCGGAACGCCGGGCTTCAGTGCGTTTGTCTGTGTGTTCACTCTATTTCTACATCTCTCAAGGGTGCGTTTGTAAACACATTTGGTTACAATCAAAATGAACAAATCCATCTGCAAAAAAAAAACAAACAAACTGTGGTCTAACCGCCTCAACTTAGACAGGCTTTTCTGTGACGCCGACGTGTTAAAGTACTGTAAGTAGAAGCGAATTGAACCCGTCGTTTGTAGATCAGCATCTTCAGCTTGTATTGAATGTATTTATTTATTTTGCTTTGGAATCTGTTTATTTTGCTAACTCTTAAACAAGTCCTGATTAAAAGAAATCCACAGGATTATGTTGCAACATGTGAACAGAAACTTAGCCGTCGTGACTTTTCTCGTAAATGTGAAGAGACGGACCAATATTTTACTAAGCTTCAAATGCAAGTTGCATTGCAATAGCAGTTTCTGCAATGCACATTGGAAAGAATGAGGTTGAGATACAAGCTGCTATATACAAAAGTGGCGCCGATACACACATACTGCACTCTCTGTTCCACATTGTCCACGGACACATTGTGTATAGACTCTGAATTAACAAGGCTTTCGCATTCCCCACCTTTGGCAATAACTGCTAATTAGTGTCTGTCAACGGCCAATTTTCCAGCACTAACTATTATTCAGCATGTATTTGCGCCTGGTCAAAGGCTATCACCCTTGAACAGCGTTTTAATGGGATATGGCTTTCATTTCAGGTTCGAGGAATGACCCATGAGTTTTATCCCCCACACTCTCAAAGAAAAGGCTTCCTGCCTGGGCGTTCTTTTAGATCCTTTGGGGTTCTAAAGGGCTTTGTCTGGAACCCTGATTGGTCAAGGTTCTATAAAGAACCATTCCGATTCAGAACAGAGAGCCAGACACAGCTTCTCAATGCAATCAGCCTGGGGTTCCATATGTGAAGCATTGCAACACCGGCGACTCCCACAGCAAGTCACAAATGTTCTATTGTAAAATATGATATTCTGAATTAGTTTCCATGTCTAACATGACCTTTGATGACATAACTCTTCATTTCAGTGGAGATACTGTACAGCAGTAGACAGAAAAGACACAGATAGGAAGTTTTATTACTCAATGAAACTACACTAATGGACAGGCTAGCGAACAAGTATGTTATAAACTCTAGTCAATGTAAGCCATACTGTATTCTCAGTCCATACCAAACCATTAATGAGATGCCTCTTCAGGATCACATGACTGCCCTGCTTTCCTGTTACCTGCCTGCGCGCTGGACTGATGACAGACAGGACCTCCACCACACAGGAAACAACTGTTAGCCTTTCCCAGGTGAGTCTGATTTAGGGGTTTAAGGATCCAAAGTAGAAACACATTTACCCATTTGGTCCAATTCGACTGTGTCCGAAGAAACGTGTGAGTTTATTTTATGGAACTGATGAGATCAAATAAACATTACCTTGAGCGTGACAGGTAGATAGTTAGGTGGTAATTGCATGAAAGCCAGCCCCACTAATGGTCTGATATATTAGACGGGTAATAAAAACAGGTTGTATAAAATAAACAGAAATAATGAATTGCGGGTGTGAAAGAACTCACAGTAACAGTGGTGGATTTGCACCAATGATTGATTGGACCTTACTGGCTTCTAATCCTGGTAATCAGTCCTGGAGCGTTTACTGGTGCTTATCTGTTACAACACTGCGGTGAACTGAAGCGTTTTGTGTGTGTGTGTTTTGGAGGCTAATTTCATCTGCTTTTCTCAGAGCCACATATAACAATAAAACTAATTTATCAAAATGTGTGTTCATGTCTGATCTATAACTTTTGCTATGTCAAAAAATCTATAGATTTTTTTTTTGTAAAATATTATAATGTTTGCTATGTCAGAAATCTATAAAATTATTATTATTATTTTTTTAAACCTGTAGGATAACATTTTAATTATGGTGCCACTATCGTTATAGAGGCTTTTGGTACCAAAATAACACCTGCGACGCAGATGCTTTTGGGGTGTGTTGTGCAGTGTTAGCATACCTGCACATAGTTATCATAATTGCTGTTTATTCTATACTCTTTAGAAGACGCTATAAGGATAGCACTGCCATAATTAAAGTTTAATCACAGTGTTATGACAGCTAAAACTACCTTAGGGAGTTTTAAACAAAACTGCGCACCTCTCTCACAAGCTGGTCTGACTCCTACTCTTCCAGGATGGGAACTATGGCAGAATGGCTGGCAGAGGCAAATACTGCAGCAGTTTGAAAATTAAACACAGGAAATTAGGTTATTTGAGAGCACACTATTGCGTACTGGCCCTCGGGCTCTATTTACACTCGCGCTTGGGCAAACGCCACCTGTCTGAGCGGAGGTTTACGAGGGAAGCAATGCATGACGTGAAGGATGCCAGACTTAATCAGGGATGATGCAGCGTTTACAATAGCCGTGCACGTTAACCTGAACCGCATGCATGTTAACCCCATCTGCACTCCGGTCATCCCTCTGACCCTGCCTGAGAGGCAGCTCTCCAACAGGTTAAAGAGTGACCATTTAGAGGCCGTTCGGCTTTTTACACCACTTCTTTACCCACGTTGCTGATTTGTAGTTCATTAAAGTCATTTTCTATTAGAGATGCTACTTCAGTCAATGTTTTTAAGTCAAGATTAAAGATTTACTTTTATAGTTTAGCCTTTTTAATCCGACTTACAAATATAATCGTTTTCATCTATTTTGTTTGCTTGTTTTAATAATTTTAATCATTCTTATAGATTTCCTGTTGTTTTCTTCAATAGTTTTTTTTAATTATTATTATTATTATTATTATTATTATTATTATTATTATTATTATTTCTTTTTGATAATGCATACTGTTTTAACAGACATGTAAAGCACTGTGCAATACTGTGGTATGAAGGCGCTGTATAAATAAAATAATTTGAAATTGAAATTAAGGTAGGAAAATGTGACCTTCAGTTCTCCGTTGCAATTGGAAATACAATACAAGTTAAATAAACGCAAAAATAACTTTGGTCAACCTCACGGAGGGTCTAGAACTGTGAAGGGATAAAGAACGAGAAATAGAAATCAGTGATCTGTGTTTACATCTTCAGATTCATTTCATGTTGCCCAAAGGCTGTTTCTGTCCAGCAGCTCTTAGATCTGTTTTAATAAAACCCAGAGAAAGTCTAAATATTTATGTGTTGTTTAATACCGTAAGGGGGATACCTTTGAAACGTGAGGATCTTGTGATGACTTTAATTCGGGGTCCAGTTGCAACCCCTCAGTGGCTCATCAGTGGGGCTCGGTGTTAGTGTGTGGAATCTGGAGCAGCATCAGAGAACGGCAGTCATGGACTCCAGTGAAACTGCCAGCTGTAATGAGATCAATTAGGATGAGGTGCCAAAATGGGGATGTTATCCTATACAGCACGGGCTAACAGACAATGAGAGACAAGGGAGCCCAAATTCACAGTTTCCTATCTGATATGTTGGAGAAAAGAGTTATTAGACATATTATTATTTGTTTATTTAGCAGACGCCTTTATCCAAGTGGACTTACAGAGACTAGGGTGTCTGAACTATGCATCAGCTGCAGAGTTACTTACAACAACGTCTCAACCGAAAGGAGGTTAAGTGACTTGCTCAGGTTAAGTGACTTGCTCATTAACCACTGGACCACACTGCCTCCTCATACTGTCAGCTTTCAATAGTGCTGGGCTGGATCACTTATAGCTGGACAGCACTTGGCCCCCATGCATTTATGAGGCATTGTTTCAAAGAGCAATTTGAACATGAAAATCACACCATCTATAAAACCACAACCACAATATTCAACAGCCAGGACCCCCACACATCATGATGCTACAAGACTATCACATACTGTAGGTGGAAGCAAATGCCCAGGTAAAGTTTCATGAAATGCAGACGAGTCAAATGGATGCCATGCAAAAGCAGTTCACTATGCCCTAGAATAACAAATTCAATCAAATGTAAACTTTTCAGACCGTTGGTTTATTAAAACTGAAACGCAGATTAAACACTGTTTGCACCAGATTAAACTAACACACTGCTGCTTTTTTAAACAAACGTCTTATTTTTGCAGAATGTTTACTGTGCCTTCTAACAAAGACAACTACTTGTCCTTGTAGTCAAACCGATTTGAATCCATATAGTTTACCTGTAAATCAAGAGATATAGTTTGGTGTTCAATAAGCTATAGATGACTCATGAGCCCTTGCCTAGATCATGATAGACCCTCATTAAATGTAAAACATTTCAAATCCTTTTTTTTTTTGCTTTGGTCTTTGTGAAAGACATGTGTGTGTTTTTAAAATTCTTTACAGTGCAGCATTGCAGATGGTTATCGTTGTGTCAGTCTATCCTTGGGAACTGCAAGAGTCAACAATGATTAAGAGCTTCCTTCTGGCACTTTTTAAGATATACAGACATGAAAGGAGGGCAAGAGGGCAAAGGTTAATGATGCTGACAGGAGAGACACGTTGAAATTAGAGGACAAGGCAACAGGGATTAGATATGATTACTAACTACAGGGTCCCTTATAAAATATACCATAGTAAAAGCATAGAAAAGAGTGAAACGTCATAGTGAAAGCATGGTAAAGCATGGTAAAGCCCAGAGAGGAAGGGTAAAGTGTTTTGAAAGACATGGCGCAACATGATAAATGCATGGTGTAAACATGGGAAAAAACATGCTGCAAAAATGCAATGCAGATGTACCATGGTAAACCTTTTCAAGGGGTAGATGTACACAGTGAAATGCTATGTCACAAAATCTGTCTTTATCAGGATCTGTGCTGTATAATTGAAATCCAGACTACCTCTTAATTGCCTAGGGATGCATGACTTTCTGAAACATGACAGGGATTTCTGCACACTCCAGACGCGTCCATCACAGCCTGACAGCTCCCAAAACAGAACAAAACACTGACGGCAAAATATTCCCATTGAACACAAAGATAATAACGTTTTGTTATATTTCCAGGGTGCAAAAATATACAAAAATATTCACTAGTTCAGCTTTGATTGAATGAAAGAACGAAGCGTTTATTGTGACGAGCTCTGATTCAATAAATGCACAGTGTATTAAAAATATACATGAAATCAACTTCTCGCTGCACTTGTAAACCTCTTGATTTAATCCTTCTACTACTGTATGCGCTGGATTCGCCTGACCTCCGCACCACGTTACTGGATCCTCAGCTGATACACTATCCTTGCACTATTGCACTACCGTCATGTCATTGTAGATATACATTATTGTAGTCCTAACTTGATGCATCTTATTTGATATTGTACTTTAGTAGGGTCATTTGCACTTACTGTAATCTACACTGTATTTAAATATTGACCTTGCGTTGTAACCCTGTACTGCCCTGTAACATCTGTAAGTCGCCTTGGATAAAGGTGGCTGCCAAATAAATAAATAATTTAGAGACTTACGTTTCATTTCTCAACTAATTCCTATCCTACCCAGGCAGTTATTAACTCACGGCTAAGTTGGTGCTGCTCATCATGAGACAGTGGTTAACTTTTGTTATAGGAGCTAAGATGAGTTGTAGCATATAGTGCAGCACGGGTCATCCTTTGAAAGGAATTAAAGGAAAGAAATGGTCTAAATCTTATTACAGTGACAAAACCATTTCCAGCTGTGTCTGTATTGCTACTGATTAAAGTATTATCATTGCCAAACAGGTTCCTTCATGGTCCAGGCTCGCTACACGGGGCTCAGTCCCACAAGTGCTGTGTTCATATTGCACACATTGAGTCTGCAGCGTTTGCCAGTAAATGAAATCAACGTGGTTTCGAGTTTTACGCAACGCATGGTGACATTACTACATGCGGTTCATCCTTATGCACTTTCAGTGAGAGGTTCTGGAGCCCGCTGAAACTCCCTGGAGCCAGAGCAGGTCATGTTAGTAATCCGTTAGAGACTGACTGAGAGGCAGGCACAGGGGGGGTCCGGTCCCTGGGAGTCATGAGAAACAGGGCAATTCCTCGATTGAAAACAGACATCCTCCCGGGCCCAGTCCAGAATGGGTAACGAGGGGGGGGGGGGGGGGGGGGGGGGTTGCAGGGCGATGAGGTACAGCTTTGGGAAGGCTGGGAAGCCGTGATCCACACAAAGACAGCAGCCAGCAGTCTCTCCCAGACAGGTTCTAAAGCAGCTCTTGAATGGATTGCTTTTGTCTTATTTTATGCACAGTCATGTGTGTTTTCTAGGATTGTGTTTTGCATGAATCCCACCACGTACGCAAATGTCCCTCACTCATTACATGCTTCGTGCATCGTGGCTCTGACCGCATACCTGTTGTGATTTTTACAACCGTATTAAAACAGCTTACCTATTTGTAAAAACCTGAATAAGAAACACCAAGCAGGAAAGGGCATGTGGTATAAACACATGGTGTTTAGGATAGTGTGGGATTTCATGAGCCGCCTTTCTATCATTTACAATGAAAGCTATGACCTTTCCTTCAACTGGGCCAATAGAATCGATGGCCCTGCAGTACAAGCATTGCCTCATACACTCATGAGAGTCACTCCCCCCTTAACGCGTGCCAGCATTTCGACCTGCACTTTCTTATACATGAATGCCAGGACGTGCTTCTGGAACGCTAAAGATGTGAATGGATTTATTAATGTTGGAGAGTGCCGTAAGAAAATAAAATGGCAAACGACACACAGGAGCACAATAATAATAATAATAATAATAATAATAATAATAAAAAGTTTGGTATATTGAAATATTTATTTAACAAGGGATGTATTATTATTATTTTTTGTATAGGACCTGGCTGTAAAACTCAGCATTCCCTTTATTGAAAACGTAATGATTTGACAGAAGATCTGTGAAATTGATAAACTGGCTTTACGTTCGAGGTGTCTTAACTACATTGTAACACTTGCATGAGTGTTTGTCTTGCAACAATGTAACTACATGTTTGATTACATAACTCCTAGCAGAGCTTTGGCCTGATATAAAACAGAACCCACAGCAGCCTGGCTCTGTGCTGCTGCGCAGTGTCACATGCAGATGGAAAAGAGGCCCAAGGTGTAAAAGCTGTTTGCTCAGGACATTTGTGGTTTGAGGTGAAGACTGCTCTTTATTTAATCCATGAACAGGATTTCACGTAGGAGGAAAAGAAAATCTCAGTTGAAGCCAATGGAGTTCCTGCATACTGAAAGGTCACCGTCCTCCTCCATCTCATTTAGATAATCGCTCTGAAGAGCCTCACCAAACATGAATTCCTGGCCGAAAACCAAGACACTTGAAATATCACAACCACATGCATCCCTCTTCCCATCAGGAAGCGGAGAAGTTTACCATTTCATTTCTGAGTGCAAGTTCACATCGATTACTTATTTCAAGTGACCCAGCGCTGTATTTAGAAGACATGTCCACCACAGGCCTTGCTGATGCTGAGCAGAGTTTGCCTGACTGTAAACACTCACTCTTGCAATTCTTCTCACACATTTCTATTTCTCAAATCAGTGTGTGTCCAAGCTTTAGGAATATGTTTCTAGCTAAGACGCTGCCCTTTACATCTTGAAATGTTTCCTACAAGTTGCACAGTAATGTGTAATGTTCTACTGACAGCATGTTGCTGTGGATTTATCTCACTTCTATTCCAATCCAGCCCAGTCCAGTAATTACTGGAATATAATGTGCACTCTGTGTATAACGAGCACCCACATCCCATGTATAATACACACTAGGTGCGTGCTGTTATGAATAAAATAGGGTATGGTAGCAGTGATCAAAGACAATGGAGTATATAAAACACCAAAGATCACGCAATAGATGATTTAGCCATACAGAAATATATTTCAAACTCCCAGGGGGTGGATGCATATTGTCTTAACTTATATGAACAGGAATAAGGAAGTGGCCAAAGAATTTAATCAATGAGGTAAATCCTTACTCAAATGCAAACTGTGAAAATGTATTACAGCAGTGTTTTTTGTAGAATATAATGAACTTATGAATTTAATTTCTGGATACAAATAAAGCTAAAGCTACCAGTCCTTCTGCACAGAACACCAAACAGTAGCATTGAACAGACCCCAATAAATAATAAGGTGTGTGTGTAAAACGTATTCGCTGAGGGATAGCGTTACTATAGGGCATGTGCTGGCTGTTTATGAGACAGCTGTCGTTGGCATGTTTCTGTGCAACGTTTAAAGTAAGCAGCTTTAAAATGAATGTTCTACTTTATGAAGTTTTCAGTCATTGTCAGTGGTTATAATTATAATGGCTGTTTTATTATGGTACGTCATAACTGTTTCTGTGTTCCAGTTATATATAACCCAGGCTAGATCTGTCAAAGAGTCTTCATAGAAATAGGAGGCACCAACAACATCAGCGATCTGCCACTTTACAAGTTCCCTTTAGTTTTCCTTGCAATACACTGCGGTGCGCTAGCTGGTACTGGCTTTTACTAACATAAAGACACTGAGATGTAGTAATTGCAATACGAAGCACTCAGAATGACTGCATCCATCACAAAGTGGCACAGGGATAGTAAAAAAAAAAAAAAAGTTAAGCTACTGTGCTTTGTAAAAGATGAACCTCAGTATACACAGAAAAAAAAAATCTCATGCAGTCTAGTTAGGTTAGGAATGCCACAAGCTCCTCTGGACTGTATTTACACTCTGGGATACCAAAAACCGCAACCAATACATCCAAAATGAGCCACGCCACGGCCAGACCTCTAGGCAATCACCACTGTCTGGTCGTGGACACGAAACACTGCTGGCTTGAATCCAATAGCTGAGAACTTTCCATTGCGGTGGAAAGCAGGGCCAGGAAATCTCCTGTCAGCTAACTTAAAGAGTGACCTTGACATCTATATCAGGAGCCACTGTAATGCAATACTTACCGAAATCCTGCAAGAAGTGCTATATCTTGGAATAGTGTAAAATTGAGAATAAAATAGTATAAAAAGGATCTAATCGAGAGCTAGGTGGTGCAGAGTAGGGACACCTTCTATTCACTTCTGCAACCTTTAATCCAAACCTGTTTAGAATTGCAAGTGATTTAGAGTATACTGCACTTCTCCAATGAACAATCGGTTTATAATACATAGAAACACATTATAAAAAAGTGAACCTTATACGTGTATAGCTACAGTAACTTGTGATGTGAACAACTGGGATTTAGTCAGTTAGCAGAGACATCAACAAGCCACTGGGGTACAGAATTATCAAACTCCCAGGGGGTGGATACATATTGTTTTAACTTATATAACTTATACCGGCGGTGTGTATAACTCTGATAAACCTGGCGCTCTGATGTGGGCAGAATAGGCAGGGCCAGGTGGAAGCCGTCTCCATTCTCTTACGTGGCCTCTGAAACTGAATCAGTTGCCTGATTAGCAACATAATGGAAATCTTACATCACAGACATCCCCTCTGCTGATTAAATAAACAATAAAGGAGAGAAAAGATTGATGCACGCTGAGGATAAACTCGATACCGGAGTGGGGTGTCCAAGTGCTTTCCCATCAAAAACTGCTTTCAACTTCCACAATCGAATTGATGCCACACCAGCAGTGACGTTACTTCCCATGCCTCAAGTTTTAACCTGCATGCAGCCTACTGTAGGAAACTAGATGGAACCTTATGTTTCCCCAATGTGTGTAATGCTTTTAATTTAAAATGCATGCCTGTCAGCTCTAATATTGAATGTATGAAATATGTCTGCACCTATCTCTCTGATCTGAGGCTGAAATCCTGGCATATGCCTTTCGTTTAAACCACCACTGAACCACTACGTCACAGCAGATCCTCTCCTCATCTTTCAATCCCCCCCAAAATAGATAAATGTAACATTGATATACCAATGTGCAATCCATATGCATGTTCACTGAATGAAACAAAGTAGGGAGCTGGGTCAGCATGCAAAGAAATACATGTAATAGGTTACATAAAGTACTGCTATTCACACTTACCTATTGTCAGTTCGAAATGTACAAATTATAGATGCTGTTGATCGCCGCAGACTTGGTTGCACTGCCAGCTCTGCCACGGTTGATGAGATGGTCCACAAGTGTTGCTAGGATTTCATTTCTTACAGCAATATGCTGTGGTCTCACCTGGGGCTGGGCTGTCTCCTGTGTGGAATGCCACGACCCTGACCACAATCGTGACCATGATCACCCCTCTGTCCACGTCCATGTTCACGTCCACGTCCACGTCCACGTCCACGTCCACGTCCATGTCCACGTCCACGTCCACCAACTTGCCCACCTTCTCCTGCCTGCTCCATGTTTCAGCACAATTTGTAACATCAACCTTGTATGCGTGAGTGACATTTGATTATAGATTGATACGTTGTGAAATTTGCATTTTCATGTGTGGAATGTGTATTTAAAGTAATTGTGAGCAACGGCATAGTGTTTTGAAAACTCACATATCAAAACTTGCATTAAAGTGATGGAATTGCATTGAGTGAACCATACAGACGGTTTAGAATTGAGCATTTTGTGTGCTAACCAGAGAAATGTGTTTGTAGTTTTTCAAATGAGGAGTCGGGTTCGCTGTTTGTGTTAACTGTTTTGAGAATTGTGCTAATAGTTTCAGGAATTTTGCTTTAGAATTTGAGAAAAAACATATTTGCTGTAACACGTTGTTCTTTCAAAACTGCACACGTGAGACCTACTTAGAGAAGGGTTAAAAGGTCACACCTTGCTGCGTCTAATAAGCTCTGCCAAAAAAAAAAATAGTATAATGTTATTTGGCCTGATGCAAATCAATGTAAGCAGAGAAAAACCTAAAAGCCTGAAAAACAACTGAAAGATTTCAAAGACATTGTCTGCAGTGTAAATGGTGTGAACACGTAACGAAGGCTCTTTATAACTCTGTACTGGGACCAGCCTGGAAAAGCGCGGTGTGAGTGTGGGAAGCAGATCCAGGCCAGCTTGTAAAAAGAATCCCAGGACCTGCAAAAGTTCCACGAGCATGTCCCTTAGATACCAGTGTAGCCCTTAACAGAAGTCTGTTTCACAGCAGCTGTCAGTTCTGGCTTGATGTTAATGTCTGGCTTGAACAGTGGACCTGTCCACTCCCACTCATTTCAATACCTCTAGTTCAGTTTGATTTTAAGTCACAAACTGCCACAGTATTTAGTGAAGCCAGCCATGTAAAACATTGATAATTGTTGATCACAAAGGTGTGTAATTCTCACCACTTACACTAGATGGCAGCCTCTGGTGGACCCTGAGCTGCAGATCCTTAACCCTGCAGGCTGTGTTAAAAGCTGTAAAACTGCTCGTGTATCCTAGCCTGGCTCTTTTGTGTAGTGGTGAAGGTGCTTGCCGTGCAGTGCATGCTAGCTGACTAGTTTCCCAGCCTCTGCCTAGATTTAGCAATGGAAATGTCACAACTATTATTTGTTTATTTAGCAGACGCCTTTATCCAAGGCGACTTACAGAGACTAGGGTGTGTGAACTATGCATCAGCTGCAGAGTCACTAACAAATACGTCTCACCCGAAAGACGGAGCACAAGGAGGTTAAGTGACTTGCTCAGGGTCACACAATGAGTCAATGGCTGAGGTGGGATTTGAACTGGGGACCTCCTGGATACAAACCCTTTTCTTTAACCACTGGACCACACTGCCTCCTCATACTGTCAGCTTTCAATAGTGCTGGGCTGGATCACTTATAGCTGGACAGCATGGCCCCCGTCTTGCATTTATGAGGCATTGTTTCAAAGAGCAATTTGAACATGAAAATCACACCATCTATTGCAGTCTGTCTTAAAATAGCAGTGCTTACTGTAACCCATAAAACAGATGTCAAACAGAAATATACCCACTGACAAATACACCCTTAAGCAGTTAAACAAGCCTTAACATTGCTAAATTATGCACCAGAGTTTTTTTTTTTTGGTTTTTTTTAATAATGACTAAGTGGAGACTTACAAAAGCCAGGAAATTGGTCATTTAGTTTGTTTCCTACATTACAGTTCCCCAGACAGATGTAATTGAGTAAATAGCTCAGTCAATTACAGTAATTACTGATCTAGTGTCATCGGGCTACTGTCAGAAACATGGAATTTACACACGGGTCACTGAAATCAGCTCAAAAATGTGTTTAGTTTTGCATCAGAAAAGGACCTATAAATTGGAAAAAATACCATGGGGACACATGATTATAGCAGTAGATTGATGCCATGCCAAAATATTATAATCTAGGCACTAGTGGTCATGCTATTGTAGATTCGCTTTCCCTTTATACCTTAGAACTGAACCAAAACATTATCACTGCAGGGCCAAAACTGCATTCACCTGAAGATTATTTGATCAGTGAAATTTGACAGACTTTGCCAGAACAGCCAGACACCAAACAGCAACCCTTTTCTTGGACTAACAGTAATTTCTGAATTTAACACGCAGTCCCTGTATATGCCACTCAGAGAAGCCTCCCGTTTATTCAGCATTTCTTGCAGAAGACTCAACTTTTGTACGCTACTGTAGACTATCAAAGACACTACGTTATATTATTGAGAATACAGTTACCTGAGAATACTATGTAGCTCTTAGAACCTGTATATAACACCCAGAAATTCACCCAGTATAAAGAGTGTTTTTTATATTCTGTTTGGTGTTAGCCACTCCGTTTACCCCGGTGCTGATGATGTGGGTCACACTCCACAGAGATTTATAGCCGGCCTCTTTGCTCAATTTCTTCAATTACGGTCGAAAAAGAAAAATGAGCACAGTCACAGCTTCTAAAGAAAAGCTTGGAACTCTGTCCAGACAATTTTTTATTTTTTTTCTTCTTGAATCTCCATAAATTTAAGGAAGCGGGGGTGGTAAATTACTCAGGTAATTTAAAACAGATCTTTTCTTGCTCGGACTCTATAGGGTTTGAATGTGCTGTCCTCATTAGGGTTCGGATTGTATCATGCAAAGAGATGGACACATTAAGTGCATTATAACTATGCATAATAACATTGCAATGATGTGTCAGTGCACATGTATTTACTATGTAACTACTCTGTAAATACACAGCAATTAGAGACACTTCATGTAAAGTGTTAACAAAGTTTATATGGTTTGTGGTTTTTGCTTGTCCACTGGATAAGGAAGCTGAAGAAATCCTCAGTGAAATAAAAGCACTATCTTCACTGACAGTGAACCACAATGCATACGTATCAACTGTAGCAACAGACCACACAAGAATGTAATATTAAGTAATGGTTTCATTACAAGAAACAAACATCAATTCAGAAATGACATCGAATCTCTACTAACATTTCCTCAGCGGTGGTTAGCATAACCAGTAGCATGTGAGCGGAGTATGGATCATTTCTGGGCCTCGCCCCATCAAATCTCCTCCAGTAATCTAATGGCTTTGTGAAATCTTCAAGAGCGGTTCAATAGTGAAACGTGAAATTGCACCACACAGATGCTGCTTATTACAAATTGGCTAAACCAATGGGCTGGAAATCTGAAGCACATGGTAGCTGTAGTACAATGACTGCACATGAAGCAGAACGACCTAGGAATTTAGGCTACTGAATGGCATCAAACCTTGTCACAGTGACGAAGCACGATGGAATGCTCATTAGATCCGCGATAGGAATTCTGCAGGTTTGTAGCGCCTGGATTCAGATAAGACACATGCTGAAAATGATTTTAAAAAGGTGACACACTGAATGCTTACGGGTACATGAGATGCTGAATTGACAGGACAGGAGCCTGCAGACTGTTGTTCTACCCGTACAGCATGCAGATCATTGAGGATTTCATGGAGCTGGTGCATAGCGGCATGACGTCAAGATTCTCATAAAAGGAACCTGGTTCTGCTATACAGTGCTTGAGTAAAAAGAAACCCTCAGCTTGTGTATCGGGCAGTGTTGTGTGATACAGATTCGGTCCTGTGCCCTGTCGTGAGATCAGATTGAGCTTAAAAGCTCTCAAACCACGAATGCAGACGGGCCAGGCTCTTTTTGCATTGTGGTTAAGACTCTCGCTTGCGGTGTGTGCGGTTGCCGGTTCGAGCCCAGCCCCTATCCTGTTACACTTTGAAAGCTGTAGCAGTTGTTGGAATAAAATATCAGAATGAGGGTCATTGCTTTTGCCCTTTATAGGATACCTTGCATCGGCCAGCTGTTTCTGGTATGTTGCACAACCACTTAATACTGGCTCTCTACTGCTCTGTATAACAGAGTGTTGGGAGTCATTGTTTTTCAATGAAATGAAAAGCGTTTAATGGTCTTATGCAGCCAGGAACTCATGCCAAAATGAGTCATTAGCGACCTAATGCTAATTCTGTTCTTCTAAACACAGATGCAGACACACACACAGAAATAAATAGCTAACTTTACACAGACTTTGCACTTGTATTAAGAGTGATTCTAACCCAACATGGCCATGGATGGACACTGTTTTAGAAGCTGAGGCTAAACTAATCCCTCCTGCGTTCAAAGTTTTCTTTTACATCAAAAGAGGAATGGGGTCATGCACGATAACAGACCTTTGAAATAATCATTTGTTTACGTGCAATTGATTAGGGCACCTCTATCATTGTAGAGGCTGATAAAAAAATACCAAATAATAGAACAGGCAAT